>NC_081413.1:742918996-743292477 GCF_030272615.1 Cryptomeria japonica
GTACAAAACATGGCTATAAAATCTCTCAAACATACTCTAACAAATCTTCACCTGTGAAAATTCTTGCTTGAATGCTTCAAAAAGGTCACTTTATGTTGTATCTATGATGTGTTTTGGATGAGAATTTTTTGTAATGCATTTGTCTATTATTTGTATAATTTCTTTTCTATTGAAAGAAACACAATAGTGATTGGTCCAATATTTAATTATGTGTGTTTTCACATCTTCAAAAAGTCTACCTTTCTAAGGAACCCTACAAATATTTACCCAATTATTTTTAATGTTTTCATAGAACCTATTTCTCTTCATAATATATCTTTGAATTTTTCTCCTAGATACATTTAGGAATTGGGCATTTTCTTTGATTTGTCTTCTATGTGATAATTTCTTTGTCATGTCCCCATTTTTTAGTTCTATTGTAGTATATCTAGTGTTGGCGTTTTGGGTTAGTGTCAATAGGATTAGAGGGGTTTTTCGATGTTGCCTGTATGTTCAAATGGATTAATGGAGATGAATGACACTTTCTAGAGTGATTTCAAATAAATTGTTTGAGATTTACTAATTTAATAAGTTACTATTTATAGTAATGGCCATTTTAGCACTTACTATTTATAGTGAGTCTCAATGTATCTCGGTTTGGGCCAATTTGGTGTTTGGATATGCACTGAAATATTTTTAATAGTTATTATTTTTAGTAGTTGGACCAATCTTTGTTTCTCTACCAATGTAATATTTCATATTTGGAGGTTGAGTGAAGTTTTATTAAGCTCAAAGAAATATATTTTGATTGCAATCACCCAAATCTCTTATATTGTCACTTTATGAATTAAGTGACTTGTATCCCTTGGTCTAGTTGCACAATGTTGTGGGATGCCATGAACTAATAAATTTATCTTTTTCAAAGGCTAAATCTTAGCCTCCAAAAGTGGACTCCTAGGAAGGGAGGCATGTGAAATTAAAAAAAAATAAAAAAGTCTCATGAATGGGTGTAGAGTTTCTTGGAGGGAAAACTAATTTCAAATTTGGTTGCCCTAATTTGATTCCTTGCCCTATATAATCACTTCTTAGGTTCTCATTTGGAGTTCTTTCTTTTGACAACATAACAAGATGTTGTTGGTGTAGCGTCGTAGATTGTACACCCTTAGTTAGGTTGTCTAATTCAACGCTTAGTTAGTACTCACCTTAGCATGTTCCATTGCATTATGCTTTATAGGACTTCTTTAGGCATTTAATTAAACCTAAGCCCTCTCTCATCAATCCACATCATAAAATTGGGCCCTTAATCCTAGGTGTGCTCTTTTTTATTATTTAATCCTGATTGAATCCTAATCTCACGTTAATTTTAATATTCAAAGACCATCCTGCATATCTAAACATCTTGGTTTGAGCCATTAAGTTGGAATCAACATTCGAATCATGTTATCTTGCATCCCTTTAAATTCAAAAAAAAGTTGATAGTACTAGGGTGAATCTCTACTACCTGGTCCCAAACATTTTTCTTAGAATTTTGAGAGGATAATTTGGCGGTCTTTTCTAATTCAAATTTTACTCTGTGTCAAATTATGTTAATTCTAAGTAAGCTTTTTCATCAAATTCAAACCTAGGGTTTCATGTATAAGGCAAATATTTCCCTTATTTAGGGATCTATCTAGGGATTCAAGCAGAGATCCTTGTGAAATAAAAGTGCTGCTATATGTGAAGTTTCAAACTTGCAAATTCATCCATCATTCAAGTCTTCATAAACAATGGAAGTCTCAAGAGACATTGGAGGATAATAAGGAAATCATTGACTGTTGATTGGCTTGTACCTCTTCCTAAGGATTTGGTATGATTTCATGTTGTTCTTATGCCTCTACATTAAGCTTAAGATCTGCATCACATCGGTTTTTAAACTTTACATTATTGTTTTAGGTTTACATCATAATTATGATCTAAAGCATATTCATTACTATCATTTAAGGGTTGCTCCAACACACTTGAGTAGAACTCTAGTTTACACTTAGCTCATAGTAATCTTACAAACACATAAGATTCAAGAGCACACACACTTGTTTAGTTACAATATCGACTATTTATGGAGGTGGAAAACACCAAAACAAGGGGGTTGACTAAGGAAAACCCCTATATAGCCATAAACATGCCATTTTCGGCTTGTAGGTATAGTTACAAGTATCCGACAGAGTGGGAAGTTTCCAAAATATTTCAACAAATAGGTGCAGGTTTTTTGTTAGAATTCAAGCTTGGTTTTCAAGGACTAGGGCGCCCAACACCCTTGTCCCAAGACCAGGTGCCCCATGCCTTGGCCCTCCTTATTCTGCACTAGATTTTCAAGTCACTATTCAGATTGTCTTAGAAGCGAGATTTCCAGATCATAGCTCAATAGACCAGGGCGCCCAATGCCCTAGTCCTATCAATTCTACTCTAGATTTTGATCACAAGTGCACAACATAATTCTCTTCTTAGATCTGTATCCACTGTTTCAATTCAATTATTTGTTAGTGTGTTGCAAATACCTCTTCATTTGCTTTTCTTTGTTGGACTTCATTATAGTTTTACATTCTCCTACACTTGGCATATCTCTTTATATAATAGCATAGGAATAGAAACCCTAAAAGTATCCCTTGAATCTCTTTCACAAGAGTTAGTCAAGAATGATCACTACTCTAGGTGCTTTCATGTTCCAATTTTTGTGTGAAATTATATTTAGGTCCTAATACTACTCAATTCCATTTTCATCCAAAACAACTAGATTGCTTCCAGGGTTTTAATTTTTGCTAGTTGAGGATAAAAACCCTCATCTTTGCTTGTTGATTTCGGTGGCGAGAGATCCACTCTACCCGAAAGGAGTGATTCTACTTTAGGGGTCACATTGATATTCATAGAGTTCTTAATTTCTATCATTTTAGTGAAGTTATAATGAAGGTCTATAATGTTTTTTGAAGTGGGTTTGTAATTTTTGGTGTGGTGTGTAGTATTTGATGTGTGGAATGAGTTTGGAGAGGGTTAGATGCTTTTTTCAGAGTGTCGGAGTGAGATTTATTGAGTTCTAGAAGTTCTTTTCCGAGGAGTTAAGAATCAAAGATTTACTCATATCTCTTGAAGATTGAAGATACACATTTTGGGTATTCTTCCATTGTGTTTCTCTTGGTTGGGAGCTAACTTTTGAGCTATTATTTATGAGATTTGAAGAAGATCTAAAAAAATTATTCCAAATCCTGCTTAGAGTTGGGTGTTATCTCCTTGCTAGCATGTATATGGGGGAGTTTGGAATAGTTGCCAATTTGATAAAGAACTGAAAATTATACTTCTTGGCATGTTTACATGGTCTACCATCATTTCAATAAGTCTATTTTTTTATTTATTATTGTTGTATTCTGATTTGTATTAGTTTTGCAAGTTGATTTGAAAGAAAGTATATGCGTAAACTCTTTCTATGAAATATTATTTTCAATACACAAAACACACAAAACACACAAAAGAATCAATGGTGGACATGTTACAAGGTGTGTGCCCTTGGTCTCCTTGTGCTCTGTAGTACAGTGCTTGAGTTTGTGACATGAATTAATCACCTCCCATGGATTCATTAAATATTGCAATTGTATCAAGCATTGACATGTTGATATTTTTGTGCAATGGCAACCATGTTTCTAACAAGTGGTATCAAAGCCTAGGTCACGGGTTCAAACCCCTCACTTGTTCTGGGGGAGTGTTTGTTGCAAGGTGTGCGCCCTTGGTCTCCTTGTGCTATACAATGTAGTGCTTAGGTTTGCAACATCTGATTAACCACCTCTCATGGATTCATTAAATTTCATAGTTGTATCGGGCATTAACAAGTCGATCTTTTGGTGCAACGGGAACTGTGTTTCTAATAGGACATTATATTCTTTCTAGAAATTATAGTCATCAATGATCTATGTGCAATACTTAAATCAATACCTCGAATCTTTTTTTTAATACATTTCAATGGTTCTTGCAAGTGTTAGTCATTGTTAGTTTTAATAATTTATTTGATGTTTTTTCTTATTATCAACCCCTCACAACTCCAAAACAAGGGTCATTTCTCTTTGCTTAAATTACTTTGCACACAATTGTGCTTTTACAATTAGAGTATTTATTTTTGAAAAAAATAATCCCAAATTCATTTACAATGTAATTTTAATTTGCTTTCAAGTAACATATCTTCATATGAAATCTCCTTGAAAAGATAATCTTCATCCATCTCCATCAAATTTTGCATACCATACAATATTTTTATCACTGGGACCAATTTCTTATCATACTCGAGCTACAATAACTTGGTCATCAACAATTTCAATGGGTTGTTCTTGACTAGATGTTGTTTCTCTTTTTTTGCCCAACCTTTAATCTTATTCTTTTATTTCCCATTACAAATTGCTTGTTAATTCACCTACACACATAGACATGCATGTACATCCCAATTTAAGTCAAAAGTGAAATTTATAAATCTTATAAATTAATATTAGGAGATGAGATAATTTCTTTCATAAAAAACATTTTAAACAAGAATATTTGAATGTATTGAATTGGCTAAGTAAATATGCAACTATTAAGGAGAAATTGATTAAGTAGGATGTACATAAAATATAAATCAATATTTGTACTAGGACTGATACATTTACACATGAGGAATGAACTCTAAAATATAATTATACAGTAAAAAAAAACATGCTGACACTTAAAAAAATAAATACGTGCCAAACAATAATATAAAGAGAAATATTAAAAGACATTAACCTGATTATATTTTGATATAAAGAAATATATTAAGAAAATCTACTTTGGACAAAACAACTAAGGAGATAAGAGGAGAGGGAATTGGTTGCACTTTCAAAGAAGGCACCTTAAGTGATAAAGATAAATTAGAGACAACAAACTAGAAATTGGTAAATGTTCATGATGATAAAGACTAGAAGGTAACTGCTTGAGATTAGGTTTGAGGCATCTCACATGAGGAGTATAAACTTCACAAGGGGTTGAAAGTGAGTAGATACCCCTAATTGCATAATAGAAGTAGCAACTCAATTTGATAATTGATGCTCTGCAAAAGGGATTAGAAAATCTGCTTGATGGCAACACACACAAGAGCACAAGAAACAAACGTTAGTGTTAGCAACAAAAGATTATCCTAAACAGGCATATCAAGAGAGATATTAAGCATGAAATATAAAGCATATAAACATAGAATAGATAAACTATACTCCTCCAAATGCTAATCAAGATGCTCATAGTTGCTCCTCCCTTGTTCCTCTCCTCTCCAAGTCCCACATGAGTGTAGCTCTCAGCTTTTAGCACTAGCCATGGATGCCATATGGAGATTCAAGATGGTTGAATATGATAAGCAAATGCTATGCAAGTGTAGATAGTGATGCTATGAAAAATCTCTATGTTAATACCAGTATAACAACAATACTCTAATTCTTCCTCCTTTGCTTGAGGAGAAGGGTTCTATTTATAGAAGAAATGGGGAAATGAAGGGTTAAGATTGAACAATCTTAACAAGGGTTAGGATTGAAAGATATTCAATCCATGTGAGACTTTCAACCCAATCTCATGTTGACAAGTGTCACCATGAGGAGGCTTGAGAGGATAGATAAGGAACATTGAATGCTTGAGGGGACATGATGGTTACCCTAGGGGGTTGGGTTAGGGTTAGGTTAATGGATATTCCTTTTATCCAAGGGACAAATGAATGTGCAAGGGTTAAATGGTTACTTTAGTCAAAGAAATAAATGCTTTGAAGAGACCCATGAGTCAAAATGATGGTTAAGTTAGAGGAAAGTCTCTAACCAAAGGTAAAAGGTGAGTTAACCATAAATGGTTATGTAAGAGCCTTTAATGGTTTGGAAGACTTTAGAGGTTAACCATTTGAAGACTTAAAGCCTTAAATGCCTTTCAAAGACTTTGAGGGCTTTGAGAAGTGACTCCAAGTTGCTTAGGAATGTGACAATATTTAGGGGATGGATTAGGCTAATTAGGAAGGGGTTAGAAGAATCTAGAAGGGGTTTAGGCATGCAAGTGGATTTTGTAGGAGAATGCAAGTGGGAGGAATTTTGGGATTTTCAATTGAAATAAAATCATTCATTTCAATTAAAGGGTGTAATTCACATTTCAAATAAATATTAATTTATTTAAATGAGAAAAAGGAAGATAAAACATTAAATGCTTGAAGACTTTAAGGGAAACCTTTAAAGGCTTAAAAAGACTATAGAAGGAAGCCATTAAGTTTGAAGACTTTAAGGGAAACCATTAAAGGTTTCAAGTGGGTGAGGATGAATAGGATTTTAAATAAATAATTTATTTAAAATAGTTGTGCAACTTGCACTTGTAGGAAAATGCAAGTGGGTGGAGGATATATGTGATTTAAATAAATGTTAATTTATTTAAATGTGAGAGATGGGATTTTGGGGGTTTTAAATAAATATTAATTTATTTAAATGTGAGAGAAGATTTAATTAAACAAATATGATTTATTTATTTAATTAATGGTCTGAATTTGGTTAAGTGAATTAAATCAAATAAACTGAATAATTTATTTAATTAATAGGAGAAGAGGGTTAAGATGAATTAATTAAATATTAATTTAATTAATTATTGATTGATGGTTAAATAATCAAATAAATACTATATATTCATTTAATTAAGTGGACAGATTTATGTGACTACAATAATGAAATGGTTGAGGAGGTAGATGAAAGAGGTTTAAAAATCCATGACATTTAATTAAAAAATAACTGATCAAACATTGGAAAGAGATCCATAGAAAGCACAAGAAACTTGACCATAAATGAATACTCCTAAGAGGTTAAAGAATAAAAAAGAATGGGAAGTTGTTGGGAAATGTTTTATTAATTAACACAAAAGACAAAACTTCAATAATTAAACAAACTCAATCAATTTTAGTAGTTGATGTCAATGTCCAATAATTCCTAAATTAGCTTACATGATATAGTGACTAAATTATAGATCATCAAATTGTCTATCATCACAAGACAATCTAAACTTATAATGAGAAAAATGAATCTAGTTCAAACTAGAAAAGCACGAGAAGAAAGGAACAAGGAAAAAAATTGTTAGAAAGGGAAACCATTTACATATTTAATTACATAAATATAGCCTGGAAGAGATATCACTTGTATCTAGACAAAGAATAAAGAGAACATAATTTAATAGAGCAAAATAGAAAAAGTACTTGGAATAGATAGAGAAATAAAAAGATGAGTTGAAATGAAACTAGGCTAGAATATATCAAGACACTCAAAGAAGAAACACACATGTAGTTCTTTCATTGTCAAAATAAGTGTATGAAAGGATTGTACAATAGTTATGGAATTTAAGTCAAGTAGAATCCATTCATTCATGAAGGGTAAAATATGATATCTAATCATGGTGGTGGTTGATTGGATTATAGTGGTGCACACAATGATGACACTTAATCAAGAGTTTCTATCAACATATGAATCCAACATTAGCTTTGACATAGCACTCGAATGTGAAGGAACTTATCCCACATGGATGTACATGTATAAGCACATAGAAGAGGGTTAAAATGTTACATTAGCCAATAAGATGTGAACTAAGGGAAGAAGTCCATACAATAACACTACATCTAATCCAAAAGTCATTTAAATTGACCAATGACCCACTTTAATAACCACATTCTACCCAAGGCCATAAACTAGTTCCAATGAAAATTTAGATACTTTGAATATAGATTAGATTAGTTTAGTTGTTATAGCTCCCAAATCCTATTACAAACTATTGCCCAAGATTACAATAAAGAGATAAGACATAAATCAACAATATTGGTGATGACATGTATATATAAGGACTCAATTATACACTCACAAACCTTAAAATGAGTAAATAAAAATCTCACAATCTTACAAATCTTTAAAATTCATCACTAATAAGTTGCAAATCATTATACTTGAAAAATTTATAGGCTCTCTTACCAAAAAAAACTCTTTTTTGAGTGTTTTCTCTAGATGCTTGAATTGAGAAATAATAACAATAATAAATCTTTTACATAGGAGTTTTCAATTAAATAGGATTTGGTTGACAAAACTTCCGATTGACCAAAACCCTTCCAACTAAAAATATCTATGTGGCATCCTTGTTAGCAACCACCTCATTCTTTTTCACAAAAATCTGAAACTTTCCACTTTAATTGAAAATTTCTTTAGTTAGAATGATTTTTTTCAAAAAACTAAAAATACACAATTCAAATATATATATGTATGTATATGTGTATGTACACATACACATACACATACACATACACATCCACATATGTCTGTATGTACACATACACATATATGTATATACGTGTGTATGTGTGTGTGCACGCGCACATGTGTATATTTTGATTACTTGTAATATATATTTTTTTAAAATATTGCAATTAGGTTATTAAAATAAAAAAATGAGATTGATTTAAAAAAAAATAAAATTATATCTTATTAAAATATGATAAAAAAATATATGGTATATTAGAGGCAAGAATCATCTCCAAAAAGGTATACAACGTTTTTTGAAAGTGATAAATTAATAATAATAAAAAAAAACATTAAATTAAAACTATCATATTTTGGTAAGTTTAAAATCAATTACTAAAATTTATAAGATTAAAATTATTTGATTAAATTAATTATTAAAAAATATTATTTTTAAATTTAAATTGTAAAATTTCAAAGCTAATAATTTATTAAATTGATAAAATTTATTGATTTTAATTAATTATTATTAATTATTTTAAATATTGGTATTCATATGTTTAAATTCAATAATTTATTTAATTACTCAAAATCTAAATAATCATTAGTTAATTTAAATTGAATATGTTTATATATTAGTAAATTAACAAACTAGCATATTTATCTTTTAGATGAATATAGGTAAAATAAGCTAAAGATATTATATTTGTTAATTATACAAAATTGTTTAATTAGTTAGAATAAATGTCATTAATTAATTTAAATTGAATATGTTTATATTAATAAATTAACAAATTAGCATATATATCTTTAAGAGAATATAGATAAAATACTACTAAAAATATCAATCATATTTGTTAATTATACAAAATTCAATTACTCAAAATGAATGATAATTGAGAAGAGAAATGAAATATATTTTTACTTCTCATGCAAACACGACATTTTAAATAGTTTTAATTTTTATTGAGAGACTTCCGCATAATTAAAGATAAAACTATTTATTTTCCTTTTATCAAACACCTAAAAGAAAAATTATTATTAAAAACATTATTTTATTTTGAATCATATTACAACGGCAAGAACTACGTTTCGAGAAGAGTGGCTCCGCGACTCTGTTCTTCTAGGGTTTTCAGAGTTAGATTGTCCAAAACTTTCCTGGGATCAGATTTTGCCAGGCGCAATGTTAGCTTTTGGCTTTGCTATTTAAGTATTATGACCAGATTGTATTGTCTTCACCACAGGCAGCCGGGAAGGAATTGAGATTTGGCGGCTTCTTTGAGTATCTTTAGCCTCAGTTTTGTGCACATACCTCTTCTCAGCTTAGTTGCCCCATTATTCATCACTTCTGCTTTGAGCGTCTTATGTTCAAGCATTTTTCCTCTGTTTTGTTCTTGTACAGATCCCTCATCCATCTGTTTGTTGGTCGCTTAAGATTTAGACATCCTACAGCTTACAGTCAAACGCTTTTAAAGCAGCAGCATTAATTCAGCGAGTTCTGATTGGACGCGGCTATTTTATTTTTGGTATTGCTTTATTGTGTTATATTGCTACCTGGCTGTGCTTCACTAATTTCACACGGTTGTCCGTGATGCCTGCGCAAGTTTGAATTTTGAAAACATTTCTGATTTAGAGAGGTCACCGGTGGCGCCTAATTTGTCACAGGAATTGATTGTGAAAAACTATCGTAATCATAAATCAGATACTAATGGATCATGCATTGTGGGACCATCTGCCACAGTTACTAAGAGCCAAGTCGAAGGAATCGATAGAACATATCCTTCAAGCTCTGTGGAGGACCCGCAAAACAGGCCTTGAAGCACCTGAGAAATCATATATTCAAGACCTCCTTCAGCTACCCAACCACAACGACTTGGATCCTGTAAGTTCAAGTCCCGCATTATTCAAAACTCATTTTAAGAATTGAACAATTTATTTGGGATTGTACCATTTTAAGGGAAATCGGCCCTTTTCCATTCAAAATTCTCTTGCACGCATATGAACACAAATCATTTTAGGTATCTCCCAATGATCTTTTCTGTCAATAGAGTTCAGAATCTTCAGATTCTGAGAACATTTTCATAAAGTGAGCGTGGAAGGTGACTATAGTTGAGAATATCCAGATTTTAGAACCATTTTAATAAAGATAGCATAGAAGGCTTAAATGGGTTGAGGCAACCGGTGGGGAATGGAAATTTCACGCTCTAAAGTAATGTTTCACTACGGTTGGCGTTGGACACCATGTGATAGCCTTGGCGGCATGTATAGGGAAGTGTTGAACTCATAGTAATAGATGTGTGTATCAGGTATTACCTGGATTAAGGGTTAAATTAGTGGCCTTGTGTTTAACTTTTGTTGTTACGGTGTGCTTTAGTTTCGTGTTTAACTTTTTCTGTTATGGTGTTTAGCTTTAGTTTTAGTCACTTTTTTTCATCTTCTGCCGTTATTTTCTACCATGGTACCGTTCTGTTACAACTAGATGCGTTTGTAATTGCCATCGAACTATTTGGGCTTCAAATTTAGTCTTATTTCCTCTTCTACTTTGTCTTTACTAAAAAGTTCTGTCCTAAGATTTACCATCATCTGCCTTGAGCCTCTCCATTGCTGCATAAGCATCACCTGAAGCTCTCCTAGATGATTAAGGGTGGTGCAAGCTTTTCCTACAATGTCGTACTTGCTGGTGTAATATTTATTTCACCTTGGATATGTTTCTATCGTAAGGTTGATATTACACCTACTTAATAATTTTATTTAGGATGTTAGAGTTTTTAAATTATTTTCACCTATATAGCTAATAATGATGTGTGTATACCTTGACTTGAGGTACACGAGCCACCACTACTCCAACTATTTTTGATTGATGGTAGTTAGGTGTCTACCTCCCTTTTTTAAAGGCAACCTCTATATCACTTAGACTGAGTTAATTCACCCCTTGATTGGAAGTGATTGAGAGTTAATCTCATACCTCTTGGAGATGTTTTATCTTTAATTTATGGATACAAGAGACCTATATATTTGTACTTTTCTCTTTGTAAATTTGCTCCATGATATTGAATATAATGTGATTAGCTCATAGACATTAGGTATTAGGTAGAATTTTTGTTTATGCAAAATTCTAATATAGTATCAGAGCCATGAAGTCATAGGGCTAGTTCTTTTCTAGTTAATGGGGCAAATAGGTCTAAGTTTATATCTAGTGAATGGTGGAGTTATTTTGAACTCACCACTGTGTTTAGAACAACCGAATTATTTAAGATCCACTTTTAGTTTATTTAGATTTGACAGTTCAAAGCCAACCAATAGGAAGAGGTTTTAATTTATTTTTGTGGAGGGATATTTTTTGGGAGCATCCTACACAATTTATGACATTGTCATTGCGCTTAGAAGGTTTGAGAAATGAATTTGACCATAAATTTGACTACCGTGTCACAGGAAACGTTTTGCTCCATTTAACTTCTAGAGGTACAACTAACAACCTGTAATTCGAAACAGATTAGAATACATATATTGCACACTTTGAAGGTCAAGAACTGAGTCGATTACAACATTTAACTTTGAAAGAGGTGCCATTTATATGTGGGTGCAGTCCCATTAATGGAGCATCTTCCATAGGAGGAAGCTCTTCCTTATAATAAAGATTCTTTCCCTCTCATTCATACACCCCTTGCATTACATGTATTCTATGTAAAATTCTGTAGATGCTGCTTTTTTTTTTTTTTTGATCGATAAAAGGCCGAAGCCAAAATTTTATTATTTTTTATAAAAAATATTACATCTCCATTCAGTGTGGGCACCGGTAGGAAAGAATGGAGATAAGAAAACCTCCGGTCTAGCCCAGATCCCTACTGGGATCAGATAATATAAACAACTGTACATTTATACAAATCCTCATCTGAGGATGGAGGCTGACTTATTAAGACATTTTACATTCATTCTGTACATAAAATCTTTCAGCACTTTCCGGTTGAATCCATCTTCCCAAATTTGGCTAATCCACTAATGCTTCGAGCATTAACTTCTGACCTGTTTCCAGAATCTGCAAAACCTTCATGCAACTTACTTTGCCAGACTGTTAGAAGCATAGTAAACAAAATAATTTGCAGCGGTCATTCAATGAATAATTACATCTTTCTATTTATGTAAGAGGATTATAGCCTGGATATCCCTTAGCTTGAAACCATCTTAACCTTTTGGGTTTCAATTTAAGAGATTATCCAGGCTACAATTCTGCCTACTAATGGAAAGGATCAATTTCTATCAGATACATAATTGCTTTTAACTCTGCAAAAATCAGATTCTCCCAAACATAAATATTTTCATATGCATATGTATGTGTATTTATATGCCAATATGCGAAATAATCTAACATTGAGTCTGCCAGAAACATGAGTATATACAGATGCACACAGAAATAAATATGCCTGGAGAAAGGAGTGAAACAACAAAAGGGCAGAGGGACTGTCCAGAGGCTTTTCATAAATAGAACCAACTAATTATCTGAATCCATGACTAAGTCTGGGTTTACCTCTACTACCCTCCACAAAACCTCAACAAAAAACCTGCCACCCATTCCTCAATCGTTTGTAGGAACCCGAATGAACCCCACACGATATTAACAGGGAATCTCAAAATCAAGATAAGGCGAATGCTAAGCTATTCTGTAAAATCCTCAACTCTCATGCAAACATCGAGACAGAAACCAGAAATATCTGTCCCAGTTTTAAAACAAGGCTAATATCCTGTGTTAGAATTATTACGAACTCTAACCGATATGTAGAATCTTGAATACCAAATATAAAAAAAAACCAGTAACCTTAGCTCGAAGGCACATAGCCTGTCAGACCCAACATGCCATATGAAGATATGATTTGATCCTTATTTCAGTCTATACCCTCGCTGCCCAGGACAATCTTAACTCATATTACATGCATTGGAGGGGTAACCTGCAAGTGCCAGAACAGAGAAACCAGACTTCTACCAGTCTCCACTCTACACGACTGAAACACCCCTGGCACCCACTCCCAGAATTGGTAGTCAAGGAATCGTTCAGGAGAAAGAATGTAATCATATATGAAGGTTCAGATATGGATATATATAAATATATATATATTTATATATATACATACTCATATTTATATAGATTCTGTTTATATATATGTATATATGCATGTGTGTGATTGTGTAAGATTCTATTTACACCCACACATACACACACATATACATTTATATATGAGAATATGAATATATGTATATATATATGATTGTATATATATACACCTATCTATATATATGAATATATATATATGTATATATTTATATATATATGAATACATCATATAACATGAATCAATCCGATGAATATGGGGTTGACTATAAATATATACATATATATATATATGTGAGTATATATATTAATATATATATATATATATATATATCTGAATCTTAGAATACCAAATACTGATATAAGGAGACCGTGGCCACCCTTCCTAGAGCTTATAAATGAGGGGCAAGGAGAGGACTTGGAGAGGAGGGATATGAAGGGGTGACACGGCCATCACCTAAAATTAATCCATGAGGCTATCCTTCCTAAAAACATACGAATTACCATCTGCCCCTAAATTGGCTAACTTGTCTGCTATAGAATTGCCTTCCCTATAAATATGATTAACCGAAGTTTCCTCAAAGTATTTGATCAAATCCAGAATACTTTTTAATTCCGCTTTCAATTTTCAGTTTGTCACTTCCCTAGTCCTGACTGCATTTATAGTTAACGACGAATCCCCCTCTATTTCTAGATATTTAATCTTGAGAGATTTAGCTATAATCAATCCCTCCCGCAACGCTGAAAACTCAGCCATGTTATTCGAAGCCAAACCAATTGGCTTATTAATGCTAGCTATTAGTTCACCGTTATCTTGGTGAATAGCACACCCTATACCTGCTATACCAGGATTCCCACGAGAGGCACCATCGAAGTTTAGCTTAGCCCAGCCTTTTCGGGGGGGAACCCATTTAGTTAGCTTCCTATCTAACTCAGCCTGCTTACCTCCACTCCCAATAAACGGGGGGATTATCAAACCCAACCACTTAGATCGAAGAACCTCATCCCATCTGGTTAAATTAATAGACTTTTCCTGTGCATGTCTTAGTCTATTATTGACTTTTTCCACAATTGTTGCCTCAATCTTATTAAGAAGGGATTCCACCCTCAATTTTGATTCTTTAAAGATCCGCCTGTTTCTCTCCTTCCATATTTCCCATATGAGAATTGCCGGCGCAATTTGCCACACTAAGTGGTATATATCCTTTGTGTGGGGAGGAGGCCAACTAATCAGCCATTCTGAAATGTCCCTAGGTCTCGGAGTCGGCCAGCCAAGGCTTGAGCAAAGCCAATCCCAACATCTCTGACTGAAACTACAATTAAGGAGCAGATGATCCACATTTTCTTCCTCAGATTCGCATAGAGGGCATCTCGATGGTCCCATGAATCCTAATTTTGAGAACCAATCTGAAGTAAGAATCCTTTTTTGGGAAGCTGCCCATGAGAAGATACCAGCTTTGGGAAGACCCACGTTATTCCAGCATAGGTTAATCGGAATATTAGGATTTGTTGCAGCTCTTCTGAGTTTTAAAAGTGAATAACCTTCTTTGGCTTTATAAATGCCCGAAGAACAACCCGCCCAAATTATCCTGTCTTTCCCACTATGTAATGAAAAATGCCTATGCCTCAAATTATTCCAGAGGAGTTCCTTGTCTGCATTTGTCAAGTTCATCTCATCAAGGGGTTTCCACTCCCAACCCAAAGCGGGGTCATCAGAAATAAGCTTGATGTAATCCTTAACGAACCTGCCCCTGATTGATTTGCAATGTTCTATACCTTCTTCGCTTATTCCTATTTTGTCTAGGGCTGGGTAACCCCCCCACGAGTCTTCCCAGAACAATGCCTCTGATCCTTCCGCAATATCCCAAGTTAGATAATCTCTAATCACCTCTCGACATTCTAGCATAAAATTCCAGACTTTGGATCCCTTTGGTAGTATTTCCGTCCTTAGTATACTATCAGGGTTGGAATTAGTGAAATATTTAGCTTTGAGGATCCTTACCCATTTAAGATCCGGTTCCGAGTACATTTTCCAGACTAATTTCGCCCCCAGAGCCAAGTTTTGAACCCCCAAATCTTTGATGCCAACTCCCCCAATATTGATAGGCTAGCTAATTTTATCCCAAGAAATTAAAGCAAATTTCTTTTTGTCTGAATTCATATTCCAAAAGAACTTCCTCATCTTTTTTACCATTTCTAGACGAGCACCTTTAGGTAATTGCAGGCAGGACATTTGGTATATCGGAATAGCCGCCATAACAGCTTTTACTAATGTAATCCTCCCAGCCGAAGATAGGCATTTGTTCTTCCAAGAATCCAACCTGAGATCCATCTTTTCAAGGATTCCTTTCCATAATGAATTTATATTGTTTCCCTTATCCATCGGAATCCCAAGATATTTACAAGGAAGTTTCCCTTTATCAAACCCTAAGATATTACAAATATCTGTCTCTATGTTTTGTGAAGTGTTAAAGAAGAAGATTTCCGATTTATTCTTGTTCACTTCCTGACCAGAGCCTAATGCATAAATGTCAAGAATCCTTTTGAAAGCCATGGCTTCAGACCTATTCGCACATCCCATCAGCATTGTGTCGTCAGCAAACTGCTGGTGGGTTATGGCCTCCAATCCATTAGTAATTTTAATTCCTTTGATAATTTGATTCATTCGAGCACTTGAAATGATTCTTCCAAGGCCCTCTGCCATTATGATAAATAAGAAAGGGGATAAAGGATCTCCTTGTCTAATCCCTCTAGATATCTGGAAGAAGCCAGCAGGGGAGCCATTTATAAGTAACGATACCCTGGGAGATGAGATGCATTCGAAGATTAAATTGATCCATTGTTTAGAAAAACCAAAGGATTCTAAACATTTACATAGAAATCTCCAATCGACTTTATCATATGCCTTCTTAATGTCTAGTTTGATCATCATAGCAGCTGATCGATTCTGTTGTAACGAGTGCATGACTTCTTGAGCAATAATAATGCCATCAAAGATAGATCTACCTGGTACGAAACCGGTTTGTTCCTCATAAATTATGCACGGAAGGATGCCTTTCAGTCTATTCGCTAAGATTTTAGTAAAAAGTTTGTAAATTGTGTTACATAAGGAGATAGGTCGAAAGTCTTCCAAACTTCTTGATTCCTCCTTCTTTGGTATCAAGGTAATGAAAGTGTTGTTGATCTCCCTTAAAATACTCCCAGAGTTTCTAACAGCTTCCAATGCTTCCACTACCTCCTTACCAATAATGTGCCAGCATTTTTGAAAAAAGCAAGCAGGAAAACCGTCCGGGCCGGGTGCTTTATCAGGGTCAAGCTGCCCCAATGCTAATTTTACTTCTGATTCTGTAAATTTGTTGCTAAGCGCTTTGTTTTGATTTTCAGTTATGATCTTAGGAATATTCCTAAGCAAAGTTAAATTGGCATCTTTAATGGAAGATTCCGAACTGAACAGGGTTTTAAAATGGTTCACCGCTTCTGTAGTTATGTCCTTTTGATCTTCCAGTAGTATACCATTATTACTCATGATCTTGTGAATACTGTTAGTGATCCTCCTAATTTTTGTACTGTTGTGGAAGAACTTAGTATTCCTATCCCCATTTTGAAGCCAATTCTCTCTAGACTTCTGTTTCCAAAATATTTCTTCTTTTGTTAACGTATCCTCATATTTCCCGAGAAGCTCCTTTTCTTTGAGGAAGCTATCCTGATCCATTCCTAGTCTAAACACTTTTTCATTTAGGTCAGCGATTTCTTTTTCTAATGATATTTTGGTTTCAAAAATGTTACCGAAAACTTCACTATTCCATTTCAGTAACTTGCTCTTGAGATATTTTAGTTTATTTACAAGGCAAAACATTTTTGATCCCTGAAAACTTACCTCAGACCACCACCTGGAGACGAGATCATAGAAATATGGATTTTGCATCCACATTTTTTCAAACTTAAAGGGGCAACACCGCGGTGTAGCCTCTCCCTCAATATTGAGTATGATAGGGTAATGGTCAGATCCTGAAGATGGGAGTAGCGAAGCTGAGAGGTTAATCGCTAGATCACTCAAGTTCCCTCTAAAAAGGAATCTATCTAATCTCTCAGCGATTTGTGTAAAGCCTGATCTTCTATTGTACCAGGTATACACACCGTTACTTGTTTCTATATCTATCAGGTTGTTATGAGCTACCCACTCTCTAAAGTCTTTTAAGGACTGTGGTTCCCTGTGAATACCACCCTTTTTTTCTGATAAATTCAGGATAGCATTGAAGTCCCCTCCTAGAATAACAGGGGAAGAGGTATCTAGCCCCATCATAAACGAGATTTCCGACCAAACCCTGCGCTTTCCTGCATCCGGGATCGGGCCATAAATGTTTATAAGGGTGAATGTGAGATTGCTGTGTTTGCTAAATACCTTTCCCAATAGCCAATTTCTATTACCAGCTATAGGATGAAATATTATACTCCGCGGATTCCAAATTATTCCAATACCACCAGAAGCTCCCCTGGCTTCCACAAATTCACAACAAAGAAGACCTAATTTTCTTTTAAAAGTCTCAGCTTCAACCTGGGCTAATTTAGTTTCTTGTATGAGAACGATGTCATGTTTCCATTTTAAAATGTTGTGTCTAATTAGACGCTGTTTGTTAGGGGCATTCATGCCCCTAACATTCCATGAAGAGATTTTCATGGGGCCGTGGGAAGGCCCTTCCCCTTCCCAGCATCAAAGAAGGCTGTTAATTTGCCTTGGTCTTTTGCATTTCCATCTTGCAGTCTTAATTCGCTCAAAGATTTTCTGCCCCTACTTTTAGCTTCTCTAGCGCAGTCAGGAAAGTTTTTCCCGTCATATATGTTTTTTATCCCTAAGGTTTGCTGGGAATCTATCACTCCCTCTCCATCATCCTCTCCCATTTGGGACTGAGCTACTATGTAGTCATTGACAGGAATGGGTATGATATCTCCTACCCTATTCTCATTATTTTCTTCCTCATCCATAGAAGCCAAGAGTTCCTGAATTAGGAACCTCTTCTCAGCTTCCTCATCCGGGGAAAGATTTTCAACTACATTATTATCGAATACCTCAATAACGGCAGCCAATCTAGAAGACATTTCTTCTTGATCTGCCCCATTATCTTGACCCAAATTTTCGACTGACTTTGTTTCAGATGGAAGTTTCAATGAATCCACCGAATCGGAGATTCTTTTTGTCATCTCCACTAAGGCATCTTCTTTTATAGAGTTTGCCTCATCTATTATTTTATCAAGATCGCTAATGTTACTGGATTTGTTGTTTCTATTTTCATCTGTGTTAGCCACTGGAGGGCTATTATCATGTACAGGGGATGCATTTGATGTGATTTTTTTATACTGATCTGAAAGAGGGTTTTCCATCTGCTCGATACAATTAACCATAGCTGGGCATGATTTCAGCCTTATATCAGATTCATTTATAACCCCATTATAGAAGGTGGGATGAATGCACCACTCCCCCCTGTTCGATACTAGCATGATGGGTTCTAAGCCCGGGGAATCAATATCAGATTCAACTAAGATTTTGATATTCTTGTTTAAAACCTCTTTTCCTAGTCCTTCACAACCCAAAAAAGAACCAAAATGTTCCCCTATATATTCTAAGATTTTAAAATCCAAGTATTCGACTGGTAAAGAACCCAGATTTATCCATCTAGGGCAATTATTTAAATTCTGTGAATGTGGGTCAAAATTCGGTTTCCATTCACATCGAAAAAAGCCATAGCCTTTATACAATTTTACCTTACCATGGAGAATGTCATTTTTGGTATTTTGATTATCACACAAAATTGCAAGAAAATTATTTTCCAGGATAGTGATACTTACCTGTCCCGGATAAAGGGCCGTCCACCAATCGATAATTCTACCTGTATCTTCTCCAATACCTGCCCATTTTACAAAAACCCCACATTCGCTATATAAATTGAATTGGGGATCCATCAAATATGCCGGGATATTACATGTTCGCCTCGGCCTTATTTTGGGTTTAGGCTCAAAATTTCTAACTTTCCTGAGCGGCACCAGGTTTGCCCCAGTTGCCGGATAATGGTTTGTGACTGTGGGTTTGTGCCAACCGAAGTTTAAAGACTTAATTCTTCTTTCGCCCATCTTCTTCTTGGCATTTTTCGAGCGAACGACTTGCCAATTTCCGTCGGAGGGTAGTGACAAGGCAACGGCCTTTTGTGCCCTAATTACATCATTTTTCCAAAACTCACCCGCTCTGTAAACTGAATCCGGCCTTTCGTTTGTTGCAGGGTTTTTCTTACATGGCGGACTGAAGACAGAGATGCTCCTCGGGCATGTGGCAAAAACTTGTCTACATCCCCCCGCCGAAAACCTTGACAAGTTCGCTTGATGATGTTTTCGCATTTCGCCAAATAGCAGAGCAGAACGATCGATAATTATTCTATGTATGTCTGATAATATTATTTACAATGTGTAATTTTAGTGTAGATGCTGCTTTTGAGTTGATTTATATTTGTCTTTTTTTAAGAGTTTAAATTTTTTTATTACACGTGTTCTATCTGACGATGTATGTGTAGATCTTCACATAGAACAGAAAAAATATTACATCAGTTCAAAGAAAAAAAAGGGCTCATCCAATTTTTTTTTTCTTATTATGCAATACAAATATTCTTGTCTTTTAGAGTGCAACTTTGCACCTGGTACTTGTAATTGCACTGCCGCATCAACATATATGCCACAGTAATGTTGACATCAACAGTTACCATGTCATTGTACAGATGCATACTCAGCAGGACATCATTATCCACCTCTTATTTTATGTTCCAAGAGCACTTTGGTAGAAATGGTCATATCTTTTGATCCAGTTATCCATTTTTGCATTTTCATTGGTGTTGGAGAGCGGTCCAGCATGCTTCTGTATGGTGTAATTTGTTTTTGCATATAGTGTCATTTGTGCATGCATGGAAAATGATTGCTTGGAAATTCTATGCGCACCTTTAAATAAACTTGTATTCACATTAATTATAAAGTGCCATCTTCTACTTGTCTTGGGGGTTTAGGCAATCATGTATTGCAAACGTTCACTAATGATAAAGTGCCAATTCTATTTGTTTTGGGAGGTTCTTATATGATCTAATAATGGGGGTGTAATTAATCAATTGCCTTTTGTCATTCACTTGCAACTCTCCTTTCTACTTCTCCTTTTCAGCCTCAGGGATCTATCGATAGTGACACCTCTCACACCCTATAAACTACTTTTTTTGGAAACAACAAATTAATATGATACTAATGTCTAGAGGGTTGGCACATGATAACACATGGAACTGTAATTTAACCTAAGGGATAAGTAGATAAAATTAAATTGTTTAACAAATGTAATGAAGCTTTTGACTTTTTGTGTTTGGTTGTGTCAAAAGATCTACTCTTTCATATAAAAAACTTAGGCCATACCTACAAAAATATAGGGCAATTAGAGCCTTTGTTTGGTAAAATTGATGAACTAAGAGGTCATCAACTGGAAAATGATCTCATAAGTGTTAATTCAACAAGCTTTGATAGCCTACAAGATTTTTAGCAAATTTTAAGTCACTAAGAACATAGTTGAAGGACTTAGCTGATATTGAGTGTGTTCTCTAAACCCGGATCTGATTATTCAGTGGTCATTTCTACATTCAATGTACTAAGGCTGCTTTATGCATTGAGTTTAAAATGCCTTCCTTGAAGCATTTGCATACACACTAACTAGGGAGCAAGATAAACTAATCCAAATGGGCACTAGAAGATCGTGTAAGTCACATGCTTTGGTGGAAGCACTACAGATAAGAAAGATCATGGTATTAAGGATACAAACCACACCAAGTCCACTAAGAGCAACACATCAACTATTTAGCATAAGGCTTCCTCAAACTCAAAGCTGAATATATGACCAGCTTTTCTAATGATGATTCCTCAATGAAAGAGAGGGCTAAAGTGTGGCTATTGCAAAAAGTCAGGAGATATCTAAGTGCAAAGTCAAGGCATTGTTGCAGTAGGGAAGGTTGATCATAAGTCAAGGCATCATTGCAGTAGGGAAGGCTGATCATAAGTCAAGACTATTTGCCTTCTCACATTTTGCACCTTATGCCCCTTTTGACAGATTTACATACTCACATCATAGATGTGAGCACTTTTTGGGATGAGTAGTGTAGTTATCTGAACCTAACACAGACTAGAGTTCTTAAGACATGCACTCAGATCCCACCAACTCTTGTTGATTTTATGGGCTTTTGGGTTGCCTCTTCAAAGGTTTCCATTGCTTCTTCTCAGCAAGTCCTTCACTTTTTTCGAATACAACTATTTGGGATAATTACTTGACAGATCTTTCATTATTATTTTTTGAGTCTCACCTTTCAGATTTGGAGGGCATACTTGAGGACCCCTGGTACTTGTACCATCTCATCCTCTGCATGCCCTTGAAATGCCACTATCCATAATTTTACCTGAGTCACTTGATCGGAAATTGGCACCACACAACACCAACATGGAGATTGATGGGCATGAGTTCCTAACCTTTTGTGTTCTTCCCTCACTTTCCTTCACGGAATGGGAGGACATTCTACATGCACCTTTGGGCTGCTTCTTCCCAAGGGAAGGAATGTTGTTTGGTAAGAATTGATATTTATCAATGCAGTATCAGTCTTTCTCTATTGGTATAGAAGGCATCACATTTGGGGGCCTACCTAGTTTCTCTCTTCACATTTTTTTTCTTATGGGGTTCTTTCTCTCCTTCTTTGGGGTGTATCTTTGTACATGTGTACCTAACATGGCCTAGCTGTTGAAACCCATTTCTCTTTTTACATTTCTTCCTAAGTTGCACTTATGGAGGGGTGTTGGTGTAATAGTTATTTCACCTTAGATATGTTCCTATTCTAAGTGTGATATTGCACATATTTAATAAGTTTACTTAGGATATTGGGAATAATTACAATTGTCACCTAGGTAGCTAATAATGGTATTTGTAGATTGAGGTACACAAGTGCCACTAGTACCTCATCAATATTTGATTGATGGTAGTTAGGTGCAACCTTTGTTTCATCAAAGCCATCTTTGTCTCAGCTAGATTAAGTTAACTCACCTCTTGATTGTGAGTTATTACGAGTTAAACTCATACTTCTTGGACATGTCATATCCTTGATTCATGGATTCAAGAGGCCTCTATATTTGTACATTTCTCTTTCTAAATTCACTTTATAATATTGATTACAGAAATTCTTTATCTATTTCCTGGTTTTTAGATTAGCTCATAGGCATTAAGTCTTAGTTAGAATTATTGTTTATGCAAAATCCTAACACTACTCACCAACAAGCAATATTTTTGCAATGATTTCTGAATCTGGTTTCTCAAGTTCGGAGATAAAAAATTGTTTGCAGCAGATAGTTGACATGATCGTCCAGTTTAAAATGTAATCTCTAAATTTAAAAAAAATGTAATCTACTATTATGTCACTTGTGTTGTGATATCTCAATTCTCATGAACGCAATAGAAATTGACTTTTGTTAATAAATATATTTTTGTGATAATTGTCTTGTATAACAAAAATTCATATAACAAACTATTAATCAAGTTTCTATCCAATCTTGCCAAAAAGGGGAGGGCAATCTAGCACTAGTTAGACCATCCAAGGTTTCCATCTTATCCTTTATGGCATTTCCAATATGGGAAACATGAGCCTCTACCATTTTTAATATTTTGTAGAGACCTTTTTCATCCATTGGGCCATTGTTTCGTAACTAAGCAAAGAAGGTTACTCTGATGATGATCGAAGTTTAAACCTCGTTGGAAATGATCCCCATGTTAAAATAATGTCTTTTTTGTTTGTTTAAAATCCAAGGATTTATTATGGGCTCCCAACCCTTATGCTAACAACAATAAAGCAACAAAACAACCTAAAACCTCGTGTAAACAACCTCCACTAGAGTGTGGTAGCCAAAGAAGAAATGATATAATAATTGAAGCCAAAAAGAATGAATTGGCTAGAACCAAACAAACATCAACATTATTTTATCTTTTAATAAGATCGGAGAACCATATGGCCAAGAGATCTGTTATTTGGGGTTGCTTCTGACCAAAATGACTCCAAAACACAAGAATGTTCATAAAAGTGCTCTAAACGAGTTTGTGGTGCCCTAAATGACTGTGTCATCCTTATAGTGATCTCATGACCCAAATGACATGCATATCTGAGGCTCAGGGATGATAGGATACAATGCAAGTATGGTTTGGTTATGTATAGGATGCGTTCTTAGCCTAGGGTTCTAGTGTTATTTTTGTATGCAGAATGTGCTGATACTTACTCATATTCTTGAACTTGCTGCAGCACATGAAAATCATAGAAGCAATCTTCACTTATTTTGTGATGGTTTTACTGCTAATTGACAATTATGGGAAGCGTTCTAAAATATAATGTAGATTTTGGAGTTTGGAATATGCTGTCCATGTTTGTTGCTGATTAAAATTAGATAAAGGAACCACTGTCAGTCCTACATTAAATAATATGGCTGTGATGTCTCTTAAATGTGTTTTGGTTTTGATTTGCACTTTTTGCAATGAAAATGGGTAGACTAGTATACTAAGATGATCAAATGCAGACATTAAGTTGATGGATCTTTATTTGACTAATTGCTGCTATTATTGTTTCATACAGCTTTTGGTGTGCCTACGTATATTGATCAGAAGGTGTGTTTATGAGAACTTCAATAAAGAAGAGATACAAAAGCTGTTCCCACCGGAGGTTCCCCCCGAGTTGCAGAGATTACTTGTTATATTATTGCAGAAGTTCCAAAGAGACTGGAGAGAGGATGCAGTTAAAGATCAGGTGGGATGCCTTGACTTTTATATTTCGTTTGAGGTGGCTGGGGAATTTACTGCATTTTCTTAATTTCTTATACATGTTACTGGAAGAATATTATGTTTCTATATGTATGTTTGTTATAATCTGTTATGCACTGAGATAATATTGCCCCTTATTCACTTTATCTTTCTGTTTTCATTCTTTATAGCTTGCTGGATGAATTTTGTTAATTTTAATCTATCTCCTTCCTCTATATTTGACTTATGTAAATGGTATCGGCAAATAAACCGATAAATGTCGACCTTTTCTCGTTTCATCTTCCTTGAATTTTTTTTTAAACTGCAATATGAGTAGCATTTCTTAAAGATAAATTAGCCGGGGCTTCTACTGGGGCCCTACCCTTGAAGAAAACATAGATTTCTTACAATATTGTCATAAAAGGCGAAAATGGCTATACAAACATTCATCAACTATATGACATGCTTACAAAATTGCATTGCTATCAAAGACAGCTCCAGCATCTTTCAAATCATAACTTCCTCTATACTGAATTATCTATGTTTAACATGTGATATCAAAATCATTTACATAGAGGGAATTTGTTCTTTTCTTTTTTTTTGATTCATCAGTGTAGTCCATTCACCTTTTTTTCATGGACTCAACACAATGCTTCATTTCTTCTTTTCCTTCACTTCCAAAATATGAAGGGAAACCCTCCTTTGAAAGGAGGAGATTAACCGTAGACAAGCACTGCAGCTATATGAGTACTTGGCTTGATTAGCTAATGATACAACTAGGGATTTGAAATTTTAAGGAGTTCAGCCTTATCAAGCTCTGAGCAGACTGTCTTAATATTACCATCAGACTATTGCACACCTAGGATATTTCAATCCCTTGCATTCATTGCAGCATTCTGGACATGCTTTCTACTCTGCCCAACTTCCTGTACTTTTTCCAACATGCCAGCATCTTCATCTGCACGGTGCTTCCCTTCTTTAGACTTATTCTGCTCTTTTGAACGATGTGGCTTTTATATAGAACTACCCATAGTTGACAGACTTTGACTTGGCAAAAGCTTGACAGACCCAACATTTCTGACTTGGCAAAAATTGGGTAACTTAAAAAATTGCTTAAATTTCTTTAGAAACACATTTTTTGTTGTTACAAAACTCAATGATAAAATGTATCTAGTGAGTCCATAAATGGGTACAAAAGTGGTTTCTATTAAATTTGATTAATTTGAATACAAATTGACTACAAAGTTGCATTTTTGTGTGGAATATTGATACAATAGATAGCTTACAACTATTATAAATTTATGATGATTGCCTTGAAAATCATCATTATAATTCATAAATTGTATATTACGAAGTACAACATTTTGCATCTTCCACTTCACTAATCTAGTGAAAATTTGGGGAGAGGTTGTGTTGATGTGGTTTTTTATGCACTGTGCAACACAAAATAAAATACTAAGTATTCTATCCTCTCTTGAACAAAATCTTCCCAAATGCTAAACTGTGTGATCAAATGGGATAACTCCAAGGTTTCGAATGTCAGGTCTTGACATGCTCTTGGATAGACTTAGTGTGTATGATGTGATATTGCTAGAATCACAAGGTGGACTTATGTTGATTCTTGAATGCTACTGGAACGGAGAATTTTGCTTGACTTGAAAAAAGATAAAAGGATAAAGGGTTTAGAAAGCTAATCTAATCCTACAATGTAAGAGACTATGAATGACTTAGTGATATTCAACTAGACTTTTCTTTGCCATGCAAAGCAACAACTCGACAAATTTTAGTGCGATCTTCTAAGGGGAGCAAAATGATCTTCAAATTACTACCAACGACATAGACACCATCAATGTAATGCAAATCAATGAGTGAGTAGTAATCAAAGTTAAGCTCATGAAAGAGTTCAGTTGACCACACAAGATACTTCACTATCTGCAAAATACTAGTAGTATGAACATATTAGTTTCACCATTAATCATCCACAATAGCTTCCATTCATCTAATTACCACTACCCAACATGAGTATATAACAAGAAACCATGCAATTATGTAGAAGAAACAACACATTCCACCATATCTTGAATGAAAAGGATGTTTATTTACAAGTTTAGCAACAATTTCCGCCTTCTCCTCTACTCTAGCTATTTGTGAAAAATCTACCTGCTACTGAACTATTAACCCTTACAAATGAGAAAATTGAGCCTTTTATAGTGCTCTCATTACAGTGAGTGGCTTAGATCAATTCACAATCAATGGCCAAGATTACAAGATGAAAACCCTAATTAGGGTTTGTTACATCCATTACATAGCATTTAATGCTTGACCAATGATGAAATCACATTTTATGGGACACAATGCCTCCTTTGAATTTCAACCAATAGATGATGAGGGTAGTGTTGATGTGTTTTTCATGCACATGCGAACACAGAATAAAATACCAAGGCATCTTATCCTCTCTTGAACAAAGTTTCCTCGAATGTTGAAGATTTCACCGAAGGATCAATCGAGGCAACTCCAAGGTTCTTGTATGTAGGTTCTCTACGTGTGGATAAGCTCTTGCGATATGATGTGATTTTGCTGGAATCACAAGGGGACTTACATTTGATGACTTGAGCGTCTGATTTACTTTGGATATCACTGGAACGTGGGTCTTTACTGATCCTTGATTTTTAAAAAAGGGAAAAGGATAAGGGTTGGAGAAGGATCTAATTCTAACACTAAGAATGTAGGAGCAATGGATGACCTTTGATGAAACTCTAACTAAGTCTTGCTTTGACATGCTATGATCATCTCCACAAGGTTAGTGTGATCTTCTAAGGATAGCTTTCTGATGTTCAGATCACTGCTACAAGCATAGACACCGCCAGGTTGATGCATATCAATGAAGAAGCGATAATTGAAGTTAAGCTTAAGTTGAATGATTCCAGTTGACTACGCAAGGCAAGTTTGCAATCAACAAACCGCTAGTAGTATGGATATACAAATTTCACCATTGATCATACAAATTTCTTCCATTCATTTAATAACATGAAATTAAATTTGAGAAGTATAGAGACCATGCAAATTGTAGAATTGACACATAGAATTCACCATTCCTTCAATGAAGTTTACATGTCTTTTGCAACAATGTCTTGACAACAATCTTTGCCTTCTCTTTCTACTCTACTCTAAAATGCTATCTACTATTGAGCTACTAATTATTGACTATCTCTCTTTTGCTAACTCCTAACTATTCTCTGACTATTAACCCTTACAAATGAGGAGCCAAGGCTTTATATAGAGAGCCCTTTACAAATTGACGGCTCTGATTGACTTAGAATCAATGGCTAGGATTAAAGGACAAAACCCTAATTAGGGTTTGTTATAACAAACTTCCTTAGCCACTGAGAAAATTACATTCCAGGATTGAGGACCAATAGGAAGTAGGGGTAGGTACACCGAAGTTTGTGCCGTCCCCAATGAGTTAGGTACATTGAATTTGGACATGCTAAGGTGGACCAATCCAACTGGAGGAAAAATGACTGGGATGCCACCTTGTCTGACATTTGTGTCTTGGTTGATCTCTTTTCTGTCTTTTGACGCGATGAATGATGTACCTCCTTGACTCCCATATGCTTGATGAGGCTTCCTCATTGTCAAGTGTTCTTTCTCTGGTAGCATACCTCGCCTTGAAGTGTCATTCTTCTTTGTCATCATGTGGTAGAATGAGCTCTTGAGGCTAGCTTGCAACTCCTTGAACACTTGAAGTCTTCCAACGCTTCAAAACACCTTGAGTCCTCCTTTATGCATCTGGGACGTCCTTGATGATGATGGCCTTAGAATAGGTCGTCCTTGTCCTGGGCTGATTTTCTTCCACCTGCAAAACAAACCAAAAGATGATTAAGTACATATGATATATTTATCTCACATAGCATTTTCTACCTTAAATCATCAACAAAAAGGCATTAGAATGAAATTCACTCAAGATCCTCCCCAGGGACAGGCCCTATAAGAATTTCGCTCTGGACCCTTTGGAAGAGTCAGGAGCGAAATTTGCATTTTAGCTCAAATTTCATCATCTCCTTGCCTTGAACTTCTCTTGACCTTTGAATCGCTTTCTCCTGAAGACATCATTGATTTGACCTCCAAAAAGACCAAAAAAGAGGATTTCGCTTTGGACCTTGGCCAAGGACAGGTGCTATAAGGAATTTCGCTTTGGACCCTTTGGAGGGGTCAGGAGCGAAATTTGCATTTTAGGACAAAATCTTCACATTTTGTGACCACAACTTGCTCAAATGCATGTCTAAGGATGCCTTTAATCTCAATCAACACTAGGTTTGATGCAAAATTGGGAGCAAAATAGAGGTTTTGAGAATTTCGCTCTGGACCCTTTGAAAGGGTCAAGAGCGAAATTCTTCCTTAGGCTCAAAATCCTTACTTTTTGGACTCCTAACCTATTCAATTACATGCCTATGGCCATCTTTAAGTCCAATTCACCTTCATCAACGCTTGTCTTAACATAAAATTGAGAGAAAGAGGAGATTTTGAGAATTTCGCTCTGGACCTTTTGGAAGGATTAGGAGCAAAATTCAAGTTTTAGACTTGATCCTTCATTTCCTTAACTTCAATTCATCTTGCAAGGCAAAAATATATCACTCCACCTCCAACCACGCCATAGGAACCAATGTTTTGGCTTCACACAAGGAGAAAATAAGTGGTTTGAGGAATTTCGCTTTGGACCCTTTGGAAGGGTCAGGAGCGAAATTCAAGATTTGCTTGTTTTCTCTTACTTAGCTCCATTCTTCTCACTTTGCTCTATCTGGACTCTCATCTTTGGATCCCTCTCCCATGTATGCAACACTTGTTTGACCCTCAAAATGGCTTGATAGGAGAAATTCGCTCAAAACCATGGCCAAGGACAGGACCTATTTAGAATTTCGCTCTGGACCCTTTGGAAGGGTTAGGAGCAAAATTCAAGTTTTAGCCCAATTCCTTCACATTTGGTGATCACAAGCCATTCAAAGGCATGCTTAAGGACATCTTCAATCTTAATTCACCCTGATCCACACTTGGCTTGACATAAAATTGAGAGAAAAAGGAGATTTTGGGAATTTCGCTTTGGACCCTTTGGAAGGGTCAAGAGCGAAATTCATGATTTAGGACAAAATCCTTCACTCCTTCACTTCTAATCAATTCCTAAGGCAAAAAACATGTCAATCCACTTCCAAATATGCCCAAGGAACTAAGATGTTGGTCCAAACAAGGAAGAAAATGAGGTTTATGGAGAATTTCGCTCTGGACCCTTTGGAAGGGTCAGCAGCGAAATTTCCATTCTAGGTTGATTTTCACCTATTCATCACCCCAAACCTTCTTTCAAAGGCTAGAACACCTCAAAGTCACTCCAACCATGCCTTAGAAGTCCAAAACTTGGCCATGACAAGGAAGAAAATGAAGGTTATGTGAATTTTGGTCTGGACCCTTTGGAAGGGTCAGGAGCAAAATTTGCATTTTGGGTTGATTTTTGACTCCATTTCCCACATTTCTTCATTTAAACAAGTGAATTGCCTTCAATAATACCTGGGACATGGATTAGCTCATGGCTTTGGGCAATGTAGAGTGTCTTATAGAGGAATTCGCTCTGGACCCTTTGGAAGGGTCAGGAGCGAAATTCCTATTCTTGGCCCAATTTACCTTGAATTTGACTTGACTTCGCCCTAGACTCAACCCTTTGATGCATTTCCTTCCATATCCTTGCAAATCAATCCAACCAACCAATGACTTAGGTGAAATCTTAGGTCCTTTGTGAAATTTCGCTCTGGACCCTTTGGAAAGGTCAGGAGCGAAATTCATGATTTTAGCCTCTCCGTCAGGATTCATAAATGGAATATAACATTTAAGTATAAAATGTCACTTATTCTTTAAGTTATATGCCATATATACTGTTAGGATGTTTGAGAGTGGTTTTGGACCTCCGGGAGTTATAATGCAAAATCTAGTTTTTGGAGGATTCTTCAATTTTCCATATTTAGTCAAATTTCAGGATCAGGATGACATTCCAGACAACGCCAAATTTTAGGACATTTGAGGATTAGGATGACATTCCAGACTTCTCAAGGCGAATTCGCTTTGCCCTTGATGTAAGGGATGGGACCTAGGAGGACATTATGCATTCAACCAAGGTTTGATTTAGCAACTTGAAGTGCGACTAGATAGTACACAAAAAACACCCTAGGAATGATCTAAATTACCCCTAATCACTCAATTGACCCGACCTCTTGAGGAGATCCACCTGACTCAAGCAGAGCCTGCTATCCCAATGAGCCCCTTGGCGACCCTTTAATGCAAAGGCTAATAGCCCAGAACCTAAAAGACCTAAAAAGAAAACCCTAGAAAGCAGAAAGTAGGGGTCCCCATTTGCAATGGGGCGATGTGTGAATACGTCACAACAGGTAGGTATATTGAACTTTGTGCCCACATGTGATAGTTATCTTCCTCGTTGGATGAGTTAGGTGCATTGAATCTAGACGCTCTAAATTGGAATGATGTGGGAAGGTGATTTGGTAATGACTAAGCGCCACCCTAGCTACTTGCTCCTTGTAACTCGTCACAATTTGTAGGTGATTGCAATTCTTCTTGATCATCTCACTTTTGATCTTCTTGTTTGAGAATTCAGCCTTTATGATGTGTTGCACTTGATGTAGACCTAGTGATATCTATACGCGATCCTTCCTTCTTGCCTCTTATCTCACCTATCTTTGACTTGCCATCAGATTGGAGCTGATCCTCATCATTTGTTGCTAAGTTCTTCCATACCTTGAATCTCTCTCCCTAACCTCAACTTAAGTATGTTGGTCATTGCATATGTATTGCTTGAGGTTATGATGCCTCTCTCTTGCAAAGCTACAATGTTCCTTGTCTTTGCTTTGAGCATGCTGATGTTGATGTGTAAGTCCTCTTTGCCCTCTCTTGTCCTTAAGTACTGTTGTGACCATTTCACACATCGCCCCATTAGAATGGGGACCCCCTCTTTTTCGCTTTTTGTTTTGCTTGTTCTTCTCTCTGCTTTTAGGGTTTTGAGTGAGTGAGTGGTCTGTCTGGGCCAGGGCTAAACCTTAGGGTTCCTTTTGATGTTATTCAGGCTGAGTCTAGTCAGATTTTGAAAAGTTGTTAAGTGTCCTCCTGAAGAATTGAGATGATTGAAATAAGGTAAGCCTTTCAGGGGAGTCAAATAGGTCTTAGGTCAAGTCTAATCAAGGTTTTTAGGGTAAAATCCAATTTTGATTAAGTGTTAGCATTTTTGAAGGAGAAATTGTATGTTCTTGCTTGGGTAAGTTTTGATCAATTTTTTGAAGTGAGATGATACCTGAAACAGAGAAATCGCTCTTGACCCTCAGAGAGGGCCCAGGGCGAAATTTATCTTGAGTGCAATTTCTTGTTTTTGATGGACTTGCTAACTGGTTCCTGGCCTTGAAAATGATCTGACTTTGCCTTGTGAAGCAGTTTGAGACTTAAGTTTGAAGCAGTTTGGCCTAAAAGGGTAAAATCGCTCCTGACCCTTGCTGAGGGTCCAGGGCGAAAATGTTGTTTAAGTCATATTTGTCACTGACTTTTCTAATTTGCTTTGTGCAGGGTCTCCTGGAAGGATGATTGAACATGACTTGATGCTTGGGAAGATTTGGAGGCGTGAAAGATGGTGAATTTTGAAGGCTAAGGGAAAAATCGCTCCTGACCCTCAGAGAGGGCCCAGGGTGAGATTTTGATTTCCTTCACTTTGCAATGGAAAGAAACCAAGTTTTGATCATGAATGGAAAATAAATGACTTTCCCCAACCACTTGAGCAAGTTTTGACCTGAAATGATGAAGGACCTTGTTGAAAACAGAAAAATCGCTCTTGACCCTTAGAGGGGGCCCAGAGCGAAAAAGCTTATAGAGGTCATTTCTAGCTTTATTTGGTCAATTTGAGATGTCAAAGGCATGGTGGAGGATGAAGTGAGCATGTTAAAGTATCCAGACTTGATTGAAGATGATGAATTGAAGAGGTTTTGCCCAAGAAAGGTAAAATCGCTCTTGACCCTCAGAGAGGGCCCAAAGCGATTTTCTTCATGTACACATTTTCTTGACCTTTCTTGGACATGGGAACTTATTCATGGCATGAAGCAAGGCGACATCTTCCTTGGCAAAGAAATTTCGAGATGAAAAGTGAAGCATTTTGGTCCAAGTAGCAAAAATCGCTCTTGATCCTCAGAGAGGGTCGAGAGCGAGATTTTCAAAAATACATTATTCTTGCAAGATCAAAGTGATTTTTATGACTGGAAGGGTTGAAGGAAAGCATGTTCTACCCATTGAATATAATTTGGATGATCAACGAAAGAGTAAAGCAACCCAAAATCAAAAAAATCTCTCCTGACCCTCAGAGAGGGCCTAGAGTGAAAAACCTAATATGGGAACTTTTCATCCAAGTTTGAGGAAAGACAAGTCTCGACATAGGTTTGAAATAATGTTTAAAATGCTTTGGAGTGAAAGGAGATTGTTGAATGTCAGTATTTTGAAGGCAATTACAAAAATCGCTCCTGACCCTCAGAGAGGGCCCATAGCGATTTTCCAAGATTCTCTCCTTTGTTTGAGAAATTGAGACCAAATCTTGTGTGGATAGGAAGAGGAGATGATGTTTTATGCCTTAGAAGCAATTTGGAGTCCAAAGGATGGAGAAATGTGTCTAAAAATGAAAAATCGCTCCTGACCCTTAGTGAAGGCCCAGAGCGAAAATCGCTCCTGACCCTCAGAGAGGGCCCATAGCGAAATTATTGAAAATCTTCATTTTAACTTGTAACAACAAAGCGAGTTTGGATGAGATGGATAAGGGAAGAACATTGCCAAGTGATGAATAAAACTGCAATGAAAAATGGCGAAGAATCAAGCCTAGTTTGCAAAAATCGCTCTTGACCCTTGCTAAGGGTCCAGGGCGAAAAACTTCAAAATCACACCTTTTCTCCAAAATTTGATAGAGCTAAGTTTGCAAGTTAGTGAGAAGGCCTAGTTGAAATGTCTTGAAGAGATTTTGGAGGTTGAAAAATGCTAAATCTAAGCAAAGGATGAAAAATCGCTCTTGACCCTCAGTGAAGGTCCAGAGCGAAATTGCCTTAAAAGACATTATTTCCTTCAAAATTATTAATGAATTAACTTTATAGTGCAAGGAAATGGATCTTAGAACTGATATTGAAGGGTCAACAATCGAGCCAAGGTGGATTTTAGCTAAAGAATGAAAAATCGCTCCTAACCCTTGCTGAGGGTCCAAGGCGAAATTTACATTTTCACCTATTTTTCCTCATAAAAAATGTCAAATTTAAAGTGCAACGTGTTAACTGGATATCAATTTACCCATAGTTTTAAAAATTGTGGACTCGCCACGGACTCGCGAGGCGAGTCCGTGGCGAGTCTTTTGCATGGACTCGCGAGTCTTTCAGATGGACTCGCCAGAACCCAGAAAAAAGTCATGCAAGCTTTAAAACTGAGTTTTTAAAATTTTTTTTTGCCTTCACTTGGCATAATTGAGGGAGTGAAAAATAAAAGAAAAATAACATCCAACGTCGTTATAAAATAATAAAAGTATTTGGGCGCTGCCCCTTGACCCGAACTTGGGGGTGCTGCCCCCAAACCCCCGTCGAAAAATATAGGGGGAAATTGCGCCGATGGAAGTAGGGAAAATTTAACCTCCGAGTCTTATTAGGCTCCATATAACAACATAATTAGCATTGAAGAAATCTTGGTATTATACATTTTAGAGTTGAAAGTTTGAAACTATGAGTATGTGACATGTGTAATGTTTCAATTATGGCTCTTATGCTCTCTAAATGCATTAATTTCTTTATGTTTTTTTGTAAAACTACGGTTTTTTTTTTTGCCAAGTCCTTGCCGAGTCTTTCACGAGTCTTTCACGAGTCCGAGTCCGAGTCCAAATTTTTGGTTTGCCGAGTTCGAGATTTTCAACTATGAATTTACCCTCTAGGAGATTTTCAAGTTGAAATGTGAAATATTCAAGGCTAAAATTCAAAAATCGCTCCTGATCCTCAAAGAGGGTCCAGGGCGAAATCCTCATGAAATCTCATTAAGCCTTGTTTTAAAAATTAATATTCTCCAAATTGCATTAGATCGCCAAAATTGCTAATTTTGAGGCATTTGGAAATTAAAATTGAATTGGCATTAAATAAAAGACATTTTGGCATTTAATAAATTGATTTTAAGCCTTAGAAAATCGAACTTTTATTTTGAAGGCATTTAAAATTAATTTTTATTAAATTGAAATTAAATATAAAGTGCTCAAGGCACTATTTTCATTTATTTTGCCAAGTCAGCCCCCCTTTTTTGGAATTTTATTTATTTTTAACCCCCATTTTGCCAAGTCGGCCTAGAGGGAGCAAAGGGGTGAGTGCTCTATTTATTGGAGGAGTTCGTTTCACATTTCAAATCATTCAACCATTGCCTTAAGTATGAATTTGGAGAGCTAATTAGAGGTGCAAAATCTGGTTTGCTTGGAAGGAATTTCTTTCAAGTGTTGAAGACTAGAAGGAGGTGGAGTTTATTCTTTTCCAAACTAGAGGAGGCGCCATTTATTCAAGAGAACTTTGATCTACATTTTGTCTAGCGAAGTCTATTTTTTCATCATTTCTTAGAGTTTAATACTCAAGAGGAGGTATGGCGAAATCATCTTGACACCCTTGTTGAAGATTTAATTTTTGAACATTTGTTTTGGAAAAATCTAAGTATCGCATGGTTAATTAGGAAATGATAACTAGAGATTTATCATGAAGTTTCCTAATTAAAATCTTAAATCTTCCTTTTTACTCTATATTTCTATGCTTCAAGATATGCTACTAATTGTGAAATGTTGTGTAGGTGTCAAGATGGCGACTCCAAAGGCGGGAGCATCCACTAGTCGTCCAGCTGTCATCAAAGAAGATCAGAAGAACGACGAATTGGAGACCAGGATCGTGTCCAAATGGAGTAATATCGGAGATACCAACTTGGGAAACTTCAGTGTGAAGAAGTTTTGAGAGGTCCCCTACATTGGCAAGCCATCACCTATTGCGAAGAAGATAATTGAAAGTGGCATCATCAAGGCGGCAGGTTTCCCTCCAGCAGTCCAGTGTCATGAGCTGATGATCGAGTGTGCCCGCCATTATGACTCACAATCAAGATCGATCATATCCAAGGAAGGAAACACTTTAGCTTACCTTTCAGAAGAGGCTATAAGCGAAGCTCTTCATCTTCCAGAGCATAAAGATATGATTTACAAAAGCTTAGAAGGAGCCAGATCAATGTATGAAGATGATCCTGACACGTGCCTGAATCTCATCAATAAGAATTGGTTGCTCAAAAGTCGTCCTCGCCTGAACAAGATTCCCAACACACCGCATAGGATTGATTTCTAGGAGGAGTACAGAGATTTGATAACTTTGCTCAATCGAGTTACAGGGGCTCCTCAAGCCTTCTACTTCGAGAAGTGGATGTTCTTCTTCATTCAGGTGATTGTCCAAGGAAAAGGAACGATTCATTGGGCCAGAATTATTAGCAATAGTTTGGATGTGCAGTTGAGAAGACTAAGGCCTACCAAATCATTCCATATGAGCTCATATGTCATATATGCCTTAATCAGGAGTTTCGAGTATGCAGGGCTACCTCACAGAGGAGTGATTGGAAGAGGACCTGGAGAAGTGAGAGTTTGTGACTCTTATGTTCATTTGCATCATCTGCCTAGGAGTGACTACAAGTTAGTCAATGATACCTTCACGATGAACATCACTAGGATATTGCAAGGCAGGATTCACAATCGACTATCTCTGGATGCACAAGAGCTTGTGAAGAAGTACGGTGCATGGTTCATCCAGTTTCCAAAGTTTACATATATTAGAGTTCAGGGGTGTCCTTCACCTCCCTACATGTTGCCGAGATATTCGACAGACAGGATAGTGCTACTTGAGGTAACCAGGCAGTTGGTAGCTTGTGCAAAGGTATCCAGACACAAGCATGGAAATGGAGTTCCCGTGCCTATCATATTGGGGAATTCAATTGAGGTATGTCCTAATACTCAAGCTTCAGAGGATGCAGAGAAGGAATTAGCCTTGTATTCATTCACCTTCTTTGCCCCGCTGGAGAATTTTGATCCTTATGGTTATATGGAGGAAACAGTTGCTAGGAAGTACGGACATGAGTTTCAGGTAGAAGACTTTTGGATGAATCTCTCAAGTGATTTAGAAGTTAAAAGAAAGATGCATTCGAGATTGCCTTTAGATTTCATCAAGAAATGCAAGGTTTACAGAGTAGCTGATCAGGCCCAGGACAATGGCAAATACCTCCAGTCATCCTATGACAAAGAAGATAAAAGAGTGAAGGTAGATTGGAACGAGCCTGAAGTTTTAGACTTGAGAGTTTTGATGGCTCCGATTTTATCATGTACTCGCAGATGGGTGGATGTGCAACATTAGAAGTTGAGAGAGCAGAATGTACCAATGACCTTTACTTTGGAGGCAAGGCCAGAAGAAGGAGAAGCAAGCATGAGTGAAGACACTTCTCATCCTGGAGGCGCAAAAATGAAAGAAAGACCTGAGAAGAGAGAATCTTCCAAGAAGAAGCAAGAGGCCAATCGAGATTGCCCATCAAGCACATCTTCTCGACATGGAAAGAAGGCAAGTCAAACTGAAGGTCAAGAGAAGGTGGTACCTGAGGTTGATGAATCTATGGAATCCATGGTGCAAAATGACAAACCAGAGAAAGGACAGACACCTCCACATTCATCAAGTCAGTCTCCCCAAATTAATGAGCTACATGAAGATAAGAATGATGATGAGGCGACATCTCCTCTCCGAGAAGATGAACCACTACCTAAAGAAATACAAGTTAGAGAAACAAGATCCGCCATCCCGGATTGGTTGAAAGAGAGACTGACAAGGGTGATTGTGATTGAAGAAGAAGAAGATGTGATTGATTTGGAGAGCCTTATAGGAAATTCTCAAGAGACAACAGAAAAGAGGAAAGCCACCAAGATGTCCAAGGTGATAAGAGATGAAGCAGGACCAAGGAAATTGCAAATAGCTACACCAGTGGTGGACATGTATGAAGGTGAAATTCTTGTAGATGAGTATGACGTAGAAACATTTGAGCTTGGTCCACTCACTATTGAACAGGCAATGGATGAGGCAACCGATTCATTTGAAGCACTTAAGGGCAAACTTAAGGAAGAAATGGAAAAGAATAAGAAGCTTGAGAGAGGTCGGTGCTTGGAGAGGCTACTTTAGTCATCTCAATCAGCCCTTGAGACGTCAGGATCCAGCAGTATCTCCTGTGCAAGCACTTCCTCTTGAATCAGTTGGCAAAGCAGAAAGGGTCAAAAGCTTGGTTCAACTTATGAGTTCTTGGATTGATAAATCCCACACGGTAGCTGTTGAATTTACAACAAGAATGATGAAGACAATCCATCGAGCTATCCAGGTCCTTGAAATTGTCCACAATCTAATGATAACTGTAGCCGCTTTCGCTCACACTAGAGATGTTATCATTCCTGTCCTGCAAGTAATCAGGCAAACTCCAAGGAAGATCCTAGCGCAAGAAAAGATAATGGATGGAGGAACTCATAACCTACTTGAGTGGTCAACTCTGCTCCAGATGAAAGAGGTTCTTTTTGAAGACATCAGCACCAAATGCAATCAAGTTGAAGGTGTCATCCATCCAATTCAAGATAAAGTGTTTGAAGTATTGTGTACCATCCTTGGCCGACGGATCGAGATTGAGACAGATGTGGACCTCCAAGAGTTGGAAGAAAGAATCAAGGTCATCTTTTGCAAAGAGGAAAATGTCATCACAGATGAGCAACGAGACCTGATGTTCACTACCATGCTCCTGATTGAGAAGATCAAAGAACTCGAACCTGGATGGGAAGCGGCTCTTCTCACTGCCTTTGACCAGGTCATTCACTTGGAAGAACGAATGAAGAATCTTCTTGAGATTCCTATTGCTGAGATTGAAGGAATTGTGTCCAAATTCGTTGCATATGCTAAGAAAGAGCATTGGAAAGGGAACAAGGTTCTAGAAGAGAGGTTGTTATAGGATGATGTGGCATCTTAATTATCATTGGTCTATGTTTCCTCGACTTTTGTGCCAATTAAATATTTGGCTATGCATTTAATAATGTTCATCTAAAAGGGGAACTTTTTGTAACAAACCCTAATTAGGGTTTAGGTGTCAGAATCTCAGCCATTGATCTTCTTTTGATTTGGGCCGTTCATTGTAATTGAGGATGCTATATATACCCTCACTCATTTTCATTTTGTCATTAGATCAGATTAGATATTAGAGAGATAGATAATAGTTAGAGCTTTGGAGAGAAGAAAGTTATTTTGTAGCAAGATTGAGTAGTGAAGAAAGAATTTTGAACAATTGTTGTCCATTTGGCTTTGAGATCAATAAAATATTGAAGTTATGGTGTTTTATTGCAATTCTTGTGGCTATCTTCATGGTTGTTTATCTTCTTGAATCATTCTCAGTCGAAGTAGTATTTAAGTTTGAAGGACTAAGTGTTGTGCTTGATCTTTGGTGAGATTCACGTTCCAAACCACTAGCTTCTTACTGATTGTAAGGACGCCTTGTGTGGTCAACTGGAAATATTGAGATTGCTTGAACCTTTAATCATTATTGAACTATTGATATGTATCTTTATGGTAGTATCTATAATTCTTGATGATTTGAAAATCACTAATCACCTTAGAAGATCGCATCAATTCCAGTAGAGTCGTAATTCCTTGGCAATACTGAAATTGGTAGAATCTTACCAAGTCTAGCCTACATTGAGTCATTATTAGGATTAGATTAGTATTCATCTCTTGAAACCCTTACCTTTTGATCTTTTTTGAGAATCTGTTAGTATTAGGAAGAACCTGTTCCTGGAAATTTGAAGAACATGATATGAACAAGCTTTCTTAGAAAGTGCGTAAGACCCCTTGAAGAAACAGCATTCACAACGACCACTGGTGCTTATCCACACGTAGAGATCCTACAACGAAGAACCTTGAAGTCACCCTGATTGATCCTTTTCGCGATATCTTCAGCATTCAGAGACTTTACTCAAGAGAGGATAAGGTACCATTTGGGTATTTTATTCTGTGTTTGGTTGTGTACAAAATACACGTCAACAAGTACCTTGAAGTATTGTTGTCCTTTTTTGTGTCCACTTCCTTGATCTTGAACACCATGAGCTGATCTCCTGCATGTCCTTATCTCGCTCAAGTGATGAAGTTCCTCCTCCCTTGCTTAGATTGATTGCCCTATTGTGCTTGAGCAATCCTTCATGACATTGATGTAATGATGAAATCTGGCTAATCTCCTCCTCCATATTGCTGAGTGTGATCTCGATGTTGTAAGTGAGCTGATGAGCCTTCACCTTTCCTTTTCATATTCCTTGCCAGCTTCAACCTGAAAAGAGCACGGATACAAATCAAGAACAATGTAGTTGGAGTACTTCTTACTGTCCTAAATTTTGCCTTCAAACCATTACTTAGATCAAGAGATTACTGATTTTTCTGGGGAAACGATGTTCTTAGTTCTGATCCATATCTGATTTTACTGATCTCATGTCTGATTTGTTATGTCTCAGGTCTGAGACATGTCTGATTTCCATTGGTTTCAGGTCTGAGACCTGTTATTACTCATTAGCTTTCTAAGCCGTGGATTGGAAGTAACTTCTAAATTGGCGGACTTTTCATGTGTCACTGGAAATTCTTATTATCTAATTGGAGTTTTCAAGTAGCACTGATAGTGGTCTTCAAGAAGTTCGGACTTTTGAGGTGTCATTGACAGTGATCGGGCTTTTCATTGAATAGTGGGTGGCAGCAAGGAACCCTTCTTCATGTTCCTGAGGTGAGTCTTGTCTATTTCATTTAGTTGCCACATTATCTCCAGGAATGCAATTCTGTTAGGGACAGATCTTGGCAATAGATGTGGTGCCACTGGTGCACCATAGACTTTGATTACTGTGCAATCTGAATACAGGAACCAATCTCCCCAATTGTGACTAATCCTCATGGCAGAGAGGAACTGCTTAAGCCTCAAGAATCTCTTGACATTCTCTGATAATCTCCAATCAATCTGTTCTCACAAGTTGGTTAGCACCTCCTTGACAAAGAATTCTTTAAATATACAATAATTTGCCTTGTCACAGTGCATATCCCAAATGTATTTCCACACCTAGACTAGCAAGATCTTATTCTTATCATCATGAGAAGTCACCTTAAGAGGGGGCCGGCATACCTTAATTCCACTGTAAAGAATGATGTGGCATAAAATTGAATACCACTTAAAGTACACAATACTGAAATCCTTCTTTATTGAACTTAGAGCCTTATTGATTCCATCTGCAACATAAGAGGCATAGTCATAAGGCCTATTCTGATCCCAAGTTTGTATATCAATAGCTAGGGCCATGAAGTGGATAGGCATTTGAACAACTAAATCCACACCCAACACTTGACACGTCTTTGTGAAGTAAGCCTCAAGTATGTCATAAGCCTCAAATATGTCATAATAGAAGTACTCCACATCCCGATCTGTTATTCTTCTTTGCTCCTTGTTTAGAGTTTTAGGCCTAAAGCTGGGTAACCATTTTACCCTATAAGTCTTGTTCAACCTTTCATACTCTCTCCTTAGGTTCCAAAATCAATTGGCACTTGAGCATTGGCATCCAAGCCAAACACATTGCAGATATATTACTTGTCTAAGCTTGTGAGGAGTTGCCTTTGTGGATTGTAAACCCCTCTTCTGTTAGGATTATAAGCCTTAGCAAGTGCTCTTATCAAACCCACATTTATGAACATTTTTGGCACTACCAACTTACCCAATCCTAATCGCCAAACGTTGGCATTTGTTATACCCATATTTGAATAGAGTAAACCCATGACCTGGGATACTAGGGTGTCTACAAGATGCATTTTTGTCAACTAAATTGTTAGAGAGAATCCTTGCCCCTCGGGAATGTCTACTTTTCTTGGATGATCTAGGCAACTTGGCTATATTGTCCTCATCTAAGTTCCTTTTGACTCCTCTAGATGGTTCAGCAATTTTTAAGAAACTAGGGTTTTATAGTTGGAGAATAGGGCTAGGGTTTCCCAACAAATTTAAAATTCCTATCAGTGAAATTACAGGAAACTAGGGTTTCTAACACTCAAATTTTCACTCAGATGGCTTTAGGAAGCAAAGAAATCACTTTTTTGAAAGCAAATTAGTGTAGAAATATGATGATTGAACTTTTTGGTTTATTGTTGTTGAAAACCCTAATTTGCGGCTGAAAATACTTCTGCAACTTCAAATTCTGCATATGGAGGGCACAAATCACTTCTTTAGAGCTCCGAAGGCATTGAGTGAGAAAAGACTGGCGGAATTGGATATTTAGTGACTCAGGACGCCATTAATGCCATACACATGAGAAACAAGTAGCTGGAACCAGCTATTCCCCAAATTTGAATTTAAGCCGTTGATCTTCTTAATCTGATGGTTTTGATGACATCCGGGTTGCTTTTGAAAGTTAGCATTAAACTGCGACAAGACATGCACCTTTGAAATGATCAGGTTGATTGAGGACATGCGATACTGTCTTGTGGCTTCTCAAGAAGCAAAGCTTTCTTCAGAGTCTTTTTGCAATGCATTGAGGATGTGCGAAATGTTGCTACATAGCAAAGAGTGGGCCCCATGACTACATGGTACTGTCATGTAGGCATATTGCGGTTTTGCAAGCTCAAAAGGAAAAGGAATCCTCGAGCTGCGAAATAGCGATACCGATAGGAAGGTGCCACCTAGACACCAGGATCGGTGTTAGGATATTGGCCTTTCACAACTTCAAAGATGGGCCTTACTAGGGAACTTTAAAAGAACAAATAGCTGTGATAAAGCAAACCTTAGTGACCTAGATGTCATGTCAGTATATTGAGGATTTGCAACTTTGGGAGACAATAAGGGAATGCATTTGTGATAGACAAGCTAATTGTGATATGATGACAACTTAGCGTGGGGGCTGACATGTTTGATAGCAAAGCATATTGCGGTTTCGTAAGGACATTTACTTTAGAATTCAAATCGTGATAAAGGATTTAGATGCGATGCAATCAACAGATGCCATGTACACAAAGGTTGGGATCACAACTTCAAGCCCAATGACGAAGACTTAAGTTGTTTTAAAGCGTACATGCCTAAACTGGGAATGTTAGGATATTTGGGGACATAGGGGTCGGTCACCACATGTTTAACGGGACTTCATGGGACAACTTAAGTGAAAGGCAACCAGCTTATCAAGTCAATTAAAAATTAGAACATAAAGCACAAGAGCCAAACAAAGGGTTTAGGGTTTTAGCCAAAATGCAAGAATAAGCCCTAGGACACTCAAGTTAATCCTAAAAATTACAAAAGCACTACCGGTTTGTACCAGCCGCTTCTATTGAAGACTGTTTCCCGCATAACCATGGAGCTTTTGAGGGGTTAGAAGTAACCTCGGTGCTAGAAAGTATGACTTTGGTACAGGCCGTACCACATACAAACTTGGTGTGATGTTTTGAGTATGAACCACCCTTGTTTCCTTGGTCTCAGAATGTTGTTTGGTGGCGTAGAGTGGACTTATTGCTGATATTAGGTGTTTGAAGGTGGACAGCACTGATTAGAGGGTATTTTTGGACAGTCTTCACTAGTTGCATAAACCTGCAAAAGCTTGTTACCTGGGAATATCAGACCCGCAACAACAATTACCAGCAATATAAGTGTTTTTCAGATCTGGAATAAAGATACCGGCATTAGAAAGTAATTTCTGGACTGCCTATGATCATACCAACACATATTTTCAAGTTATAATATTGTTAGTTTCTAGTTGGGTGATGGGTTTATGAATTTAGGCATATTTGGGAAGTGTTCTCATTAGTAATATTTTGTGTCAGCACTTTGTTACAGCAGTTGTTTAGTATTTGTTGCTTATGGATTAACAGTGTAAGCTTCGGATGGTCATACTGGTGAAGTGCTCTCTATTTCCTAAGCATTTACATTGTAACACCGGATGGTTGTACCACCAGTGAGTTGACTTTGATTGTTGTTGGTACTTAACCCATTGAATAAGTGGTTATTGTTTTTAACCACCACTGGACAAGTGGAAGGAGCTTGCTTTACTCTTAGTTGTATAAGCTTTCCCATTGCAAAGTGTATGTGCCCCTAAGCTTTCACACGAAATTGGAAGTGCCATTGTAATTCCTGTTGAATAAGTGGATGTTCGCTTTCTTTCAGCATTCACCCTTACTGTATCACTGCTAGGCAACCTGAAGCAACATGAACATTTCAAATAGGAACAATGGTAAGTTGATTGAATGAGGAAACAGAGCAAATATCTAAATGGTGTAATGTATCTAACCAGATATTAGGCTCACATGCTTATATTAAAGTGGTTTTCAATAGCATATGCACGTGGTTTGCAAAAAGTCTCTTGGGCATGAGATGGCAAGGAGAAATTGCATTTGTAAGTGATTTTTCTCCATCATGTCTATCTTCCTCACGAGAATCAATATGAGCAATCTCTTTCACACTTTTCCAATCACATTTGCTTGTAAGGAACCTCTCTTAATCTATACATTTTAATATTTTAGTGTTGAATTAGTATTATCTGGAATATCAGATTGGAAAATGGAGAGCTAGGTTGCAATGAATATGCCATCTATCCTTACATCTTTACCATGTTTCTTACACATGCACACACAAAGCTCAAAGTCCACAGAATTCACTGAGAATTTAATCTTCATTGCAGTAATTAAAGAATAGATGATATGGAACCAACTTCACCGTTCACTAATGCCTAATTATTATTAATGTTTATTTCTAGTTCAATTTAAAGACCATTTTTATTTACAAATTTACAATTATGAAGTTTCAATCAAGTAGATTGTAGTTCTGATTCCTGACCTGCGGGTTTTTTGTGTCTTTGTTAGTTTCAACTTTCAATCAATATAATAGGACAGGGCTTATTTATGATTTCACCCAAAAAATGCAACCATAAAGATAAAATTTGGGAAGGAAACCTAGATTTTATGATAGATTAAAAGGAAAATTCATATTTGTAGTATACATAAAAAGATGCATAATAATTGCAAGGAAACAATTTCTGCTCAGCTGCCTTCATTTTTCATGATCTAAGGATGATATACATTATGGAAGATAGGTTAGAACCATGCAGTATAACATTGAGGACTCCTACTTCTACATCAATTTACACAAGTCTTAATTTTTTGAATGATTTCTACACCTTTTTATGTGATGCCATTTACAGTGGTGTCTCATAAAGAACTCAAAGTACTCGTAAATTTTTATTTGTTGATTTATTTTCCTTGTTATGTTGTGTCTAGGTATCTTTACCTCGTTTGAAGGCCATGACATGGAGCATGGAGAATCAGAGTACAACACCTACAAATCGTATGGCTGTAATTAACTTGAAGGTATGTCCTTTTGGCTTTACGTATATATGCAGATCTACAAAAAACTTTTTTTTTTAGAGTTGATTAAGTACAACGTTTTAGAGAGGTTTCTAAATCTTGTTTTCTACGTTTGGTTAGAATTATTAATCTATCAATATGGCTGTTTGCTTAAAAATCTTGGATGATAACATTGAGTATGGAAAGATGATAAATATCAAAATTATTTATATCAAATCTTAGAGATTGCTTAGTTTGGACATTTTTGTAAAAGCCAATGATAAAATGTCAATCTTTGTCAATCATCATTTGACATTTGATTCAAAAGACCAAACCTTGATGGTCATGTGCAGCTCACTTTTCACATATCTATCAGGTTGGTGAGCAATACATAGAGCATAGTAGGGATCTTTAGATCTCACAAGGCATTAGTGTGTATCTTTGATATGTTATATATCAATATTTTGTATATGATGGTATATGCACACACATTGCAAATCTATGTAGAGATAGGTAATGTGTTGCCGTTAAATAGAGATGCATGTGTATATATGTTGTATGTCATTCGAAACTCAAGCAAAGCTCATTTTGATTCGAAAAATATTGTTCAGGACAGATTAAGCTCAACGGAATAATTTGGGTATCATATCTAAGAACTAATTGTTTTGAAATAGCACTTTATAACTATAGTATGTATTTTTTTTAATTAACACAGCTTCAGGAGAATACAGAGTCTTCATCTGGAGAGACAGATGTCAAGTTCCAAATAACGAAAGATACTCTGGAGGCCATGCTGAGGTCTATGTATTTCATAAGAGACCAACTTTCCAATGTTGTAAGTTGACCAATATATTCTCTAGAGTTCTCTATCTTATCAAGTTATTATGATAAGGATGCGAGATTTGTATGTTCTTAGCTTTATCCTATTTTGCTACATTTTTTTGAAATGTGGTTTTGAAGAGTTGATTTTACTCCCCGTGTAGTATGATATTTTTGCCATATAGGCTTTGGTGGACACCGTATTGCATAATCACATTCCTTTGTATGTTTATTGTCAGGGTGCAGCCTCGAGTGGCCAGGCACTAAGGAAGGGACAAAAATAATGATCGGCTTTCCTGCAACTTTTAGAAGTAGGGAATTTAATTAATGCTACTTCTGACTTAAGGCCATCTTTAAAAGCTAATGGACAGAGAAGAATATTTAATGGATTCACTAAATTCTCAAATACAAATGGGTGCAACTTGCAATTCGGTGCCAATAAATGAAGGGATGGTTTTGATGGATCAACAAAGGAATATCAGAAAGGAAATGCTAATTACATTAGCTAAGCAATTTCTTATATGTATTTTAGCTTGTATATAGAGAATATAATAGGAATAACATATGATTGTAATTATTTATTGTCACAAGGTATGCATTCTGTCTTATTGGCAAGAAAAACATATCATGGTAAGTTGGTCTTTAACAAATCTCTACAATTCAGTAACCCATTTTTTCATCTCTACTTAGACCTTGGCTTATTACACAACACACATATCCTCCTTATACTGTTTGAAGACAGTTCTACAGTACAGTGCATTAAGACAGCTTTTATAAGGTTTGTTCCAATTTTATGCAAGTTGGATAACTTGTCCGCTTGGCCTGTTACATACACTGTACTACAAGATTGTTTTGTTTTCAGAATTAAGCTTAAATACTTTAAATGGATGGATTGATATAAATTAAGTTCTTAGTGTCCTATTAGAACACCATTAGTTGCTACTTATACCAAGTTTTGCTAGAACTTATCTATAAAATCCAAGCCAGCTTGTTAAAATTAATTCGATGCTGATATTACTAATATCTTGTACAAAATGTATGCGTTGCAGCACAGTCTCAAGTCAGTAAAATCATTACATGCAAGACGCTTCAATTTCTGCCCCAATTTTCACAAAATTTTTATAGTCAAGTAGAAGTAATTTTCAATCATTAAATTAGGTATTCAATAAATACACTCATAAATCCATTATAGTATTGCTTACAATATCACAAGCCTTTTTTCTCATTCCCGTGTTTGTGAATTTTGTATGCCCTAAAAGGAATAACACGTTTGCAATCATGCAAGTCAGAGCCCTTGCCAAAATGGCAATATCAATTTTAAGTTAGTTACTCTCTAAAATAAATACATGTAAACTAGAACAAACCCCCGTGTTAACCATACAGTGACAATTTCTCTTGATGAAGTAATACTTAACAAATAGAGAAATGCATTTACAAAAGCAAAAAGAAAGTAACACTTTGAACAAATCATCAATCTCTACTCAACTATAAATGGAGTTCAAAATAGTTATAAATTTAGTACTTTCACAAATTGCTAATACGATTGTGTTTACCATAACACAAGGAAGGAAAGTTCATTAGCTGATAGGCTATTTATGGTGGGGAACTCCCCACTGGATTCCACGAGTCTCATGCTAGATATTTTTCACATAGACAATTTTTGTTAGTGCACAATAAACTTTATGTTCTAGCCGTGATTTACTGAGAACAAACGTTACATACAAGTTGTGCATGTAAGCTAACTAAAAAGTTCTAACTCAGCGTCTACCTCATAATTTTAGTTAAAGTCTTTCACATCTTTAGAAATTTCATGTATCTCATGCATAATTTCTGCTCCTGTGATCTATATATCATTTGTAATTCATAGAGATTTGTAATAATAGAGATGATTGAATTGCATTAATTCAGTTTTGATTTTCTTCTCTAATTTGTTTGCAAGTATAGCTTCTTCTTTTTTCTGCTAGATCTATTTTATTTTGCAGGGATAGTTGCAAAATTCTACATGGCATCAGAACTTGGGAGTTAGGAAGAAGAAGCACAACAATTATTTGCTGTTAGATTTATGAAAATTACCATCACCATGGACGCTGATGTAGATCTCTATTTCTAGATGCATGCATATTCTTTCCCTAATTTTTGCATGCTCCTTGTTTTTTTTCTTCCTATATTGATTCTTTAAAACTTGTATGTGCTTTGCAAGCACTGCATGACAAAGATCTGGAAAATTTGGGGCTTTGTAAAAATTGAACTTTTAGAAAGTTTGTATGAGTTTTTTTTGCTTAAAGCATCTAGTATAGGTTTCTTTCAATAAGTTTCCTAATAAAATAGAAAATTAAAATTGCTATGCACTCTTCCTCCAATTGACAACCAAAAGTATTCTTTTGTTCTACATTCTCGTCTACATGAGATTCCAATGTTGCAACTTTGTTTGCTCCTAGAGATTCTTTCTAGTAGGGTTCCTAACTACATGAGATTCCAGAGTCGCATCCTCGAGTGCTTCCAGAGTTTCTTTCTAGTGGAACATTATTGAGCCATGGAAATATAATGGCATCATCCCAATTGGAGGTCATCTTTGCAGTTCTTCAGTTTGGAGCACCTTTCTGCAGATTCATATCTTCGTGTCTTCAGATGATCAGTTTTTGTTTTCAGAGACCATGTACCTGTTTATTCATCATTTGAGCAATGCAGAATATGTACAATTGCTTTTTCAAAGTAACCCAGAGGTACTCATGTAGTGGTTTCTATGACTTTGATACAATCATGTTGCAGTGTGGATTCATTTGCAATTCTTCTTCATCGATTGTAGCAACTTTCTTCTTTAGTTTGAATAAATGGTTAGGAGTTTTCTCCTTTCTTCTTTTTAATTGGGTTCCTAATCAAGCTTTATTGTCAAGACTCGTATCTCTTCTTAGTTAGATTTAAGGGGGGGTGTTAGCACACAATAAATATTATGTTCTAGCTGTGATTTACGGAGAACAAACGTTACATACGAGTTGTGCATTTAAGCTAACTAAAGAGAGTTCTAACTCAACGTTTACCTCGTAATTTTAGTTAAATTCTTTCACATATTCAGAAATTTCATGCATCTCATACATAATTTCTGCTCCTGTGATCTATATATCATTTGTAATTCATACAGATTTGTAATAATAGAGATGATTGAATTGCATTAATTCAATTTTGATTTTCTTCTCCAATTTGTTTGCAAGTTTTGCTTCTTTCTTTTTTGCTAGATCTATTTTATTTTGCAGGGATAGCTGAAAAATTCTATAATTTTTATGGTCGTAAAGTTTTTGATGACATGAAAGATCGAGATAGCTTGTCATGGAATTTTATCATTGCAACTTATATAAGACATGGGTGTCCTCATGAGGCATTCACTTTGTTGCAGCAAATGCAACAAACAAGTGTCCAACCTAATCAATTCAACTTTGCTAGTATACTCCTAGCTTGTGCCAAATTAAGAGCTCTAAAAGAGGGTATGGACATCCATGAAAGTATAATGTTTTTAGTAAAATGTTGTGGTTGTAAATGCCTTGGTAGATACATATGCAAAATGTGGAAGCATAGACAAGGCACATGAATTGTTTGACAAAATGCTTCAGGAAAATGTCATCTCGTGGTGATCTTGGGGAGGCTTTAAATCTTTTCGAAGAAATGCCTCATATAAATGTTATCTTGGATTGCAATAGGGTGTACACAAAATAGTTTTCTTGATGAGGCTTTACAACTTTTCAATGAAATGCTTGGAAGAAATTTGGCCTCATGGAAGGCCATGATATTAGGATATGCGCAAAATGGATTTGTTGAGAAGGCCTTGGGAACTTTAAAGCAAATGTAAGTGATAGGTGCAAAGCTAGACTCAACCTTTTCTAGCATCGTTCCAACCTATGCTAAAATGGGCATATTAATACAAGGTATGACTATCCATTAGAGCATAATTAAATGTGGATTTCAGTTAGATGTATTAGTTATAAATGCCTTGATAGACATGGATTTCAGTTAGATGTATTCGTTATAAATGCCTTGATAGACATGCATGCTAAATGTGGATGCATACACAAGACACGTGCATTTGTTTGACAAAATGATTGAAAGAGATATTGTCTCATGGAATGCAATGATTGCAGGATATGTATAAAATGATTGTGTTGAAAAGGCCTTGGCAATTTTTTAAGTGAATGCAATTGGTAGCTGTAAGACTAGTCTCCTTAACTTTTTCCAGTATCGTTCCACCCTGTGCAAAAATGGGTGCTTTAGAACTAGGTATGGATATCCATAAACCATAATCCAATGTGGACTTTCCTTAGATTTCATTGTTACAAATGCCTGGTTGAAATGTATGTGAAATGTTGAAGCATACAAAAAGAACTTGAAGTGGTCAACAATATGCCTCAAAAAGATGCGGCCTCATGGAATGTGATGATTTTAGGATATGCACAAAATGGATTCTTTGGAAATGCCTAAGAATTTTGTAATAAAATGCAATTGGTGTTGCACATATGGATGTCTTTGTTGTCATTGATGTCAAATCATTATGGTTCGATTGTTGTTGGTGATCCAGATATGCATATGTTTAGTTGATGTATGGTGCATCTGGTTGATGGTTTGGATGTCTGTTTCTATGATAATATGCTACATAATTGATTGCAGATTCATGTTGTGTTGATTAGATGATATGAGATGACGAGTCAATGTGTTTCCAGAAGTTTGGTGTTCCTTATCTAGTTCGAAAGTGATTTTGTTATCTTTGATGTTTCCTCTGGTGAAACTTATTATGGTCTAGAATAAGTGTTTGTATTGAATATGTCTCAGATGATCATGTTGACTATTGCAGAACAATTCTGATGGTTTGTCTTTAGATTTCCAGTTTCCTTGAATAGTAGTTCGTTGACAAAGTTGTTATTTTGATGTTGCTCTCAAAAGTATGTAGAGGATTGCTTTGCTATTCTCGTCGCGATAATGTTGCAAATTAGTTTCTAAGATGTGGTTATTTTGGGGTGAACTGCTTTCTTTGTTTTTAAGGTTCGGGATAAGACAATGTGATTTTAGTAGATCAAGTTTAGTATTGGTTTATGCATATTGGTTTGAGCAGTTGTGTGTAAAGGTTTTTGATATTGATTGGAAGGTGTGTCGACTTGGTGTGCACCCTCATACGCTCTTTTTACCTTCTAGAGGATGTATTTTTGGGTCGATGCTATGTATACATTACATATTCTTTTGGTTGACCTAGTGAAGTTTATTTTTTGGATTTGATTGATATATATTGGGCAAATTGGTTGTGTTAGAGATATAGATAGAGAGAGAGATGTGTGATTGTTGGATGTGAAGATAGTGTTATGAAGGAAGTGCGAAGTTTTGGAGATGTACAAAGTAGATAGATGAGTATACATTGTGAACTGTTATTTGCATTCTAACAAATGCTATTTTGTATACAGTTCGATCTACTATTCCTATTGTTTTGTAGACCTGTTTGTTCCTTGCCCTGAAGAAGTAATCTTTAGTTGAGCAAGTCCTTTTTTGTATCTTGCTTGAGGTTGTGCACCTTAGTTTGCAAGTCCGGAATAGTGAGCTCTTTGGTAGGAAGCCTTGTTCATTGTAAACAATTATTATATATATGGTGCATTTGATTCCCACCGTGGTTTTTTCTAATTCGGGTTTTCCACGTAAAAATCCCGGTGTTCTTGTGAGAGTGTTTTGATGGTCGAGTTGTTTACTTTTATGCATAAGTATTGGATGAATGTTGTTAATTAAATAACTTAATATGATCAAGTTTTTGTGAATGTTGATTCATCTTGCCCCCCCGTCCCCCCCTCATCTTAGCTTTTGGCAGCTTTCAACAATTGGTAGGTGTAAAGCTAGGCTCTTAAACTTTTGTCATTGTGCTCCCATCTTATGCCAAAATGGGAGGCTTTAAAATAGGGTATAGACATCCATCAATGCATAAATGAAAGTCGATTTTTCTTGGGTGTTGTAGTTGCAAGTGCCTTGGTGGACATATATGCAAAATGCATAAACATAGACAAGGCATGTGAATTGTTTAACCAAATGCCTCAAAAAAACTGTCTCATGGACAACAATGATTGTAGGTTGTGCACAAAATGGTGTTGTCGAAAAGACCTTAGAAACTTTTAAGCAAATGCAATTGGTAGGTGTAAAGCCAGACTCCACAATCTTTGCCAATATTCTCCTAGCTTGTGCCAAAATGGGAGCTTTAGAATTGGGTATGAGCATCAATTAAAGTCCATTTCATTAGATGTTGATGTTGTAGTTGTAAGTGCCTTGGTTGACATTTATGCTAAGTGTGGAATTATACACAAGGCACATGGATTGTTTGACAAAATGTCTCAAAAAATGTGATCTCTTGCAGGATATGCACAAAATGGGTATTGTAAAGATGCTTTCAAACTCTTTGTACTAATGAAGTAGTTTCAAACATATCTTGAGCTTTAAAGCGTTGCTTGTGTTTTATTGACATGCAACCATGCGGGTTTGGTGGATGAGGGCTATAAGTGCTTCAATGACATGAAATAAATGGTGGTAAATAAACTACAATATCATCTGAGCTCGAATTTACCGTATCTTTCATGTACGATATCTTTAAAAGGTGTTGTTTAGATCTAACAATTTTCTTCCAAATTATGAATATGTATTAATCAAACAAGATATGGAAAAAGTATTTAATAAGTTTGAATATGTTTTAATCAATTAACAATTTTCTTCTGAAGTATGAATATGTTTTAATCAAACAAGATATGGAAAAAGTATTTAATAAGTTTGGACTCCTTGGAAAAATAAGGTTCTATTAATGGTTAGATAGGGTATGTTGATATAGGACACCAATTCTATATTCAATCAAAACTCAGTGTTCAACATGTCAATGGGTATGACATCCAAGATTGCTATAATGACACACAATTTTGATGTTATAGTAATTAAGTTCTAGCAAAAAGGACAATGGCTATTGTAAGGATGCTTTCAAACTCTTTGTACTAATGAAGCGGTCTCGAACATATCCTCAACTTGTAAGCTTTGTTTGTGTTTTATTCACATGCAACCATGCATGTTTGGTGGACGAGGGCTGTAAGTGCTTCAATGACATTAAATAAATGGTGGTCTATAAACTACAAGATCATTTGACCTCAAATTTAACCCCTCTTTCATTTACAATTTCTTTAAAAAATGTTGTTTAGATTTAACAATTTTCTTCCAAAGTATGAATATGTTTTAATCAAATAAGATATGGAAAAGGTATTTAATAAGTTTGGACTTCTTGGAAAAATAAGGTTCTATTATTAGTTAGATAGGGTATATTAATATGGGACACAAATTCTATATTCAACCAAAAATCAATGTTCAACGTGTCAATGGGCATGACATCCAAGATGAAAGGCACACAATATACTAAGAAGGGGGGAGGGGTGAATAAGTATATCCAACTTTCACTAATGCTCAACATTAGTTTCACAAATAACTCATCAATTCAAACTTCAAATAAGATTAAGTATCCCAATGATGCAACAAATGAAACATGTAAATCCACATCCAACTTTCACTTAATGCTCAACATTAGTTTCACAAACAACTAATCAATTCAAACTTCAAATCGGATTAACTTAAATATCCCAATGATGCAACAAATGAAACACACAAATCTACACACATTCACACAAGAAACACCAAGTATATATGGAAACCCATGATGGGAAAATTCATTGTGAGAACAGTTGCTTGGATCTACTATCCAAATCTAGCCTCGTACATAATGAATCAATTACATAGATTGTATAGGTACAAACCTATTGGAGACATCAATCCCCTTAATGTATCATGAGCACTACCTCATTAAAGACACCAATCTCGTAAGCCTAGGTCCGAGCAACAACTCGGGAACTAGGAACTCAATCTCAACAAATGTGAATTTAGGACCTTCTGTTGGTGTAAATAAATATTCATTATGGATATTATTACACTTTACTTAAGTTAACTTAGGATAATGCATCTCTTCATAGTTTGGATTTGAGACACTTAGGGAAGTGTGCACATAGGGATATAGTTTGTAGGAGAAATTCCACCTTTTGTGGTCTTATTTTGCTGTTACACTCCACATTCGGTGGGTCATCCACCTCTTGTGGAATATTATATTATTTCTCCTACCTACCCTTGTTTCTCATTGAGCCACATGTCATGATTGTGTGCTCGTACATCCATATGGCCTTGCCTATATAAGCAGGCCTATATTCATTGTATTGGAAAATCTAGTTGATCATTTGCATATTGATGAGAATACAGTTTGTTCTTGTCATTCTTTTGTCTCTCTTTTATACTTTTCATTGTGCCCTTGATCTTGGCAAAATCTCACATGGTATCAGAGCCATTGGGGCTTCAATTGATTGGTTTTTGGAGACATCTTGGAAGACTTATATTTTTGGATCTGAGGGACAACATTTTTTGGAGGCATCTTAGAGTGTTTTCGACCTCACCATTGCGTCCTAGAGGCCATTTCCATAAAAATTGAGTATAAAATCGACCTATTTTTGTGAAAATCGAATTTTGGGTGTTTGAGGAATTTTTTGCCAAATTTGGACGGTACGGTACGGAATTTTCGGATTTCAAAAAGAAAAAAGATATTGATTTTTTTTTTCCAATTTTGAAAGATTATTTTTTTATATTAAAAAAAAAAAAATTGAATTTTTTTTTCTAGTTTTGAAAAAGATATATATATATATATATATATATATATATATATATATATATATATATATATATATATATATATATATATATATATATTGTGGGTCCGTACCTTCTGCCCAGTCAGCAGCGCCCAGTCAGCAGTGCCCAGTCAGCATTTTTTTGAAAAAAATTAGACCCCTCTCAGTTGAGCAGTTTAGATTTTTGGGTCAACTTTGGAGGCTCATAACTTGCTCAATTTTGCTCCTTTTTTAGTGTAATTTTTTTTGATTTGGGCTAATTTTGTGCTCTTCACAGTGGTGTGGTTATTTTCTATTTTGGCGTACAGGTTTTTCAGAATTTTTGGATTCTCTCAGTTGTACCTGTCCAATCCTCAATTTTGCAACTTCAAAGGCTCCGTTTGAGCTCATACAACCTTCTTTTCAATTGCTATTTTTTTTTGAAAATGCATATTTTTTCGTCTACTTTCATAATCTATGATCATATTTTTGATATTTTGAGTGGAAATTGTACTTTCATGTATTGGTCTTATTTGGCCTACTTGATACTTGTAATTTGTTGGGATCTTAGTTTAGATCTCTTGCATTATTAGTTTGAGTCTTCTTTGGCCTTATTAAGGCAGTTGTAAAGTTGAAATCAGAAGTCCACTTTGTCATTTTTTTGAAGTGGCCCATTGTACAAGCACTAAGTATAAAGTGCCAAATCATCATTTGGGGAGGGGAGGGGGAGGTCTTTGATTAAGTGAATTTGGGGGGTGTCTTGTGTGATTGTGCCTCTATTTCCTTGCACTCTTTCATTTTTGTTGCAATGAGTCCTCATAAATTTCCACCTTTAACTCCACATAACTATGCATCATGGAAAATTAAAGTATGGAGCAAATTAATGGAAAAAAGGTCTCACACATTACATAGATGGAACAATAGCAGCACCATTTGATCCTAAGGCTAATCCTAATGCTCAGTTATAATGGCTCACTAAGAATTGCATGGCTCTTGGAGCTTTGCGTAAGTATGTATTAGATGACCTCATTTTTCACATTGAGAAGTGTACTACAATCAAAGAAGCTTGGGATATGTTTTTGAAATTGTATGGTCAAGTTGATGAAATCAGAGGTTACAAGATTGACAATGAACTCACCAACTTGGGTCCCAAGAGTTTTGATACAATTCAAGATTATGTCACCAAAGCAAATGAGCTAAGAACAAAGCTTAAGGATTGTGGAATTGACAAAAAGGATGCTCAGTTGATATTCAACTTTTCGGACAAGCTTGCACTAGAATATGCAACATTTGTATCTAGCTTCCAAACTCATCATTTGATAGTGGGGAGTTCCTACATTATGCCTTCTTTTGATTCTTTCACAAAAATGTTGATATTGGAACAATCTAAGTTGTTGAACATGGGGCTTCTCAAGTCTTCAAAGTTCAAGGCTTTGGTGGCTAATCAAGGGAGTCAAGGAAAAGATTCCAAGAATAAGAAGAAGCAATCTAAGTCAAAGCCACAACAGGAAAAAGGAAAATCATCCTCTCCATCACAAGGCGATTTTTCATCCTCTTCCAAGAAGGGGACTCCACCTAAGAAGGATAAACCAAATTGTGCATATTGCAAGAAGTATGGCTATGATGAGCATCGATGACACACCAAGCAAGTTGATGAGTTGACAAATCTTCTTAAGAAAAACAACATCAACTTGCCATCCGCCTACACAAATAAGGATTCATCTCCTTCCTCTTCCTCACAGTCTAAGGGAAAAGGGCAAGCATTTGTGGCTACAACAGGTGGATACTTGACTCGGGCGCCTCTTATCACATGGGTTCTACAAAGGAGCAGTTTTCTTCATTGGAGCCATCTAAGGCACCTCACATTTACATAGGTGATGATACAGAAGTAGAGGTTGAAGGGAAAGGTTCAGTTGACATGGATGATGGAACATTTGAGAATGTTCCTAACTTGTCTACCAACCTTCTCTCTATCTACCAAATCACTCACTATGGGAATGGGAAAAAGGTTGAGTTTACACCTGATTCAGTTGTGGTAAAGGAACTTGATGATGATGCCTTGGTAGCAGTGGGACAAGTCAATGACAACCCAAGGCTTTATTCATTCTCCCACTTTGTGCCAAGTTCTCATTCTAGGGCCTTGCTTACTCATTCAAATTTAGAAAGTAAGTTATGGCATGAGCGGTTTGGTCACCTCAACTACCGCTATCTTCACTAGCTCAGCACTAGAGACATGGTCACAGGTCTACCTCGAATCAGTTTTTCAGAGGGTGTATGTTCAAGTTGTTCCATGGGCAAGCATCCTAAGGAGAAGTTTGATAAAGGGAAAGCTTGGAGAGCTTTGGACGTTCTTCAACTTGTTCACAACGATGTAGTAGGTCCATTTCTAGCACCTTCATTTAGCAAGGCGCACTATGTCCTCACCTTCATTGATGACTACTCCTGCTTCACTTGGGTCTACTTTCTCATTCATAAGAGTGAAGTATTTGACAGATTTCAGGACTTCAAGAATCGTGTGGAGAAGCAATCCGGGAAAGTGGTCAAGATTCTTCATACAAATAATGGAAGGGAATATGTGAACAAGAGACTTGAGGATTTTTGTACAGTTGAGGGGATTGATCTTCAACATTCTGTTGCATACACTCCACAACAAAACGGAGTTGCAGAGCGCAAGAATAGAACTCTCAAAGAAATGGCTAGTTGTATGATACATGTACGTTCTCTTGATCCCGCCTTTTGGACAGAGGCTATTAGTTGTGTTATACACATCCATAATCGGGTTCCTCACAAAGCTTTGCAAGGTATTACTCCTTTTGAAGCTTGGGCTAGTAGGAAACTGATTGTGAGACATTTCAGAGTCTTTGGGTGTCCAACATGGGCTCGCATACCTCCACAGAAACGCAAGGCATTGAAACCTCTAAGTCGGCCTTGCATATTTGTTGGATATCCTGAGGGTGTTAAGGCATATAGATTGATGGATCCTAAGACACATGAGGTTCTTATTGAGAGGAGTGTTCACTTTGAGAAAAGATCTCCTAGCTTAGCCTCTCTACCTCCTCCACCTTCCTCCATTGGGGATAGTGATGCTAGTGATTCAGATGATGAGACTCCTTCAACTTTGATTCGCAGGGTTACACCTCTGCAGGGTCTACATGCAGTTGAGGAGCCTCGTTCTCCACCTCCACCTAGACCTCATTGGGCTCGACGAACACTTGGGTAAGCGGGTTCTCTTGTTGGGGATCCTTCAAATACACAGAGGACTCGATCAAAACATCAGGATCTTCCACATGCATTCATTGCTACCGCTTCCGATCCATAGACATTTTGGGAAGCATCAGGGGTTCCTGAGTGGGACAAAGCTATGGAAGAAGAGTATAGTTCCTTGATGAGGAACAACACATGGGATTTCGTCCATCTCACTAAGGGGAGAAATATGGTTCGATGTAAGTGGATCTATTGAACCAAGTTTGCAGGGGATGGTAGTGTGGATAAGTATAAGGCTCGGCTTGTTGCGAAAGGTTTCTCTCAGGTTCCAGGTGTTGACTATACTGAGACCTTTGTGCCCGTAGCCAAGATGAACTCCATTCGCTCGACGCTTGCTATTGCTGCAGCTCATGGTTGGGTTGTACATCAGATGGATGTGAAGAGTGCTTTTCTTCATGGTGATCTTGATGAGGAGATTTATATTGAGCAGCCACAGGGTTTCATCCAGGATACTTCCTTGGTTTGCGGACTAAGGAAATCTCTCTATGGCCTCAAGCAGGCCCCCAGGGCTTGGTACGCCAAGATGGATTCCTTTCTTCTCTCAGTAGGGTTCACCAGGTGTCATTCCAATCAGAATGTCTACATTTTCGACAAGATGACTCTCACTTGATACTTGTGCTCTATGTTGATGATTTGATCATTACAGGGAGCACCGCATCCATCATTAGCAGGGTCAAATATGCTTTGCATGACATATTTTCTGTGACTGACTTGGATCTTTTGCACTACTTTCTCGAGATAAAAATTTCACAATCACCTTCCCGGATTACACTATTGCAGGCCAAGTATGCTCTTGATCTACTTGCACACTTTCATATGGCTAATTGTAAGCCTGCACCGACTCCCTTTCTTTCAGGAGTCAAGCTTGAGGCTCAGTTCTCTTCTCCACCAGTTGATGCCACATTGTATCGTCAACTTGTGGGTAGTCTCATCTACTTGACTCACACACACCCTGATATTTCATTTGCAGTTGGCATGGTTTCCCGCTTCATGCAGGAACCACATGAGCTTTGGAAAGCCGCCAAACACATCCTTCATTACATCCAGGGTAGACATCACTATGGGATTCACAAGCATAGGACTTCACTTGGTTGGTTACACAGACTCCGATTAGGCTGGCGATCTTGATGATCGTAAGTCTACTTTAGGTTACAATTTTCACCTTGGTTCAAGCCCCATTTGTTGGCAGAGCAAGAAGCAGCATGGTATTGCTCTTTCTTGCTCTCTCTTCGACTAAGGCTTAGTATCGAGGAGCTGTTAACGCAACGACTGAGACCATTTGGCTTCAGTAGATTCTCACAGAGTTTGGGTTCACCACTCCACGACCGACAATTCTACATTGCGACAATCAGAGTGCTATTGCAATCTCGAAGAAACCGGTCCAGCACCAGCAGACCAAACACATTGAGATCCATATGCACTATATCCGAGAGCTGATTCAGGAGCAGGTCATTGATTTGCAGTATTGTCCTATAGTGGAGAAGGTTGCAGACATATTCACCAACCTTTCATCGAGAGTAAGTTCTAGCAATTGCGAGCTCTCTTGGGGGTGCGAGATGTCTCATTAGGGGGGGGGGGTCAATTGACTTCTCCTTCCTCTCTTATGGGGGGGACTTTTTCCTCTTTGAGGTTTTGTCCTTCTTCTTTGAGATTCTTTTGTACATTCATCTCTCTTTTGGCGGGGGGGGGGGGGAGTTTTTTCCACTGGGTTTTCTCTCTTTCTCCGTTTGTGAGAGATTGCATTGCATAGTTTTGCTTGCATTTGCATATTGTACATATGGGTATCTATCATGGCCTAGTAGTCGGGACCCATCTTTCATTGTTGACTTGAGTCTTCATTCCCCTAAGTTGCACTTAAGGGGGGGTGTTGGTGTAAATAAATATTTATTATGGATATTATTACACTTTACTTAAGTTAACTTAGGATAATGCATCTCTTTGTAGTTTGGATTTGAGACACTTAGGGAAGTGTGTACATAGGGATATAACTTGTAGGAGAAATTCCACTTTTTGTGGTCTTATTTTGCTGTTACGCTCCACATTCAGTGGGTCATTCACCTCTTGTGGAATATTATATTATTTCTCCTACCTACCCCTAGTATTTCTTACCTACCCTTGTTTCTCATTGAGCCACATGTCATGATTGTGTGCTTGTACATCCATATGGCCTTGCCTATATAAGAATGCCTATATTCATTATATTGGAAAATCCAGTTGATCATTTGCATATTGATGAGAATACAGTTTTGTTCTTGTCATTCTTTTGTCTCTCTTTTATACTATTCATTGTGCCCTTGATCTTGGCAAAATCTCACACCTTCAACTTACAAATTGTCTACAAGATCAATTCAACTGCCACACACTCTCCCCTGTCACTTATGATACTCTGATAATGGCCCATATCAACCCTAAAATCTCCTTCTGAATAATTCTCCAATTCACATGATATAAACTTGTATCCCAAGAGGCACGTAACATAATCAAGAACACACAAGGAATAAATCTAGGACACTCACATATGAGTCCCAATTACAATTACAAACATAAGTCAACCACATACATAATTAAATATTTTACATGTCAACCTCACAATTTACTTAACCAAACATGTGGTAGGCTACATGTCCTAATTAGCCCATACACACACCAATACTGAAGAACATGCCACACCAATACAAAAGAACACACCAAACACTTTACAAGGAAGCTTAAGTAGGTCCTAAAGGTTGTCCATGTGCAATTTTTGATAGAAGCACATGCTACATTTCATTCGCAAGTTGGCCACATCAAACGTGCAATAAACTTCACACAAAATCTCACACACAATTTCACACAAGGAAGCACATCATGTGGATCCTGTTGACAATAAAATTGATCATGAGGGACATCTACCCTTAATTTTCAACAACATATACTAAAAATAACTATCACACCTTTCTGGAACACAAACTAGGTCTATTAGCAACATAGTAATAGACTAGTGAAACAAACATTTTCTTTTGCCACACTCGAATTTCAACAACTCTTGATACTAATAACACTTTTGTAGGCATACTCTCCATTCAAATTGCAGGTCATAACTCTTGTTACCAAAACAATCATACTGATTGGGTAACTGCAATCAACTTTACAAAACATACTTTAATCAACATTAAATAATGCCTCATGATGATACATACATGTCTTGACCAATTTTATAGTCATATCAATCAATGTGATTGCATAAGACTATCGCTGTTTAAAATGCTCTGACATGATAATGACAATGACACAATTCTCTAGCTATCTAGATACCTTAGGAGTAAACAATATGACCGCAACACTACTAAGAACATTTGTCAAACAATCTTTTATTGAGACAACTTCATTTTTGACACCAATGACAAGTTTTGTTCAACAATCTCCCCCTCTGTCATTGATGGAAAACAACAAAATGTTGCTCACACATCAACATGTGTTAGAGAAATCTAATATGTTAGGATTGAGTGACTCCCCTTATTTGCAGTAACTTATCTTCATTCTTCTTAGCATCTTGAGTTCATTTCTCCCCCTTTGACATTAGTGGCAAAGGTCAACAATTCCTCCTCTTTGATATTCATATCTGAGTCCATTTCTCCCCTCTATGAATTGGTTCACTTCTATATTGCTCGTCTTTGAGAGAGACTCCTCTGAGTCCATACTTTGATAGTATTGGTAAGATATGCATCTATATCGATTTGCAAGACCACCAAGCCTTCTTGCAGCAGGGAGTCAACACTCTCCCTCAGCTTGTACTAACTCTTGATTCAAGAGGATGGAGCAACAATTCCCAACTTCTTTTAGAAATACTCAAAGGTATTCTTGGGAAGAGGTTTTGTGTAGATAACTGCAATCTTCTTAGTTTCCAACATACTCCAACTTCACCTCCTTATCTGCAAGTTTTTCTCTCAGGAAATGATACTTAATTGCAATGTGTTTTGTCCTTGAGTGGATTACCAAATTCTTTGAGATATTAATCACTTATATTATCACACAAAATTGAAATAGGTTTATCACACTTCACCTTCATCTCCTTCAGATTCCGCTTCATCCATAAAATTCAAGTGCAACAAGAAATTGCTATAATGTATTATGCTTTTGCGGTGGATAAGGACACCGAATTATGCTTTTTACTCAACCACAAGTCTAGGTTATCACCAAGAAAGAATGCTCCCCCACTTGTACTTTTCTAGTCATTAGAGGATTTGGCCCAATTTGCATCAGTATATGCAATCAAACGAAATTCTTACTCTTAGGGTACCATAATCTAAAATCCATTGTAGCTTTCAGGTACTAGAAAATTCTCTTCACTACTTTGACATGAGTTTCCTTAGGTGCTAGTTGAAACCTTGCCACCATTCCGACTGCTTGCATGATGTCTAGTCTAGATGCAATCACATATGGCACCTATGTTGTTTTATAACTTTCATTTTTCACGTTAGCACCTATGTTGTTTTAGAACTTTTGACCAGTAGTTCAACTTTTGTATTGTTTCACACAAAAATCCAAACATTAAACTCCAAACTCCAAACCCTTACACATAATAGACCAAAAATTTGGATAGTGGTAACCCTAGACCAAACCCAATTTAACCATCAAACTCTCCCACACATCTCCAATAATCCACATTTCCACAATAACAGGTTGAATTTGCATCAACTATAGTCATAAACTTTTCATCCAACCCACTTAAAGTTTGAACCATCGACCACTTAAATTGGGCTAGATCAAACCTCCATCAACTTTCATAAACATCTAATTTCTTCTCAAACCTCCATTTCCCAACCATAGACAATATTTTTATATATTTAATCCAAACAATTTCTCAATTGTTCATTTATTCATTTCCAAGAATAACCTCCACTTTGGACTTATACTATAGACAATCATCATAACCTTTCATCCATAATCTTTCATCCAATTTTCAATCAAAAAATTCAAACCATCAACAAAAATCAATTCTATTGGAAGTCTTTCTAGATCCATCATCCTTTTTCTCTAGCTTATACATTGATTAAGAACTTACCTATCCTAAGTAGTGTATTTAGTTACCCCTTATCAAATTTGGATAAATTAGCTGACTTTGACAACTCCTAAGCTAGTTGAATCTAAAATCCACATCCAAATTTTCTTAGGAACTTTCCTACCCTAAGTTAAAAAAATATAAATCCAAAATCTTCCCTAATCATCAAGGATCTAGATTTACTTCATATATTTCGTTTTTCACTGAAAATCACCTCTTAGTCTTTCCTAACTCTACCATCCCCCCCCCCCCAAAAAAATCAAAACAATTTTCCACATGCAAATCAAATCTTCAAATGTTTATCCAATCTTTTATAAGTCCAACCAGTTTACCTTGGACAAATAATATCATTTGTAAGATGTGTGGGATGATGATGATGAGCATTTAGAACCCTAGACAAATTATATGATCCATTAAACATCATCAACCCTTAAAACAAAAATCCAAAAATCCCACTTTGAGCATCAAAAACATCCAAAATCCACAAAATCAATCACAACTAGGCCTACCTTTGCATGCCACTTACAAGGTCTTAATCTAAGAAACTAATGTATTCAAAAAATGAAGCTTGGGGAACTCCTAACATAGGTGATATCAAAATCAACCTCCATCGCCAAATTAAACAAATCAAGAACAACCTCGTATAGAATAACTCAAACATTCACCATGACTACATGCATTTGCACTAGACCCATATAGCTAAGAAGTGATGAAAACAATCATGAAATCTAATCAAGGTAATTTATTATTGCAATTAGTTTGTAATGGGAAAAAAATCCATAAGGATTTGATGTATCAGAACTTTTTAGACCAAGTGCCAAACTTTAAAACACACATACTCCATTTGAAAACTTAGGAGGACCATCCAACAACGTCAACATCCCACATACATTAAAGTTTTGACATGCTCTTAAAATGTCTCAATCCATGCAACAACAAACATACCCAACCAATCAACACAACTTAGGGTCCACATACCCTCGAGTATAGCTCAACAAAGCACACATACACACATACCATCAACACCTTTAATTCATATAAAAAAAATCATCTAACAATAACCTTACACTTCCAATTTAATCTTCAACATTGGACAAACATTTATCCCACCCCTCAACATCACACATACTTCCACCCCTCTGAATGCAACACATCAACTCATTAATACATTATCTTCATATCAAAACATACCAACAAACACATCCAAACCTCAAATCACAACATACCAATATGTTAACCCATCCTCATACCAAAACATCCAAATTTCCACTTACATCCCAATATCTCATTACCAACACATTTCATATCTAACCAACAACCATCACAATCAACAATATAATTATCTAGACAACCCTTACAACCATGCAACATGCGTCCCATATAGTCTCCATACCACAAATATTGCACAAGAGATACAAGAAATGAGGAATATGATTCAAGGACTACAAATTGAAAATCAAAAGAAACCTTATTCCTTTGAAGACATGTCATTATATTTTTGAATAATTCATCACAATGGTCCCTTTTCCTCAAAATTGATGCACCAAAAGTTGACAAATACAAGGGAAAATGAGATCCTAAGTTTATGCCTTTTTGCCTATTCTCCTTGACAACATCCAATAGGTTCTTCATTGTTCTCATCATGTCCATCATTTCTTCTACTCTTTGGCAACATTGGCCATTATAGGCATCCTCCTTGGTGACATATTTCCCTTAGATCTAGTGTAATTGCCTTAGGTTGTTATGGTCTGGCTATAGGGCTACAACTACCTCATAGTTCGACACTTTCCTAATGACACCTACAGGTTGCCTCAGGTTAGTGATTTGTCAACACTAGAGTCTTCCAAAATACTCCTGCTCCCAAAGGATTCAAATATCTCTCTATACCACTTGATGTAGTCAAGGATGGAAGGTCTAGAATCAATTGTCCAGCCTTGTAGCCAAATCAAACACAACATAAGTAATTGAAAGAACATGCAAATTAGTTGATTTAAATAGGAATGCAACATTCCATAGGCCCTCTTACATGCATATCAGAAATAGGCTCACCAACCACAATCACATTTTCACAGGTTGCCACAAGCTTATTACTAAGTTATTTATGCAAAACTTTCCAGATCCTAATTCCCTATCTCCTAACTTCCTAATTGCCTTCTACTAAATTCATAAGCATTTAAATACTGGCTCCAAGTCTTGAAAATGATCCACCTAGGTTGCAACTAGGCCTCAAGCCCAATATCCAACAAAACGTGTAGGTCGGCCCAAACTTGATTACGAAGCTTCAAGGATTAATGTAGATGCGTGTGGCTTCATCTATTGGTAGTCCTGATCCAAAGACATTGTGTGATGATCCATGATGACTCCGCACGGTACAAAGAGTTTTGCATGCTACCTCTCATAGGACGAACTTCTAGTGAAGAGATCTTTTGGAAAACAAGTCCACAATACGCACTAAGAAATATATTAAGTCTACAGAATGTCAGTCAACTCTGAGTGTTTAACACTTTTAAGTCTAGAAATCAAAGCTTAGTGCCTGTGATTTAAGTCGTCCGATCCAGAACTGCCATCATTGGATATGTTGTAGTGACATCACCAATCTGTCCTTGTTCCAATCCACAGGACAAGTTCAGATGTTGCGATAGAATGTGGTAAGATTTACAAGAATGCTCTTGCATCACAAAACCACCACCAAGTGCAGAGAGCTTTTAAGATGCCCATTTTCCTTTTACTTTTATGAGTTTCCAATATGATGTCAGAGCCAGTGAGGTTTTGAAAACCTCTAAGATCTCTGCCAACTTTCCAGTTTAGCATCAGTTTATAAGCACCTAAAGGAAAGAGACACTAAAAAGCATGTTTAAGAAGATCAAGCATCTTCCATGGCTGTAGAACACGACGTTGCCTTGCTTCTTGATTTTGTGCATCTCGATTTGCTTAAGAATGGGTGGGCTGTCAATATATGGGGATGTTCCATAGAGTCATCCATTTGACAGCAAACGTTGCAAAGATCACAATCAGGGCAAATTTCACAGTGTTGTCTTTGTCCTGTCTCAATATCTGGCAAATGTTTCATGTACTCACAAAAACAAGTGTAGTTGAAGAAGAGTAGCATCATGGAAGAATGTTTTGCATGACGCAATGTGTAAATATTGATACTGATTTCCATGAATATTGTGCCTTCATATTAACTGTATTCGCCCATGAATCATAAACAGTTTGAAGATTGGGATCCCCATACACAGAGATCATAGTCTGAACAAGATCTGATGGTGAAAGTCACAGTCTTCTTGTGTGAGGTGTCTTGATAGATTGTTCATAGATGGGCATTAATAAACTAGCATCTTCTAAAGAGAAAAGTTGGACCTTAGGTGGGCTACTTGATGAATAATGAATGTCAACAAATCTCTTCATCTGATGATGATGTATATCACCGCATGGTTCTCTCTTCCTCGAGGCAACTTCTTTGGCTTTTGCAGAGGAAATCTCCAATCCGGAAAGAGTTTTTCAGTTTTTAGATGTGCAAATTGGCCTCTAGTGTACTATCCACTGTTCCAGCGAGCAATGTAATCATTATTCAAATATTATTTTTTTATCAATAAAATTTGGTAAAGTTGAAAGATTCTTAATGAATTTATCAGAAATCAAGTTTCGTTATGTAGAAGGCTCCGACATCAAAAAGAAATGAGGATGAGATTGTACCGATAAATTTGGCGGAATGGATATCTCTTAGTCCTTAGCTCTTAGCCTAAGAGGTTCTCTTCCTCCCCCTCAGGTCTTGTAGCTAAAGAGGTTCCCCTGCTCTTGTATTGGATACATATACGAATTTGTGAACAAACCTCCATACAAAAAACTTTTGATTTACCACTTCTTATATCAAATTTAAAGAGTTTCAGCTTGGAATGTGCCCTATTCAAAGATATGAGCCATAAGGACCCTTTTCATGAGACTTAGAAAAATGAAGCTAAATTTATCATTCTAGATATCCTTGCCATATCATTTATGGCACTTAAATTTATTAAAGATTTGAATTCTGTAACACATACAAAAACAAAATATCTTCAAATGAACATTAATAAAATAGAACAATTCTTAAATTAAAATTAAATCATGTATTCATGAAATTAATAAAAGAAATATTAAATAAATTAAAATAATCTTAATTTAAATAGAATGTTCTAAATAAACAAAAAATAAAAGAAAAATATCATTATGCATTTTTCACTATTACAAATTTTTTTTCAAACCTTGAAAAAAATAAAATAATTCATCAAACAAAAATAAAGTAAATATCATTCATTTAATTGAAATTAATAAGATAAATTTAAATAGTAAATAAAATGGATAAATTTAAAAATAATTAAAACCTTGAATATATTAAATACATTTTAATCTATAGTTATTAAATGAAAACAAAAAATTAGATTTTTATTAAATAAATTTTTATATATGTCAAATGAATATTAATTAAAATAAAACTAGTTTTACATATCTTAAATACATGTATCTAAGAAATGTCAATAGATATCAATTGAAACTTTTTTATTTATCTTAAACTTATTTTATTTTACTTTAATTATGTTTAAAAATTTTAATAAATAAAATTTAATAATAGAAAATAAATTAAATTTGGATGGTTGAATAAAATAATATGCTTAAAACTTCATAATATATGGTATAAATAAATAAATTATATATATAAAATAATAAATTATGTATAAAAATCAAATATTTAATAGGGGAGAGGAGCCAATAGTTAATCTTACTTAAAAATTTCAAATCACTCCCAATTTTTTATAGCAGCTTACTTGGAAAGTCCCTTGCTTATAACTAAGGTTTCAGGACCACATCATCAAATATGGTGCCACATCAGCATGTTTTTTGCCAAGTTATCCAAAACAGCTTCCCACAAAAGTGAGACCAATAGTCGTGCAAAAGAGGCATACACCTAATGTGACATCACATGATTGGTTGCTTTTTACAAATACATTTTGTTCAATTATAGGTAGTCATAATAACAATAACAACTTTAAATTCACAACTAATTGATACAATGTTATCAAAAAATTGAATATTAAATCAACAAATATAGATATTAATCAACAACTACTATCACAAGAATTGAAAACCCCTTCGACTACTAGATCCTTTCTCCTATATATTTTTCAAAATAAAATCTAAACAAATAAATTATGAAATCCTATAACTCATATAAACCCGTCCGATAATATTCCATTATATCATTTATTTATATAAGGGATATTCTTGTGATCTTTTTTATCAGGTGCAACCAGAAGCTAGGAAACAATTACAGCAGTGAGGGTTTAATTTTTTGAAATTGCTGTTACAGCCAGCTTCTACGAGTGAATTTGATGGAGACGAAGGATCGAGGGCAGTCACACATGGCTAAAATTCAAGTGATTGCAATGTTGTTACTAATTTTGTCTGTCAGTGCATCTTCATACACCAGACCTCCTGCAAGAGCTACACTGTCTCTCCCGTGGCGGGGAAAATCAAGCCTCCAGCCAGAACAGGTATGTAGATTATCTCAACTATGTAAACATGAGTCAAATGTTGTCAGTTCTAGAATGAATTTGGTGTGCATCACTGATTATTTATAAGTTGAAATGGGTATTGGTTTAGATTTTTATTTGTTTGATCTTTTGTGTTAATTATACTTCATGTGGTGCTATTTTGTGTTTTGAGGACACCCACGTGAAATTTTGTATACTATTCTCAGTGGGTTTGGGGTTCTGGTATATTAAAAAAAACAATTTAGTTGGATTCAATTTTAGTTTACTGTTTGATCTTTTATGTCATTCGTGCAGGAGTACAAGCACCTTATTTGAAAATCTCTGAATTTTTCAGCTGTCTGATCTTGAAATGATTCCCTTCAGCTTTAAAGATGAACTTTTATGTTAAATTGGACATAAATAATGCGCTTAAATGTGTTTTAACTTTTGAGAGCGCTCACTTGAAAATTAATATGATTTTCGCAATAGGTTTGTAATTGGGGTTCATTTTTTTTTTTAAGATGTTTTATTTTTTAATTAAATTCTACATGAATAAATCCATCCATTTGTGAAATAATAATTTTTTCATCTTTTTGGGTAGAGAAGTGTTTTTAACGATATTTTGGCTGTTTTTGGTAAACTGTACAGAAATGATGTGATTGTATCATATATGTGTTCTGAAAGGCACCCATTTGAAAATTTGTATGTTTTCTTTAATGGGTTTGGGTTACTTGTATTTATAAAAAATGATCAGACGAGGTTCTATTTTTCTTATTTTGAAACATGTGTGCTTTAGTTTTTTCGATGATTATGATTGTAGTGGAATAAGGGCGTCCATTTTTTTATTTTTTTTAAAATTGTAAGTTTTCCAGCTTTTAAAAGTTTACAAGTTGCTGTCCAGTGTTTTACTCAATAAATTGCGGAAGTTTATACAGAAATAATGTGATTTAAGTTTAAGTTTATCCCACAACTTACTAAAAGCTGCACCCAATAGTATTAGCTTTGTTGAACGGGTTGTGTTGTAATGGTAATATGGAGTACTGGTAAGGACATGATCTAGGTCTAACGATGACACAATAAATGAGTTGGACATGGGGAGAAGCTGTGGTTTCATAATTATGGGATAGATTTGAGAGAAACCCCAGCTTTCAGCTGATATCTTAGTGCAAAATTTGTGAGGAGTAAATTTCCTAGAATTACATGTAGCAGTATTGGGCTAACAAGGATACAATTTATTTTTTACTAGTCTTAAAAATGGTGTAACTATTTTGTAGCATATTGCAAATTTCTATAGAATACATAGTTTGCTATATATTTCATTGCACTAAATTAGAGGTGAAGTAGGAGCATCTTAGGGTGTAAGAACAACCTTGCAGCAACAAAAAAATTGTCTTTTACTTGTTTGTTTTGTTTGCAGATTTTCATTTACATTCCAATCACCAGTTAATCATTGAAGATCATATTTCGTTTCACCATAGTGGCACATCTTACATTGCATCAGGACATATATGTTCTACTATGATACTAAATGTTATATTATTAAAAAATAAAAAAAATAAAAAATGTTATATTCACTTTCCAGTAGTTTTTGATAGTCACAAGGGCATTAATTGGTCTTTGAACTTTAATTGGTGTATTAGGCTTATATCCAATTCACTGTTCGTGGCTCATAATTTAGCTTTTCAGAGGTTGCACTAGCAAAGGAACACAGCAAGGTACTTTGGACCTAGGAGTGCTTATGTTGTGTCGCCTGAAGATCCCTCATCACTGCATTTTTTTAAAGAGATCCAATTATACATCTGGCCAACTACACATTTGATGGGGCACTGAACTTTGCACTATCTTGTGGCCGACTGAGATCATTCCTATGACTGATGCTAATATATATACGCTCTTGTAGATCATTAGAACACAGTGAAGAACATTGTAATCAAATAGTTGAGGCCTGGTATGTTGAATGCCCATTGCTGAGAATTGTAATCTTGTTGTGACTGTAACAAAATAAGGATATTTGCTTGTTGATCTATTGAATGGATGCATGGTTGGACGATCCTTCAGTGGACACTCAGCTGTAAATTAGAGCTAAATTGATTGATGTAGTTTTAAAGAATGAGTTTGTTAAGGAGGAAGGATAATACGTGTGGAGAGTGCTTAGAAGATTTTTGGCAACAATTAAATGTTGGCCTAGTGCAGGATTCATGAGTTACGATGTTAGATTCATAAATAAAGCATACAAAGAAGAGGGAGTGCTTTGTGTATAGATTGTCAAAGTTGAAGTAATGCAAATCAAGGAATCTATGTTTGTTTGTACTTTGGTATAAATAAATGAGATATCTCCAATAAGGTGTGATTGTAAATACATTGTCAAATTGAGGCAGCCCATAAAAGAAACCTAACCTAGAAATGATGAAAGTGGTGAAGAACAGGAAGCCAGCCTTGCCTGATAGAGCGAAAGTGAAGAAGAAGACAAGGAAGAACAAATGCTAAAGGCCATATCAAGCATTGGTAAAGAAAACTAGAGTAGATGTTTCCAATTATTCTGGTAGTTTATATCTTGAAGAGGATAGATTGTATAATTGAATTAGAATAACATTTTGAGTATGAAGACAATGATGATCCAAATGGAATAAAATTTGCTAAGACCAAGTTGAAGGGTCATGCTGCCTTTTGGTGGAAGTCAGTCTAGCTAAAATTAATAGGAAAGGTAAACCAAGAATTAGGAGATGGGACAAAACGTTGAATAAATTGAAATCTAAGTTCATTCTTGCAAATTACCAATTAGAGCTACTAAAAGATCTGCACATTAAAGCAAAGAGATATGATTGTAAAGGACTATACTAAGGAGTACTACAGGCTAACAATCCTATTAGGACACCATGATAAAGCGGAGAAAGTTGCAAGATACATGAGTGGCGTGAGAGAATCAATTCAAGGAGAGCTGAGAGTGAGTATGTTAAATATCCAAATAATAGAAGCATGCTAGAGGGCCCTACCACAAAAATAAAATAAACCCAAGATTTGAAGATAGTTAAAGATGACAGAGGAAGAGTAGGGATGTTCTAGTAGGATAGGTTACGCCCTGGTGAAAAGACACCTATGTGGAGGATCCCAAGACTGATAACCCATACCACAAGGAGAAAGTAACAATTCTTACCACAAAGATAGACATGACAGAAATTCACATGGCAGTGACAAATTTGATGGATATCAGAGGGGCAGGGCGAGATATGATGGAGGTGAAAATGAGTTGCAGAATAAACTACTAAATGCTTAAAACTATGTTCAAGAAGATCCAATGAGTGAATCTCTATGTAAGGAACTTGTAATTGCAAAAAATGAATTAAATAAGATACAGGTGCATGAGATTCAGGGGCTTAAGGTTAAAGCCAAACTAAATTGGCTGAACAATGGGGACAAAGGAACAAAAAATTTCTTTTGGTATATCAAAGAAAAAGGGATGAAGGAACAATTGATCAGATTTGGCATGAAGGAAAACTCCTTGAAGATCAAGGTGACATCAAGGAGCAATTCTTTTTGTTCTACAAGGCGCTATTCACCTCTGAAAGCAACCAGGCATTCTATCATAGAGCCATGGAGCATCTTAAGCACATAAACTACTAAATGGTGAAAACTATGTTCAAGAAGACCCAATGAGTGAATCTCTATGTGAGGAACTTGTAACTGCAAAAAATGAATTAAAGAAGATACAGGTGCACAAGATTCAGGGGCTTAAGGTTAAAGCCAAACTAAATTGGCTGAACAATGGGGAAAAAGGAACAAAATATTTCTTTCGGTATATCAAAGAAAAAGGGATGATGGAACAAATTGATAAGATTTGGCATGAAGGAAAACTCCTAGAAGATCAAGGTGACATCAAGGAGCAATTCTTTTTGTTCTACAAGGCTCTATTCACCTCCAAAAGCAACTAAGCATGCTATCATAGAGCCATGGAGCATCTTAAGCACATAACCCTCAAGAAAGTTGCAGAAGAAGATGCTAGGAAACTAGTAGAAGAGTTGTCTATTGATGAAATCAAGAAAGTCATGATGACTCTTAATAATGATAAAACTCCTGGGGCGGATGGTCTGTCCATTGAATTTTATAAGACTAATGTATAGTGGATATGTGAGGATCTGCTGCAAGTTTATAAGGAGGCAATCAGCAAAGGGTCTCTAGGATGTAATATCAATAAAGGTATCATTAAGTTGCAAACTAAAGAGGGAGACAAAACCGTCATTAAAAATTGGAGACCCATCACCTTACTTAATGATGGATATTATTGAAGCTGTGGTGCCATAATTATGGGATACATTTGAGATAAACTCTGGCTTTCAGCTGATATCTTAACACAAAATTTATCAGGAGTAAATTTCCTAAAATTACTTGTAGAAGTATTGGGCTAGCAAGGATACAATTCTCTTTGGACTAGTCATGAAAATAGTGCCACTATTTTGTAGCATATTGTGAATTTCTATAGAATGCATAGTTTGCTATATATTTCATTGCACTAAATTAGAGGTGATTTAGGAGCATCTTAGGGTGTAAGAGCAACCTTGCATCAACAAAAAAATATTGTCTTTTACTCGTTTGTTTTGTTTGCAGATTTTCATTTACATTCCAATCACTAGTTAATTATTGAAGATCATATTGCATTTCACCATAGTGGCACATCTTACCTTGCATCAGGACATATATGTTCTACTATGATACTTTAATGTTATATTCAATTTCCAGCAGTTTTTGATAATCACAAGGGCATTAATTGGTCTTTGAACTTTACTGGGTGTAATTAGGCTTATATCAAATTCATTGTTTTTGGCTTATAATTTAGCTTTTCAAACTTCGCACTAGCAAAGGAACACATATAAAGGTGCATTGGACCTGGGAGTGCTTATGTTGTGTCGCATGGAGATCCCTCATCACCGCTCTTGATTCAAGAGATCCAACTATACGTCTGGCCAACTACACATTTTATGGGGCACTTAGCTTTGCAATATCTTGTGGCTGACTGAGATCATTCCTACGAGTGGTGCTAATATATATACACTCTTGAAGATCATTAGAAAGCATTGAATAAAGTAGAACTAAGTTGGGGCATGGCATTGTATTGCAATATCTTTCAAATGCTATCATTTGCACATTGTAATCAAATAGTTGAGGCCTAGTATGTTGAAAGCCCATTGCTGCAAATTGTAATTGTGTTGTGACTGCAATAAAATAAGGATATTTACTTGTTGATCTATTGAGCACTTTGTTTGGATGCATGGTTGGATGATCCTTCATTGGACCCTTAGCCATAAAATAGAGCTAAGTTGATTTATGTAGTTTTATAGAATGAGTTTGATAAGGAGGAAGAATAACATGTGTGGAGAGTGATTAGAAGATGTTTTGCAACAATTGAGTGTTGGCCTAGTGAAGGATTCATGAGTTACGATGTTAGACTCGTAAATAAAGCATACAAGGAAAGAGGGAGTACTTTGTGTATAGATTGTCGAAGTTGAAGTAATGCACATCAAAGGATCAATGGCTGTTTGTACTATGGAATAAATAAATGAGGTATCTCCAATATGTCATGTCCTCGCCCAAAACAGATGTCATGATGCCCTGCTGAGAGAAAACAAAGATAACAAAAACAAAATAAATAACATATAATAATTGCAGCCCCTATTTATACTAAATTCATGGATTTAAAAATCAAGGGAGGCTGACCTCATCAAGGAAGTTAAGGCTGACTAATGAAAGGAATAAGTAATGGCTAATATTAACATGTCTAAGGCCAACCCAGCATTAAAATGAGATAAAATAAAAATAGTAAAATCAATTATCTGAGAGGCCAACCTCACTTTGAAAGGATACATCTCTTCAAAATGAAAGGGTATGACCCCACCAATAGAAGATATAAATAGAAGGAGATCTACTTTGAGGAAGAATATTCTAGGATCTAACAGCAGATATAAGCATAGATAAATCCTAAAAGCAGTAAGCAATGAGCTGCACCAATAATATAATAAAAGCAGCGGTCATACTAAATAGGAGACAGCAAATTAAATAATGCAACGATCAGTTACTACACAGCAATAGTATCGAACCATGAAGGAAGACAATCAATCCAACTAGCAATCAGTGCTCATAAAGAGCAGATCAGTCCAGAAGATATCAAGCATCAAGCATCAAGGAATTATTTCAAAAAGGAACATCGATCCTCATAAGAGAGAAACAATGATCCAATAAATAGATTGAACCATTCAGAATCCAAGGAGGGAATTGGCATTAAGTCAGATCTGTCTAAATTGCATCAGCAGACTGAGAGTATATAACCTGCAATAATCTCATGTTCTACAATTATAATAGTATGAAGTAGTGGAATCAATAATTGTTATGTGATAATGTCATACATATTCTAAATCATTAATTTATCTATACCCCAACAAGCAATCATGTGGAGAAGAGGAGGAAATGAAAGGAAGGGGAGCAGATATGAGATCACCATCTAAGTAGACCACTCCATGATGGATGTCTAATGTGTCTAATGTACCAACCTATTGTGCTTTTGCAGTTAAACCTATTGTGATGAATATAGACGTGACATGACTTATCTAATGTATTATGATGATTATACATAATTATACTCATGTGTGATTACTAACCCTAATAGAAATAATTAGTCTTGTAAATTATATCCAATATTATCTAACATGGTTACAGGATCTCAACCGGATCTATCTTGATAAAGACGTTTTATTGTTAAAGGTATGATCCCTAACTATCTAACATTTCTTATTTTAACGGAATTTGTGATTTTAGGGTAAGATCTAGGGTCCTCCCAAAAGGAGATATTACACAATAAGGTGTAGTTGTAAATAGATTGTTGAATTGAGGCAGCCCATAAGAAACTTGTAAATATAGTGCCCATTGTGTGCTGGTTTGTAGGGGTAATTGTGGATTGACCATCGACTTGAGGCAATTCACACCAAACCCAAGATGTCACCATGAAGATGACATGGTATTGTTAATGTTGTTGGGAGGATGGAAGAGGTGCTTGAGTTGGTGAAAGTTATGAAGATCGAGATGGATATTTTTTAGGAGAACCACAAAAGAAACCATAACCTTAGAAATGATGAAAGTGGTGAAGACCAGGAAGCCAGCCCTGCTGAGTAGAGAGAAAGTGAAGAAGAATACAAGGAAAAACAAATGCTAAAGGCCATATCAAGCATTGGTAAAGAAAACTAGAGTAGGTGTTTCCAATTATTTTGGTAGTCTATATTATGAAGAGCTCATGGATTGGATAACCAACTTAGAATAACATCTGAGTATGGAGACAATGATGATTCAAATGGAATAAAATTTGCTAAGACCAAGTTGAAGGGTCATGCTACCATTTGTTGGAAGGAAGCCTATCTATAAAGGAAAAGGAAAGGTAAACCAAGTATTGGGATATAAATGTTGAGTAAATTGAAATCTAAGTTCATTCTTGCAAATTACCAATTAGAGCTACTAAATATTTGTACAATCTAAAGAAAAGAGATATAATTGTAAAGAAACTAAGGAGCACCACAGGATAACAATCCTTTCAACACACCATGATGAAGGACCAAAGAAAGTGGCCAGATACATGAACGGCTTGAGAGAATCAATTCAAGAAGAGTTGAGTATGTTAAACATCCAAATAATACAAGTATTCAAATGGCCCTAACCGCAAAAAGAAAATAAACCCAAGATTTGAAGATAGATAAAGATGACAAAGGAAGAGTAGGGAGGTTCTAAGAGGATAGGTCACACCCTAGTGAAAAGAGACCTATTTGGAGGATCCCAAGAGTGATAACCCATACCGCAAGGAGAAAGTAGCGATTCTTACCACAAAGATGGACACGATAGATATTCACATTGCAATGAAAAAATTGATGGATATCACAGGGGTAGGGGGTGATATGGTAGAAGTGATGGTAGACCTTTAAAAGGAACATGTTTTAGATGTGGAGGACACCAAGCGTTTGAATGCCACCTAGGTCAAAGAAGCCCTAGATGGAGGTCAGAAGAAAGAGCAAGAGCTGCCCATGTTGATGAAGAGATTGAGAGATCATACAAATTTTAAGATGAAGTAGAAAAAGGTAAGTCCTTTGCCACAAGAAGGGCTCTATTTAAACATGATTATGAGGTGGAGCCAATACAAACGATAAGTTTGTTCCAAACAATATGCATATTTGGAGGCAAGTTTTATGTTGTTACATATTGTAGTAGTATAGTTAATTTAGTGTTTGAGGAGACAATAGACAAGCTGAAATTAGAAAGGCTAGAACATCCCAAACCCTATAGGATTGCTTAGTTGCAAAAGTGACATAGGGTGTTAGTGAAGGAACAAGGGTTAAATTTAAGATAGACACTTATCATGCTGAAATTTTGTGTGACATAATGCCAAAGGATTTGAGACATGACAATATGACAAAAGTGCTACACATGATGGAAGAGCGAACACTCATAGTCCAACAATGGTAAGAGGCACAAGCTGATTCTGCTAAAGGAAAGAGGATATGTTTGCAGCAATACTAGCATTTTTCTAGTGGACAAAAGAAAGTTTTTGGATAGCTTGAGGCATGAGGATATGTGTTTTGCATTGATATCTAAGGTCTACGACACCACAAGCACAATAGACAATAGCACAAATGTAGAAGAGGCACCACAAAGAGAGGTTTTAAAAATATTGGTAGAATACCAAGACATTATATCAAACAACATGCTCAAGGGATCGCCACCAGTAAGGAGTATTACTCATCGTATAGATCTGGTTCTCGGGGATAATTTGTCAAATAAGGTGACAAATACGATTACACTAATAGAAAACAGAGTGTTGAACCAACAATTGTAGGAATTGATGAGAAAATGATTAATCAAAGAGAGCGAGTCCGTGGCACCCAAATTGCTAGTGACCAGTAAGGGTGGTGAATGGAGGATGTGTACAAATTTTAAGGCAATAAATAAATCCCCATAAATTATAGGTTACCATTGCTAAGGATGGATGGCATAATGGAATGTTTGCTCAAAGCAAGGTATTTTACTTAGATTGATTTGAAAAGCGCTTACCATCAAATAAGAATTAAAGAGGGAGATGAATGGAAGACATACAAAAGACTATGTGAGTGGTTGGTTATGCCCTTTGAATTGACTAATGCACCAAGTAGATTTATGAGGTTGATGAGGTATTGAAGAAATTTTTGTGCACATATTGATTTTCAGCAAGACTAAGGAAGAACACCTAGAACATATCAAATTAGTTTTGTAGAGATTGTGGGAAGAAAGGTTGTTGATAAACATTAAGAAGTGTAGTTCATGAAGATAGAGGTGGTATGTTTGGGATTTGTAATCGTAGTTGGAGGAATGAAGATGGATCTAGAGAAGGTGAGAGAAATTGTGGAATGGAAGATTTGTCATGGTTTGGCAAGTTTCTATAGAAAGTTCATTAGGAATTTTAGTTTCATTTGTATATCTCCAACTAAGACAACGAGGGGAGATAAGAATGAGTTTAAGTGGACCTCTAGAGAAGACAAAGTTTTGAATTGCTGAAGAATGTGATACAATAGGTAATGCTAGCATTGTTGAAATTTGACAAGGCATCCCAAGTGGATTGTGACACAATTGGAATTGCAATAGGAGAAATGTTGAGGCAAAAAGGAAGATGTATAACTCATTTTAGTGAAAAATTGATGGACACAAGAAGATACTCAGCTTGTGATCAAGAATTTTGTACCATAATTCAAGAAATGAAGGCATTACTTGTTACTAAAATAGTTTTTGTTATACATTGATCATCAAGCATCGTAATATTTGAACAACCAAGGTAAGATGAATCAAACACATATGAGATGGATAGAATTTAAGCAAAGTTATACTTTTGTATTGAAACATAGGAGCAAAAAATCTAACAAGGTTTTCGATGCACTGAATAGGAGAAAAAATTGCTTACAAAAATGAAAATAGAAGTTGTTGGGGTTAAAAGAATTGATGCAATTGTATGGGACTAATTTGACTTTGTAGAGGCATAGAGAGCCTATAAAATAGTAGTAAGTTGATAGAAGTGGCTTGACTATTTGACAGAATGAGATGTTGTTCAAAGGTAGTTAGTTGTGTATTCCTAGAAGCTCAATGAGAGAAAATTTGACCAAGGATAAACATATGGGCAATTCAGCAAGACATTTTGGAATAAATAAGATAGTTGCATTGGTAAGTGAACTATTTTTGGCTTCAAATATACAAGGATGTGTTAGATTGGTCCAATGGTGTAGGGCTTGTCAAATTGCAAAAGGAAGTAGTCACAACATATGTTTGTGCTAGCCATTACCTATTCCAGAGAAATCTTGGAGGACATAAATATGGATTTTGTATTGGGATTGCCAAGAACCCAAAGATGTCATGATTCTATATTTGTGGTTGTGGATAGATTTTCTAAGATGACACTTTTCATTTGATGTAAGATAAACAAAGATGAGGTACACAAATGAACTATTTTTCAAATAACTTACGGGATTGCATGTTTCCTAAGGAGCATTGTTTCAAATAGGGACACTAAATTTGTTGATATTTCCAAAAATCATTGTGGAAGAAGGTGAATAATATAGATTTTAAATTTAGTTTGGCATATCACCTAGGAATTGATGGACAAATTGAAGTAGTGAATAGGAGTTTAGGTAACTTGTTAAGATGTTTGGTTGGAGAAAAGATAGGAAATTGGGATATGGTTCTACCCTAAGTCACAAGATTTGGCAAATTTCATCTATGAAATTCAAGATTCAACAAACTTCAAATAAATCTTAAAAAATTGTATTTGTTTGCCCTTATATTCATAGGAATAAGGGCTTACCATTTTTAATAAAGAGAAACTCGGTGTTGTAATCGAGTGAATAGTAGGATGTTGCTTTTTTAATATCTATTTAATTTTTGGGTCTTTTTTTTGTTCATTCTTGGAAGGGGATTGAGCGGGACCCGAATGGATTCGTTTGTTGTTTTGGAGAAGGGAAGATGTGAATCATTGAGGGGGCAAGAGGGCAGAGCCACACACAACAAACTTCAATCCTCAATCCTCTCTCACTTGTGGCTGAGTTGTCTACCCATTGCTAAGGATCAAAAGATCAATGTCAACTCTTCCGCTTGTTCGTTGCCTCCTCTTGCTATTATTCACTTTCTAGAGTTTCCTGTTCGACACATGCACCCAACAATCTTATGGAATGTTCCTAGGAGTGATGTATGTTAATATTTTAATTTTTTGTTTTTTAAAATAAAATTTAGTATCTTTATCTTTTGTTTTTCAAACAATATCGATTTGTTTTTCTTATGTTTTAAAATTTTAGATTTTTTATTTAATATATTAATAATATTAATATAAAATAACTTTAATACCTTTAAATTTTGTTTTTTAAACAATGTCAAATTTTTTATAATCAAAATATTTAAAGTAAATTTCAATTATAATATATTTATTAGTTAGTATATAAAATTTAATATACTTATTATCTATATATTAATAATAGCTGAGTTAAATTTTTAAACATGTTTATAATATAATGCTTTTCAATTTATTATTAAATATTCAAATTTAACATAATGTTTTATTTTTATGGATTTATTATTATATTTAAAAAATCAAATTTATAAAAGGCGAATTTGACGACAATTTTTTTCCCTTGCCACACTCATCCAAATTTAATTGTTGTCGAACACGAATGCGAGCCTTGTGACATAGGTTCTACCATAAGCAAAGTCTGCATACAATTACTTAGCTAATAGGAATACAAGAAAGACACTATTTGTGATCCCATATGGCAGTAGCCCAAGGAATGTATTAGAGTTGAGGGATATAAATATGGAAGAAAAGAGGAATGCATAGGCAAAAGAATTCGTAGAATATATGCAGGAAGTACATTTAAGAAGCCATTTGGAGAAAATGAATGACTAGTATAAGGAGAAAGTTGGTGAGAAGAGAAAACATAAGAAGTTTGCAATTGGAGAAGATGTGATGGTATATCTTAGGAAGGAAAGATTTCTAGTGAGAACATACAAGGAGTTAAAAATGAAGAAGTTTGGTCCTTGCAAAATTATAAAGAGGTTTGATTTAGGAAATGCATATGAAGTGGAATTGTTGGAAAGGTTTGGGTATATCACTAGTGGTCAATATTTTAGATTTACACCAATATCACGAAGGAGAGTCAATGGAAAGTAGCAAAGGTACAATGGCAAAGTCAAGGAACACAACAAAAGAAAGAATAAATAGAGTAGATTTTGGACAATAGAATTGGAAGGAGCACCAAAAATAGGCATTATAAGGAGTATTTAGTAAAGTGGAAAAGAGAGCCTAAAGAATACTCAACTTGGATTTCAAAGATTGAGGTAGATCGTCTTTAGCTACTAGAAAATGAGAGACTCACTTTTCAATCAACCTTGGGGGTCTAATGTAGGAACATCCCAGGGTGTAAGAGAAATATTTCATCAACCAAAACTATTTTCTTTCACTGGTTTGTTTTGTTTGTAGGTCTTCATTTACATTCTAGTCACCACATAGTCACAAAAGATTCAACCGTGTCTCAGCACAATTGCATATCCTACTTTGCATCCAAAGATATATGTTTTACTAGGATACTTCAATGTCATATTCACTTTCTAGTAGTTTTTGGTTATCACAATGGCATCAATCGGTTGTTGAACTTCATTTAGTGTATTCGGGTCATACCCAATTCATTGTTCAATGTTCATGGCTCACAACAACTTTTTGGAGTTTGTGCCAGCAAAGGAACGCATAGCAAGGTACATTGGACCCAAGAGTACTCATGTTAGGCATTGCATCAAGAGCTGATGCAGGAGCATCCCCGGTCGTTGAGCAATCTTGCATCAACCAAAAATATATTTGCTTTTCAGTTTGTTCTTGTTATGTGTTACTTCTGGAATTCTCCGGTAGTTCATTTTCCTGTGCAGATCAGATTCTTGGCTTCCAGACGTGTTCTTATTCCTTGTTCTAGATTTCCAGTTCATTTGGACTCTTTTCCGGCAAGTTATTGCTTCCAGATTGGCCGTTTCTTGGTTCCTGGAGCAGTTGTGAGCTTAACGGCTAGTTGGAGATTTCTTCTCTTGCGGAGCGATTTCTCGACTTGCGGATCTAATTCGCACCATGCACGATGTTCCTAGGCTCTTGGCCGACCTTCTTTGGTGGTCCACACTTTTTTATTGTCTTTGTCAAAGGTGATCTTCATGCTTTGGGTCCGATCTATCTTACACGTGTCATTTTCCTGTCTTTGGAGAATGCGATCTTTTGTGGCCAACCCGGATGTGTTCCGGATGCTATTTATATTGTTGTAATTGATCCTTTGTGGGGCAGTGAAATATTATATGAGAATGATTTCATATTATGTAGTTTGGATGCCTCTTGGAGGTCCAGATAGATTGAAATCTGGAGTGTAAGTCGTTCTAGGCCTGTAAGCCTGCATGTATACCGGATGTTGCAAGACGGTTTATGATGAATCTATGATGTTGCAGATGTTTGAATCAACATTTTCTTCATGTGTTGTTGTTGCTTCCGTTGTGTTACTCTTGCTGCATGATCTGGATTGTTCTTGTTGGTGTTGGAAATAAGCCACACCCGGACCGACGATGGACTGGTCCAAGAGGGGCCAGTAGCTCAGTGGTAGAGCACTCCAGCAGCGTATGGAAGGTCCTAGGTTCGAGTCCTAGCTGGTCCATGTCTCAACATGGTATTAGAGCCAGGTCTAGGCTAGGAGCCCCAAGCACACGAGAGGTGTGGCTTAAGGGGGGGTGTTGGTGTTGGAAATAAGCCACACTTGGACCGACGATGGACTGGTCCAAGAGGGGCCAGTAGCTTAGTGGTAGAGCACTCCAGCAGCGTATGGAAGGTCCTAGGTTCGAGTCCTAGCTGGTCTATGTCTCAACAGTTCTCTTTGAGGACCCTTCAGATTATGGCTGCATCAAGAGCCCTCCTCATTGCACTCTATTTATGAGATCCAATTATATTGAGCTTTTTGCCACCTTGTGGCCAACTGATATCATTCCTATGTTTGGGAGCTGATATATAACACTCTTGAAGATCATTAGGAAGTATTGAAGAAAGTAGAACTAAGTTGGGGCATGGCATTATATTGCCATGTCTTCTGAATTTAATTTTTTGCACGTTGTAACTAAACACCAGAGTCTTTGCATGTCAGAAGCTCATTGCTGTAGATTGTAATGTTGTTGTGAGTCTGTGACTGTAATAAAATAAGGATATTTTTTGTTGATCCAGCAAGTGGTTGTGAGTTAGTTTGTTTGGCTGCATGGTTGAATAATCCTTCATTGGACCTCCTGGCTGTGACTGCATCAAGTAAGAACAAATGCCAATAACAAACAAAATCAGATCTTCCACATGCTTTGAAGCTTCATTAAGTCAAGTAAAGTGCTTCCGTGAAGAGCACTATGGCCCATGGCTTCTGTATGCCCCTAGAGAAATTTGAGCATCAGACTGTTTGGTGTGTTTTAATTCGTACTTCTACTTATCTTCAATTGGGGAGTCGGTGATGGTATGTGTTTTTTTTTATCTTTTTGATAGTCAGCTTCTACCATTGTTAAATTGATTTATTTGTTTTGGAATTATGAAAATTTTGGGCCTTTGATAGAGAAGTGTGTTTTATTATTGGACTTTCCTAACATTGTTAATAACTTAAATGGGATCTGGCCTATTGTTTGGAATCGATCTCACTAGAGGCATATGTTACAGTTAAACAATATCAAAATTTCAGGTCCATCTCAGTTGTCAAGAAATATCACTTAATGCTCACCTTTATATTTAGCTCTTGTGGTAGATTGGTTTCATGGTAAGGAAATACTAGGTACAGTTGCTTGCTTATTATATATATGAAGTGCTCTATATTTACCAACAGGCTTGTTGAAATTTTCATTTGTAGGTACATATTTCTTTGGCTGGAGCTAATCATATGCGAGTCACATGGATTACGAATGGGGCTAATGCACTTACAGTGGTAGAATATGGAACTACTCCAGGGGTGTATACTTCATTATCAATGGGCGATTGGGATTCATATTCTTTCATGTTATATGGATCTGGTAAGATACACAATGTTGTCATTGGACCACTTGAAGCTAATAAAACTTATTTTTATCGGTGTGGAAGATATGGAGAAGAGCGCAGTTTCAAGACTCCTCCATCACAGTTTCCAGTCACTTTTTCTGTTGTTGGTGAGACATCATGCTTATTTCCCTTATCTTACATGCAAAATTTTGTGAAGTTCATAGCAAGGAAGCAAAAGAAAAACAGTTCCCCGTATATTGTTTATCTCTTTCTATACAGTGGTTCTTTTCTGTGTCCTTTTTCTGTGTTTTCTTCTGCTCTATAGCAGTTCCCATCCTGTTTCCGCAAACAAACTTCAAATTAGAAAGAACTTTATGAGTTCCCAAGGACCTTTAGGAGTCATTCTTATCTCGTTATTCTGTTTTACTCAGGTTCTGACATTCTTATTCTTTAAAGTTTTAAGATTCAATTTCTAACCAAACTCATTATCTATATTTGCTGCAGGTGACCTTGGTCAAACGGGATGGACCTCTTCAACTTTAGAACACATTCAACAATGCAATTACGATATCCACCTTTTGCCAGGTGATCTGTCATATGCAGATTACTGGCAGCCTTCATGGGACTCATTTGCACGGCTAATTGAGCCTTTGGCAAGTTCGAGGCCATGGATGGTCACGCAAGGGAATCACGAGAAGGAATCAATTCCCTTAGTTATGCCTGCATTTAGAGCATACAATGCACGATGGCATATGCCTTTTGCAGAAAGTGGTTCAAGTTCAAACCTTTATTATTCATTTGAAGTTACAGGAGTACATATTATTATGCTTGGTTCCTATACTGACTATGAAGAGGGCTCAGACCAGTATCAGTGGCTTAAGGTACATGTTTTATAAAGTGTCTGTGACCTACTTAGGGTTTATAAGCACTCCACTGGTAAGTATATAGTCAGAAATGCTTCTTGTTACAAATTTCCTGAAGCTCTGATTTTTTTGAATTTTAGGATGACCTTTCAAGGGTGGATAGGGTGAAGACACCTTGGCTTATAGTTCTGTTCCATGCCCCTTGGTATAATAGTAACACTGCCCATCAATGTGAGGGTGATGATATGATGGCAGCCATGGAGTCACTTCTCTATGATGCAAATGTTGATATTGTACTTGCAGGGCATGTACATGCTTATGAACGTTCTGTAAGTACATAATTCCTATCTGTTCTGTTTTCATATGGTTGTAAAATTTATTTCCATGAATTGCTAAATTGTCCATATTGTTCAGACTCGTGTCTATATGGGAAATGTTAATCCTCGTGGCCCCATGCATATCACAGTAGGCGATGGAGGAAATCGTGAGGGTCTTGCTACAAGGTAAGCTTAATAAAAGTGGAAGGTTTTGATACCTATTGTTTGATTTATTGACCAATTTGCACAGTGGCAGCTTGTTCTAATGGAGCTATTCATCACCATTCAGAAGTTAATTGAAATGAAACATGTTATTTTCTGGTTGAGCATGTTTGAAACTTAGTAGATGCCTGAGACAGAGAGATGAGAGATATTTTATGTCTGCCAATTCAATCAGGATTCTAGCTTGTCTGATTATTTCAGACATGCCCATTTGATCTTTGAGTAGCCTTATATACTGAACTATATTATGTTATATTCTTCACTGGTTGATGCAATAATCACAAGACATTTGCTGTATTTCCTACAGGTTTATTGATCCAAAACCTCAATGGTCCACATTTCGTGAAGCAAGCTTTGGACATGGCGAACTTAAAATTGTCAATGCTACACATGCACACTGGACCTGGCATCGTAATGACAATGACGAGTCAGTCAAATCAGACGAAGTTTGGATTGAGAGTCTTAGTAACTCTGGACGGTGTGCAGATGATGTCAATGAGAGTAGAAGGAAATTTCTATTTGCACCGTGAGTGTAAGAGAAAAAGGAATTAACTAATCTTGTTTTGAGGAGAATGTTGAAGCTGTAAATATTAATGTATCCATATTTTTGGCAAATGAAATCAAATATAGATGCTAAACAATAACTTTCAAGCTTAATAGGTCCCATGCATAAGCTATGGTTTGGATATCTCAGCTACATAACTTCTGGACGGATCTTCTAACAGATCCTATAGTTCTTTACAGAGAAGACATGTAGGCATTGCCCTCTTAAGATTTTTACTTTCTTTGTAATATATAAAGAAGACGATTTCAGGGGTGTACTTCTATTGGAAATTTGCTTTTCTGTTATCTATTTAAGAAATCTCTTCTAATGAAGTACCTTAGCAGGATTTGAGTTGAAGTTATGCGTTGAACCTAATTAAATACCAGTGCTGATTGTTACTGACTTTTATAGTCCATGATTTGTGAAAGAAATATCAAGTTTGATCTGAAGCCCGATTGAGTAGGCTGAACCATCTTGCTAGGTTCACAGAGACTCTTGGGCTTCTACCGTTTGCAAGGTTAGGTGATTGTCCTGTAGTTAGGTTTAATCCCCTTATCAGAATATCTAGGCTTTTGGTGACTAGTGCACACCCCTTGCTAGGGAATTTCTCAGCTTCAAAGTTTTGAACTTGTACCTACCAGTAACTCTGGTTAGTCCTCAGGTCCCGAGCTTCACCCATTCAAAATCAAATTGAAAGAGAGCACTAAACTAAGATCAATTTTTTTCTCTCTTTGACCTGGCAGATTCTATCACTTTTGAACAATAAGTTCATTACATGCCATGGCAAGGTTTTAAAATTGAGCATCATGAGCTCTTCAGTCAGGTATTTTTCATACCTTGTAAGTCTTAAATATTCTCTTGGGGAGGGTTATATTTATGCTTGTTATTTTATTCACGATATGGCCTTTGGATATATATGATAATATTTATCTTGTTAAGACTGCATTTTATTTTGTGTTTCGCTCACCAGACATTTTGGAGCCATTTTTTTCACTGGACCTACTATATGTTTGATCAGTTTATTAGTTTCTGCCAGTAGGAAGTCTCTACTTATTCATCTGTTACATGCAAATATTGGGAAGCTTTAAATCAAATAAAATCAAGAATCAAACTCTTTTGACCATGGTTTAATTTTGGGCCATAATTCTTTTTTCGAAGTTATAAATAAACAATTTAAAGGTGTGCTATTTGACTGCTGCACTGTTTCTACCCACAGAACAGTCTTATTGTTTACACATTTTTCCTTTTTATAATACAAATTTCCAATGTTCCTTCTGCTCAAAGGCATAGGTAACATTGATAATTTGTTGTTTTTCTGGGTGATCTATCGGTCGGTGCTTCTTGTCTGTTGAAATATTTTTGTAATTGTATTCTCTTAATTAAAAAAATCTCGTCAGTCATTAATTTTTAAATCACTGTTGCTAGACCTGTCAACTTTTCCTGTCACAATTATAGCAACATTGCATTATATTGCCAATTGGCTTTTTTTCTAGATGCCCTGGCACTGACAATTAAATCAAACTGGACATTTTTAACTGTGATTTCATACAAATTTGACGTGAAATTTAATATATAAAGAAGGCAGTGGTGAGGAGCACATTATATTAAATTCAAGTATATGCTGTTGTTGATAAACCTGGCTATTTCTTCATGTTCATAAATTCGCAAAGCCAGTTAGTCTCTGTCGGTTGGTATCCACCTTTGGACAACCCAATGAACTGGAGCACCAAATTCTTGTCAATATACTCAGATAAGTCATTTAGTTTCCAGTAATTTGTGTTTCATTTGGGAAAAGTCGAGCTAAAATAATGAAAATCCCATTAATCTGCTTAAAATAATCAGTTAGCTTGCGAAAATTCAAATACAGTAAAGACCACAATTTATTAGTATCTTGTTATTGAATTTAGTCGATCTTAAAGTGAGTAAAAAATATTTTAATTGCGAAAAGTGCATGTAGTAAAAATGAGTAACAGCTTTGGCCCAGTCTGAGAAGAAAAATCTCTCAGGGAGAATAACAACTTTGGCACCAATCTAAGGAAAAGAAAACCTCAGGAAGATAGCAAGTCAGGGTTAGCACAACCATCATTAGCAACGCAGTGTTTAGTATTAAATCAAACAGTGAGAACGTATGAACAGTACTATCATATGTGTTGCATTTCAAGCATATTTTGCACAAATCAAACACAGGCCCAAATAAAATTTGAAAGCTGTGTAAAACAATTCGGGAATGCATCCGAGGAGGGCATGCATTATGTGACGGTGTGCTGCTTTGATTATAGACTGTAGCTACATTTGATTACTTCCCATATGCATTAGTAGTATGAATGCAAAGTGAAAAAATGATGAAACGTGCTGCCAATAACTCACTGCCCTCCGAGAAAGGGCAAGTTCGCTGAGGTTACATAACATAATTCTTGAACATGTAGCCGTCATCCAAAAAAAACAACAAAAACAATATCATAGTCTATGTATCCTTCATAAATTAACAGATTTCTAAGCTATCATTGATAATTCCATACTCCACATATACCTCATTCCATTAACAGATTTCTGAACAGATATTGACAATTTCATACTCTACATACCCTATATTACTGTAATGGGAAAAAATTGTATTTTTTAACTTTTATTACATTAAATGTGAGTTAAGTTGTGCAATGATAATTTACAAAATTTGAAATACATAAGTGACAAACTGAATCCAGAATTGTAAATAGCAGAAAGAAAGGAACCTAGGTAGCATTAGAAGACGAAGTTAACTATTTAAGATGTTATCACAATGCGTTGACATCTACGTGATGCGGTGTTGTCCAGGAAAATTGAAAATACAAAGTTTTCAGTAGATTTTGGACACACATGCTCGACAGAAAATTGAAACAACAAATTAAGGGAGACTAGATAATACATAAATGAAAGTTCTAACAAGAACCAACGAAATAATAAATTCATGTGAAAGGAAGCTAGAGAATGAAAATTCCGTGTAGTTGTAGTCTTTCAAGCACATGTAGTTATGACAAGAAAAATGGTTGGGACTGTTTGGGACCTTGCCTAAAATTATCAAGCTCCTAGTTTGGTTTTTCAACTTCCACAAAAAAGTTATAAATAAATTAGGAAAAATATATGTGTTTATTCTAATTGCATCTAATGAAGAACATGGTGTTGAAATAGAGTTATAAATAATAAATTGTAGGTTTACAAGGATTGATAAACTAATGTATGATATCAAATAAAGGATGGCTAAAGTCACTAAGAGATTTGCCAAAGAAAATAGTTAGAAATGATACAAAAAGAAAGCTTGTACCACTACCAAAACAAGAATGGAAACTTGCTTAATATTACTGGTCAAGAGATGAAAAAGAGATTTGAATGTGACCAACACTTTTCGTTAAGCAAGCCTGATAATGGAGGTTGTATGCAGATATTAGCATGTTGCACTTCCATCTTGGATAAATCACTCCAAATTTAATGCCTAATCTTAGGCCAATGAGGAGAATAAGAATGTGATAAAGAAATTTGGTAGTCTAGTGAAGGAAAAGGCCTAAGTTAAGGTGAAAATGATCTCTAAACCATGTTAGGGGAATGAACACCAAAGAAGCTTAAACATAAAGTAAAAATGCAAGAGTAACACCATTTTTTATTTTGCAATGACATTAATAAATTCATAGACAATTATTGACAATTTTGTTTGCTATATACCTTTTATTACTTTAAAGGAAACAAACTTTTCTTGAGCTTAATGTAGGCTAATTCAATAAGATGCATACACATAATTGTAAATTAACACAGATTAATTAATTGAGGTCTACTAGAGTGATAATTGAAACATAAGATGCCGAACTAGGAAATTAAATGTAATGAATAGTGAATTCACACTAGGAACTAAAATGAATGACTCCATTATAATTTTGAAATCTATTATTCTTGGGACTAGGAGGGTATGTGCAGGATCATGGTGTGCCAAAACAGACCCTTAAGTGGCAATGAAATTTCAAAAAATCAGAGTTATGCAACTTGACATGAAAAATTGAATAAGTTATGAACATTATTTTTAAAATATGTAAGAAGAGAATCTATAGAAAATTGAATGTAGCTTCTACGCTACTAGTTTTTTTTAAAAAAGAAATCATATTTGATGAAAATTTCAAATTTAAATGTAGTGGTACTAAAATTTCAGGAAAAAGATAAGAAATAGGTGTATGTTTGACCACCCTAATCATAATCAAATCATAATATTTTTTTATAAGATTTATAATATAAGTATTAAACTCGTGTTCGGATGTGACATATTTTTTTATAATTTTTTATAAAGTAAATAATTATTTATGAATTTTTTACTACAACTTTTTTGAAATTTAGAAATTCCTACGTCTAACAACCTTAACTTGGTCAAAACCTTATGAAATTTATTTTTTAATTTTTTTTTCCCTATAGTAGACGAAGCATGTTATATGGTTTGGACTTTTGTCAGAATTCAATTAAAAAATAAATAATAATTATTTATTAAAGTCGAAATAAGACAAGCTTTATATTGTTGGAAAGCTAAGAACGTCCTTAAAAAAACCTTTTCGTTTTATCAATTTTGGCTATAAAAAAAGTCGTCAGCCACTAGTGTGAAGTTTGGAAAATCAAGGAATATTGAAAAATGCGTTTTTTCAGTTGACTTTCCAGGCTTGTCACTTCCAAACCAAATCCCAAAGCAAACCCGAATGAAAAGATGGAGGGAAAAAATTATGTTTTAAAATCGGATATCTATTAAAATCGGATATTTTAACGGATATCCATTTTTGAAAAAATAAAAACATATATTTTTGTAAATTGGGCATAACTTTTGCGTTTTATATCGAAATTTTGACTTTTTACAAGCGTTGGAAAGGTAATTAAGAGATCTATGATATGGAATAGGTAGATTTTTAATTATTTGTTTTAAAAAATAATTCTAATTCATTTAAATTCATCCTTCATTTTTAAAACATAAAAAATTCACGACTTTTTCATATGATTTCCCTATTGCATGAATTTTTGTAACAATCATCTCAAAATAAACTAAATAAGTAATTAATAAGAAAATTTATGAATTTTATTGAGTTCGATAAATTTTTATAAACCATGTTATCTATGTTTGTTCCTTTCTCCACCTCTCTCTCCTAAACCTATCACTCCACCTATTTGTTTCTTCCTCCCTCTCTTTTGTCCATATTTATACCTCCCTCTCTAGACCTAGAGACTGTCATTGAATACCTCATTCATTTTCTCAAAGCTCTACAAGGTGCTTATATTTCTACCTCTTCATATTTTCCTCCTCTATGTCACTCTCTCTTCAATAAGATCTAGACTAGTCTCTCTGCATTTCCTTCTCATCTCTAGCAACAAAATTCAGAGGGGACAAGGAGAGGCATAGGGAAGTATCAAAAAAATGAGAGGGGGAGAGAGGTGAGAAGGAGATATTAATTGGGGGGAAGAGAGAGTGAGAGAGAGAGAGCTAGAGGTAATTAGGTGGAAGGCGAAGAGAGAGAGGGAGGGGGTGATTGGGGAGAAGAGAACTGAGAGGGAGAGTTTGAGATTTTTAGGGGGGTAGGAGGAGAGGGGGAGAGGGGAAAGTATCAACAAAGAGAGAAGAGAGATGGGGACAGAGGTGAAGAGAGACATAGAGAGTAATTAGGGGGTGGGGAGAGGGGGAGAGGGAAGTATCTATAAACCCATAGGAGGAGAGAGGTGATCGAGGGTAATTGAGGGAAATAAATAATGTGAGAGAGAGTTGGGCATAATTATCGGATAAGAAGAGAGGGAGAAGAGTAAGTATCAACAAAAGGAGAGAGGGAGAGATGTGGAGAGAGGTGAAGAGAGTGAAGAGAGAGGATAATTAGGGGGAGCAGAGGGGAAGAGGGAAGTATTAACAGAGAGATGGACTAGAGAGAGGGTAATTAGGGGGCTCTCTCCCCATCTCTCCCCCCTCTTCCTTTGTTGATACTCCCTCAATCTCTCTGCCCCCCTCCCCTTCCCCTAATTACCTTCTCTCTAGACCTCTCTCTTTGAACCTCTTTCCTCATCTCTCACTCTCTCCCTTTGTTGATACTTTCCCATTCCTCCTCTCCTCCCAACCCCTAATTACCCCCAACTCTCTCTAATTATCTCTTCCCCAAATGCCATCTCTTTGTCATACCTATCCTCAGCTCTAACTTTACCATATGGCCCCTTAGGTGTCGTTAGGGCTCATATTGTGTCCTAATGAGTCGTATGGTGTCCTATGAACCCTTAGGACACCATATGATGTTGTTAGGGGTCATATGGTGTGATAAGGGGTCATATTGTGTCTTAAAGGGTCATATGATGTCCTATGACCTTTTAGGACACCATATGACTCCTTAAAACACTATATGGTGTTGTTATGGGTTGTATGGTGTCCTAAGGGGTCATATGGTATCCTATGACCCCTTAGGACACCATATAGTGTCGTTAGGGTTCATATAGTGTTTTAAGGGGTCATAAGATATCATATGACCACTGAGGACACCATATGACCCCTGAGGTTTCGTTAGGGGTCATATTGTGTCCTAAGGGGTCATATGGTGTCATCATGGATCGTATGGTGTCCTAAGGGGTCATATGGTGTCCTATGATCCCTCATGGCACCATATGACCCCTCATGACACCATATGGCCCCTTAGGTGTCATTTGGGGTCATATTGTGTCCTAACGGGTCATATGGTGTCCTATGACCCCTTAGGACATCATATGGTGTCGTTAGGGGTTGTATGGTGTGCTAAGGGGTCATATTGTGTCTTAAGGGGTCATAGGATGTCATATGACCATTTAGGACACCATATGACTCATTAGGTGTTGTTAGGGGTTATATTGTGTCCTAAGGGTTCATATGGTATCCTATGACCCCTTAGGTGTTGTTAGGGGTCATATTGTGTCCTAATGGGTCATATGGTATCTTATAACACCTTAGGATACCATATGACATCTTATAACCCCTTAGGATACCATATGGCATCGTTAGGGGTTATATGGTATGTTAAGGGGTCATATTGTACCTTAAAGGGCCATAGGACATCATATGACTCATTAGGACACCATATGACCCCTTAGGTGTCGTTAGGGGTTATATTGTGTCCTAAAGGCTCATATGGTGTCTCATGAACCTTTAGGACAACATATGACACCTTAGGACACCATATGATGTTGTTACGGGTCTTATGGTGTCCTAAGGGGTCATATGGTGTTCTATGAGACTTTAGGACACCATATGGTGTCATTAGGGGTCGTATGGTGTGTTAAGGGGTCATATGGTATCCTATGACCCCTTAGGCTACCATATGACCCCTTGGGTACTCTTAGGGGTCATATTGTGTCCTAACAGGTCATATGGTGTCCTATGACCCCTTAGGACACCATATGGTGTCATTGGGGGTTTTATGGTGTGTTAAGGGGTCATATTGTGTCCTAAGGGGTCACAAGTCGTCGTATGACCCTTAGACACCACATGATCCATTAGGTTTTGTTAGGGGTCATACTATGTCCTAAAAGGTCATATGGTGTCTGAGACACCATATGACCCCTTAGGACATCATATGGTGTCGTTATCGGTCTTATGGTGTCCTAAGGGGTCATATGGTGTTCTATAACCCCTTAGAATACCATATGACCCTGTAGGGCACTATATGACGATGTTAGGGGTCATATTGTGCCATAAGGGGTCATATGGTGTCCTATGACCCCTTAGGACACTATATGATGTCATTAGGGGTCATATTGTGTTCTAAGGGGTCATATGGTGTCTTATCATCCCTTAGGACACCATATGGTATCGTTATGGGTCATATGATGTCCTAAGGGGTCATATGGTGTTCTATGACCCCTTAGGACACCATATGGTGTTGTTATGGGTTATATGGTCTCCTAAGGAGTCATATGGTGACCTATGCCCCCTTAGGACACCACTTGGTGTTGTTATGTGTCATATGGTGTCCTAAGGGGTCATATGGTGTTCTATGGCCCCTTAGGACACCATATGACCTCTTAGGACACCATATGGTGTCGTTAGGGGTCGTATGGTGTGCTAAGGAGTCATATGGTGTCCTCTGACACCTTAGGAAACTATATGACCCCTTAGGTGTTGTTACGGTTTATTTTGTGTCCTAAGGGGTCGTATTGTGTCCTAAAGGGTCATATGGTGACCTATAACCCCTTAGGAAACTATATGACATTGTTAGGGGTCATAGTATGCCCTAAGGGGTCATATGGTGTCTTATGACCCCTTAGGACACCACATGGTGTCTTTATGGATTGTATGGTGTCCTAAGGGGTCATATGGTGTTCTATGACCCCTTAGGACACCATATTATGTTGTTATGGGTCGTATGGTATCCTAAGGGGTCGTATGGTATCCTAAGGGGTCATATGGTGTCCTATGACCCCATAGGACACCAAATGACACCTTAGGATACCATTTGGTGTCATTATGCATCATATGGTGTCCTTAGGGGTCATATGGTGTTCTATGACCCCTTATGACACTATGTGGTGTCATTAGGGGTCGTATGGTGTGCTAAGGGGTCATATGGTGTCCTATGACCCCTTAGAACACCATATGACCCCTTAGGTTTTGTTAGGCGTCATTTTGTGTCGTTAGGGGTCATATGGTTTCCTATGACCCCTTAGAACACCATATGACACCTTAGGACACCATACAATGTTGTTAGGGGTCATATGGTGTCCTATGACCCCTTAGGACACAATATGATCCCTTAAGTGTTGTTAGGGGTCATATTGTGTCCTAATGGGTGATATGGTATCCTACGATCCCTTAGGACACCATATGGTGTTGTTACGGGTTGTATGGTGTGCTAAGGGGTCATATTGTGTCCTAAACATTCCTAGGACATCATATAACCCCTTAGGACACCATATGACCCCTTAGGTATCGTTAGGGATCATATTGTGTCCTAAGGGGTCATATTGTGTCTCGTGACACCATATGACCCCTTAGGACACCATATCGTGTCGTTATGGGTCTTCTTGTGTTCTCAGGGGTCATATGGTGTTATATGACCCCTTAGGATACCATATGACCCCTTAGGATACCATATGGTGTCGTAAAGGGTTGTATGGTGTTGAAAGGGGTCGTATGGTGTCCTAAGAGGTCATATAGTGTCTTATGACCCCTTAGGACACAATATGACGTTGTTAGGGGTCATATTATGTCCTAAGGGGTTATATTGTGTCTTATGACACCTTAGGACACCACATGGTGTTGTTATAGGTCATATGGTTTTTTAAGGGGTCATATGGTGTTCTATGACCCTCTAGGATACCATATTAGGTTGTTATGGGTCGTATGGTCTCCTAAGGGGTCATATGGTGTCTTATGACCTCTTAGGACACCATATAGTGTCATTATGCATCGTATGGTTTCCAAATCATATGGTGTTCTATGACCCCTTAGGACACCATATGACCCCTTATGACACCATATGGTGTCATTAGGGGTCGTATGGTGTGCTAAGGGGTCATATGGTGTTCTATGACCCCTTAGAACACCATATGACCCCTTAGGCATCGTTAGGGGTCATATGGTGTCCTATGACCCGTTAGGACACAATATGACCCCTTAGGTGTGGTTAGGGGTCATATTGTGTTCTAACGGGTCATATGGTGTCCGACGACCACTTAGGACACCATATGATGTGGTTAGGGGTTGTATGGTGTGCCAAGGGGTCATATTGTGTCCTAAAGGTTCCTAGGACATCATATAACCCCTTAGGACACCATATGACCCCTTAGGTATCGTTAGGGGTCATATTGTGTCCTAAGCGGTCATATGGTGTCTCATGACACCATATGACCCCTTAGGTATCGTTAGGGGTCATCTTGTGTTCTAAGGGGTCATATGGTGTTATATGACCCCTTAAGATACCATATGAGCCCTTAGGACACCATTTGGTGTTGTAAAGGGTCATATGGTGTCCTAAGGGGTCATATGGTTTCCTATGACCCCTTAGGACACTATATGATGTCGTTAGGGGTCATATTATGCCCTAAGGGGTCATATTGCATCTTATGACCCCTTAGAACACCACATGGTGTCATTATGGGTCGTATGGTGTTCTAAGGGGTTATATGGTGTTCTATGACCCTCTAGGACACCATATTATGTTGTTATGGGTCGTATGATCTCCTAAGGGGTCATATGGTGTCCTATGACCCCTTAGAACACCATATGACCCCTTAGGACACCATATGGTGTCATAATGCATTGCACGGTGTCCTAAGGGGTCATATGGTATTCTATGACCCCTTAGGAAACCATATGGTGTCATTAGGGGTCATATGGTGTCCTATGACCCCTTAGAACACCATATGACCCCTTTGGTATCGTTAGGTGTCATTTTGTGTTGTTAGGGGTCATATGGTGTTCTATGACCCCTTAGGACACAATATAACCCCTTAGGACACCATATAGTGTCGTTAGGGGTCATATGGTGTCCTATGACCTCTTAGGAAACAATATGACCCCTTAGGTGTTGTTAGGTGTTATATTGTGTCCTAATGGGTCATGTGGTGTCATATGACCCCTTAGGACACCATATGGTGTTGTTAGGGGTTGTATGGTGTGCTAAGGGGTCATATTGTGTCCTAAAGGTTCCTAGTACATCATATAACCCCTTAGGACACCATATGACCCCTTATGTATTGTTAAAGGTCATATTGTGTCCTAAGGGGTCATATGGTGTCTCGTGACACCATATGACCCCTTAGGACACCATGTAGTGTCATTATGGGTCTTCTTATGTTCTAAGGGGTCATATGGTGTTATATGACCCCTTAGCACACCATATGGTGTCGTCAGGGGTCGTATGGTGTCCTAAGGGGTCATATGGTGTCCTACGACCCCTTAGGAAATTATATGACCCCTTAGGTGTCATCAGGGGTCATATTGTGTCCTAATTGGTCATATGGTGTTCTATGACCCCTTAGGACAACATATGATCCCTTGGGACACTATATGGTGCTATGGGTCATATGGTGTCCTATGACCCCTTGGGACACCATATGACCCTTTAGGATGCCACATTGTGTCATTATGGGTTGTATGGTGTCCTAAGGGGTCATTTGGTGTCTTATGACCCCTTAGGACACCGTATGGTGTCATTAGGGGTCTTGTTGTGTCTTAAGGGGTCTTATGGTGTTTTATGACCCCTTAGGACACCATATGACCCCTTAGGAGACCATATGGTGTCGTTAGGGGTCATATTGTGTCCCAAGGGGTCATATGGTGTTCTATGACCCCTTAGGACACCATAGAACCCCTTAGGAGACCATAAGCACTAAGTTTCAAATAAGGAGAGATATAAGGGTAAAGAGAGATGAAGAGCTAAAGAGAGGGAGAAGAACTAAAGGACAAGGACATAAATAAAGATATAGATATTAAGGAGTATGAAGTGAGAGGGAGAAAAACAAAATGACAAGGATGGATAGAAAGAGGTAGACATATCTAGATATTGAAAAGGAGAGAGGAAGATAGAGATAAAAAAATGAAGATAAAGGGAGAGGGAGATGAATAGATATAGAGAAAGAGAGAGGTAAAGACAAAGATAAATATATAAAGAGATGGAGAAAAATGGATAGAGAGGGGTAAAGAGAATGAGATAAAAAAAGGAAGAGATAAAGAGATATAAAGGAAGCGAAGTATTGATAGATAGATAGATATAGATAGTGCAAGAGAGTGAGAAAGAGAGGGAGAGAGAAAGAGGGAGATACAAAGATATATAAAGGCACTATAGAGAAGGATGTGGGGAGAGAGCCACAGATATATAAAGATGGAGTAAATAAAGAGATAAAGGTAGAGAAAGGGAAAGGTACTTCAAGAGGGCGATAGAGGAAGAGACAAAGAAGTAGATTAATCATGTATAGAGGAAGATATATAAAGATAGAGGAACATATAGAAAGAGATATTGATAGGGAAAGAGATGGAGATGTGAAGATGAGGATAGAGATAGATATGGATAGAAAGTGATAGAGAGAGTAAGACAAATGGAGGGAGAGATGGAGTGAATAAGTGAGATTTAGAGACAATGAGATATAAATATACATGAAGATAGATCTATTGGGATATAGAGATAGAGGGGACAAGATAGGGAGAGAAAGGAGGTGATAGAGACAAGTAATATATAAGTATAGGTAGGATAAGGTAGAGGAGGGAGATAAATAGAGAGAAGAGAGATTATTAGAGAGAAATATAGAAATAAGGAGTGACAATGATGGAGCGAGAGAGGGAGAGATAGGAATAGAAAGATGGAGATATATGCAGAGATGCATGTAACTTGGGAATTTATTTATCTAGATGGGATGAGAAAATAAGTGACATAAGTAGAGAAGAAAGAGATAGATAAAATATATTTATATAAGTATACATAGACAAGTGATAGATAAAGGAGGTGATAGGAAAAAAAGGAGACTTTGTATGCAAAATTTGTGAGTATTTAAAGTTTTAAAATTGAAGGACTAACTTCAAATGATTATAATTAATTTTTGGTCTATAATATCATAAAACTACCTTATCCATTTGATAGGTCTCTAAATTACCTTTACAACACCTATAAAAAATCAAAATTAAAAAAAAAAACGTAAACGTTATGCCCATTTTACTAAACTATACTTTTTATATTGAGAAAAAACGGATATCCGATTTGAAAGAGTATGATATCATAATAGTGACATCACAAATCAGATATCTGTTAATATCAGATATCTGATATTAATGGATATCCGATTTGGTTTGGTATTACCAAACCAAATTCAAATTTTGGCCGACCCAAACAAAAAGTCAAAGCGGATTTTGGCGTGTTTCGAAAGGTTTAAAACACATTTGTTTCTCCATTGCCACTTTTTGGCCCCCCATGATCTTGCACATACCCAGGAATAGATCTTCTTTGTTTATCAACTTGGATTCTATGCAATATCCATGTCTTTTTTTGGGTTAAGTTTGTGGATTTGGATCACTTTTGCATGTGCAAATTAGTTGGAAAGAACAAGAGCCCATCATGAAGGTGTAGAGTTCAAGGATTAACCAAGAGGGAAACCATCCACAAGAGAATGTTACAATTTGATCTTGAATGAACAATGAGATCGAAAACTATATGATTGATATGATTGAATGTACAAATGAGCATTGCTTATATATGCAAGGCGCTAAGGTAGAATTACAACTACCTTGTTAAAAATATTAAATGCATGATACATTATGATTAATGCCTAAAGAAAATATTAAATAATAAGATATGACTCATATCTTCTAGAATGGATCACCTATGATAACTAACATGATCCCATGAACAATATTAAATGGCAAGTTACATAAAGTAACATTATGACATCTAACTTAAATTCAAGCTAGCCTAAGTAAACTTAACACGTGAATAGGTTCTAACTATGAACTAGTTAGGATATAATCTTATTCACACAAAAATAATTTTCCCTCTAATGTGCATATGTGATCTTGTAACTCTCTCTACTAAGGAATATTGACATTTAATAATAGCTTTAGAGGGTCGCCAAATTGCTAGGGGACAAGTTCTTCCATGTCAACCAACAAAAAAGGATTGATTTTAGGGTTGTGCCAATAATTGTGGACACCGAGCTTTAGATATGTGGATGCGAAGCTAGGTTGTTTTTAGGTACTCTAATTGGAGGATATTCAATGGTTTTTGTATGATGTCAAATGATTCCAATTGAATGCCTCTGAGTAGAAGGATATAAGAAGAATTTGCACCCAACTCTTGATGTGGGATTGTTTGAAGTGATGTTTGTCTTTGTGTTTCAATGTTTGATTGTGTTAATAGATAGACATGAAGGTGTAAATAAAGCTGTAATCATGATATGTCTCAAGCTAGTTGCCCTAGGTGGTCAATCACAATGAAGGTCATAAGGTGAAAGGTGCATAAGAAAGATAGTGATCAATGAATAATTCCCCCTTATGTGAAGTGGTCAATAATCTAGTATCATGTAAGAGGTGCATGCTATTAATTAATTATTTTATTGAATTTTCATTGGGAAGGGATAAGCCAAATGCACTAGTAGCAAATTAGGAATCGATGGTAAAAGGACCAATGAACAATTAGGGTGAATTTTTCCTCCTTTTTCCCTTACCATTAGGGGTATTTATATTCACATGGAATAGGTTTCCCACTTGAAAATATCATTGAATTGTCCCTTTTTTACATGTTTTCTTTAGTTGTCTTTGGTATATTGGTGGGAATGGGTATGGGGTAGACTAGCCTAGTTTATGCTCTTTGATCCTCTCCTTGGATCACCAGGTGTTCTAACCACACCCTAGGGTCTCTAGGACTTCCTTTTCTTGTGGAATCCCCTGACCTTGCTCAATCCACCCACCAACAACTTGCAATACTTCTCCTAAGGTCTCACCTACTCATGAGATTCAAAAGAACCCTTATTTAGGCTCATAAGGGTTTGGCTTGTCCTACACCTTCTTAGGTCCTAGCAAGGATAGGACAGGTTTTAGGCATGGTTTACCATCCATTCATGTGCCCCCAAGAGGTTTAGGACTTCCTATTTGTTACCGATCTCACAATTTTGCTCTTTCCCTGCAAAATAGAGCTACAAGGAATGAGCCCAATTAGGCCTCCATTCTAGACTTTTAGGGCTCTCTCTTGCAAACGATGACCCAACTTGTGAAACTTCCCAAAAGGACTGCCATTCAATTGGAAAAAGTTCAAATATTTTCCAGGTTTTGGGACTCCAAGTGTCCGTACACTGCCCTAGGTGAATTTTGGGGTTTTTAAGGGTTTTTAAGAGGATTTTTAGGCCTGCCAGGGTCACAGTGAAGGTTTAGTGTTTTTACCACCTTGTATGGATTGGTGGAAGCTCCTCCTTCTCACCAATGGTGCTCCACCCCCCCTCTACAACTCCTCCAAAGGGTGCATCCTCCTCTAACCTTCCTTGCTCTCATGGACCTCTGCAACCTTAACCCTTCCTAGCCGGGCACTATCCAGTCTCGCTTAGGAGTGGGTCTTTGGATGGCTTCCCTGCATCTTCAAGGGCCCTTCTTTCTCTGAAGTAATGTACAGGGTCTGCACTCCTATTCCCCATGGTTTCATGGTGATTCCACAATGGGGATAGGAGTTGTTAACCCATTGACACAAAACAGTCCAAAACTGGATAGTGAAAGAGTGTTTTACCAAATATTTATAAAAGACTCAAAACCTGCACAACGCACTAAAACTAATTGCTCAAAATGGAAGAGTAAACACAACACAAATCTCTCAACACATTTTAGTCTGCAAAACAATCCATTATCACTCTGTGATGCTCCATTTGTGCCGTCTGGCAACAAAATCACAGTCACAGTCAAGGTCTCTTTTCTTGGGCCATACAAGAACTAACATCCAATCCATCATTTTAGGGTTTGTAACTATATATTGTATCCTTTCCTCATTCTGTGTGCCAAAATTAGGTTTCTCCATGCTAAACTAAGTTTTTTGACCTATTAGGTGGAAAAGTTGCTTGACAACTTTGAAAAGTTGTCATGCAACTTTTTGCAACTTTTGAGCAACTTTTGCAAAGTTGTTTTTCTTGACTCCTAGGCCTACATTGGGCTATCCTATGGACACCACCATGCTAAAAGGACCCCAAACTCATCAATGGCACACATAACCTCTCCTCCACAAGAAATGAGAACCTAGGACCTAAACTAGGACCTAGTTAAGACTAATGAGTTCATGGCTCTTATTACATTTACAATGGCTTCTTAAAGAAGCAAAACACCAACAAAAACCAAAAGGAGGAAGACCTTAGAAGGGTGCTCCTACACCATATATTTATTCTTTTTTTTGGAAAAAAAATTATGCCATTGGATTTGTTCCTTTCCTCTATTTGTGAGATAGTTTTATTGTACACGAGTATCTCATTGGGCCTTGTTGTTATGGCTCATTTTTTAGTGTCTAAATTTCTCCCTAAATACCACTTAAGAGGGAGTGTAAGTGTGAAAAGCAGTTTTGGTACATCCTGATTTTGTTGAAATCACTTATTTTTTAGAAAATATAATGATTTAAGCCTTGAGAGGTTTCATTTGAAAGAATTTATTGAAGAGAGTTAGATCAAAGCCTCTTAGATCAAATTCCCTTTGTTAGAACATCTATGCTCTTAAATCACACCTGCAATGAAGTCTCCCTCTCACCTATCAAAATATTGGCAAAAAATCGATTTTACATAAACTTTTGGGGGTCAAATGAATTCACTTAGAAATTTGTGTTGTAAGTATGTAGTCCTTATTATAAGCTTTCCAAAAGTATAATTTCAAATATATTTAATCTCATTAATATATTTACTTTTTATTTCTTATGAATGTAGGTTTTCCATCGGACATTAAGGTCTTCATTTCACACATGTGGAAAATTAGGAAAATAGAGAAAACAATTATATAAAATAATATTTTCCCTATGTATTGATATCCTCATTTCAACACAAAAAGAAGAAGTTTATTCAAATGCATACATAAAAAGTTATGCATGAGGTCATACACCTCTATCCAAATCACAATTACCGTGACTTCAAAAATTAACTAAAATAACTAAATGCGACAAAAATTTATGAAAAAGTATCCATACACTAGATATTGGTGTGACAAATATATATTTTAAAAATTAAAATTTTATTCTTTTTATAAAAAAATGTCATGCATGACATCATAAACGTCACTTATGAAAAAATGCTAATTACTATAAAATTAATTTATTAGAAGTTACATAAAATATCCATTTAAAAAAAAAATAAATTTCTTCACAAAAAATTTCACTATTAGTTTACTTCATCTTCAAATTCTTAATGGTTTAGCTACTATAAGTGTTAGTAAGTGAAGATCTAGTGTAAAATGTTGATTTCAGTGTCAAGTTTGGCCAAAAAGTGTAACCCATTATTGTGGGATCAACGAGCTATTTGTCCTGTTTACACTAGTGCTTAAGATCATTTAGAGACTTTTTCTTTTCTTGTCTCATGTCATGAGTGCACTACATATGTCCTCAAGCTTGTCCTTACTGTTCCCGCGTGTCACACTTTTGGAAGGGTAGTTAAAACTTAATTCCTACCTTCTCACTTCCTTATCCTTACATTCATAACCTTCTTTGCACATTTTAACACTTTTTGTATGAGCTTATATTATAAATTTTTGTTTTATCTCTTTGTAAGATGTTTATTTGGTTCTGCAGGGATCTTGTGAGCTAGTGACTCTCTTGGTAACTCCAATAAAGGGGAAAAATCCCTCCACAAAGAGAACAAAAACATTCTCTAGTACATAATGAGAGAACATCTCTCCTATAAGAGAACATCCTCCTTTGAGAGTACCAAATCCTTTCCCTAGTGCCAAATGGGAACAAATTTATTCTAAGTGTACAATAGGAACCTACTAATAATGAGAGATCATCCCTCTTCCAACAGTATGAATCCCTACTCTAAGATTATATAATCTGTCATTGTTTGAAAAGGGAATCCCTAACCTCCCAAGGTCTCTATTGTTGGGTCACAATGATGCAAGAATGGCTAAGTGTTCATATGACCTGTTTCAATCAAGGGGCATGCTGGTTACAAGTGGACATACAATTTAGATAATTCGAATTATTCAGAAAATAAAATCCAAAAGATAGATTAAGGTTGCAAGGAGGAAAGAAAGAAAACCAAATAAACCATGTAATCTAATATTATCAACAACAACATAAAACATAATTTCCTATCTTACATGCAATATCATCAATTCACATGCAAATAGAGTGAGATTCCTTGGAACAAACTTCTCACACAATTGCTTTATCCTCATACACCGCGCAATATGATTCATAAAACAAGATTGCTTGGAACAATTAAATGCTACCCAAAACAATGGAAGATATTAAATCACAGAAGAATACTAGTTTTGAAGAACGAGATTCATATGGCTTGATCCGGAAATTGTTTGTATTAATTAAGAAAGCATCAATAATCACTAACACTACATATCTACAACTGTCTACAAATCTCCTCTAAAATCAAAGAAAATGCATAAAAGTAGTAAAATTCCTAGTTCTTGGCCTCAAATCATCAATTTGCGGACCCTAACAATGGCATGAAAAAATTACATTCATAAGATTCGTGATCCTAAAATTTAGGATAGATCCCGCCAAAACCCTTTTCTTTCCTAAAAGAGACATAGTAAACTCGTAGGTCATTCGTTTCAAGACTAAGTTAACTACCCAAAAGGTGCTGTCATGAGCTGGCACTGGTTAATGCACTCCTCCTTCCAAGCAAGTCTTTCCATCTTGGGCGTCGTGGGCTCATACATGTTGAGGAAGACTTTTGTTTGAACTGGACATTCAAAAATGGAAACTTTCCCTAATATCTCTTCTCTTTACGCCAACATGTAGCAGCATGCCTTCTTTTGCGGAACAACCAAAACGTCTCCCATCTCTACCTGATCATTACTTGGTCTTCTTCTTGAAACTCCAGTCGTTGCTCAAACAATAGTCGATGGAGGATTGGAATTTGGGGAGGACCTAGGACCTATTCTATCCGGAATTTGGAGATCTTGACTGTTTCCCTTAATTCTTCAATCTTTTCTATCAAGTCATCCACCATTTTGACCACTTGGTAGGACTGCAAGATAAGATACATATATCTATGGACATCAACAATTTATCAAATTTGACCTTTGGAGAGAACTTCTTTATCACATATTCGTCCCACTCTAAGGACTGAATCCTTGATGATTAGGCCATCCCGGGTACTTGTGAACATTCTCCAAGCACCTTGACTACACATTCCTTGTATTCCTTCAATGCTGCTAGTAAGGAAGGATGCCCTTTTAATACCTCTATTTTATACTGCTCTGTTATATCTCTTTTAAATTTCAACTTATAAATGCAATCTTGAAGAACAACAAAATATTCACCTCCAAGCAAGTCTTATTTCTTCGCTATCTCCTCTCCAAGCCCTTTAATATTCTTTAGTACACGAAGTTGCTTTTTGTACCCTTGGGATTGTGTATCCCATTGAGTCGAGAAAGCAATCATTGCAACTTCTATAGAATGTGCATATTCATATATTTTCATAGTTTCTTGAAGGAACAATTTTACCTTAATCAACTAGTCGTTGACCCAAGTCCACAGATGTCACCTTGTCTTTCATAGTATTTAGTGATTTAATTTTCTACTTGAGGTAGTGCTGATGATGGTTGCACATCTCTAGACTTGGAGTTCAGAGGGGTCACCAAATCTATAAGCACTTGTCTATATTGTGCCAACTGAGCTTTTGCCTCTTGTTTAGATTTATGCTCTTTTTCAATCCTTGTCTTAATTGTGGTTAGGCAATGTCCAAAGTAGCAATCTCTCCCCATTTGGTCTATTTGCTCAAGTTCACCTAGGTGACTTGATAATCAATTGGAGCTAGCTCTTCACTTTCCTTATCAAGTGCAAGATTTGCCACACCATGACTTCACCCGACTCATTCCTAGACATATGATGCAAATTTTTGGCCTTCTTACTCTTTTTAGGAACAATAGTCATTACAACTTGAAGGGTTACCTTAGGCAAAATAACCTTCTTCTTCTTCTCAAAATTGAATTTTAGCCATTAGGGAACATTGGGATCTTCTTAATTTTTTTGAAGAGAGACGAGCAGTTATTGCGTAGCTTTTCTCACCTTGTACCTGTTCCTTTTATTTTTGCTCCTCTGCCTAAATTCTTGATTGTTCTTGGTCTTTAGACACATCATCTTGTGGGGGTGGCCTAGATAAATCATCTTTTTCCTCTTCTTGTTCTTCCATGGACTCCTCTTGTTTTTCTTCTCTTTGTTTAGTCATTTTTGTTCTTTATTCTCCTTCTCTTCTGCTTGTCTCAGGATTTCCTCTTGATCCTAAAGGGTGAGGAGTAGCTGGTTGCCTTCTTCATCATCTACTTCGATCATTGTCTCTTGTTGCTTAGGCCCTTGTGGTTGGGTAGTGTCAAGGAGTTGATTCTTTTCTTGCTCTATCATTGGAGGCTAAGAATGAGGCTCATCATCCTCAAAGATTATAGATACTTGAGCCAGTTCCGATCCTTCTACCACATAACTTAAAGGAATATGCCCTTCTTGGCCCCCAGGAGTAGTTTTCTTCTTATGAGCAAGGATTGCAATGACCTCTTGGTCTGACTCTATTGCCTGATTTGAATCAATGTCATGAATTTTCACTTGCTTTGAGGATGATGGTGGTTGTGTCCTTGGAGGAGGTTGAGAAGATGTGCCTTCAGGCTCTTGATCATGTGCTAACCCTTCTCCTAGCGTCATTCCAATAGCAGTCATTACTGGGGTTATAGAAGCTTGTGGAGTGGCAAAGAGCCCAGTGGTAACCCCTTGTGCACTTGTCTTTAGGGTCTTGGATTCCCTCATTTTATTATCTAGCTTCTTCTGCAGCTCAACCTTCTCAGTTGGTGACATGGGTGCATCCTCATTTGTCAAAGTTGCCTTCTTTGATTCCACTCTCTTCTTCCTTAGGTATTCTTGTGTTGCTTTTGATTGAGGATTCCATGTGGCTTTTCCTTTTCCCTTCTTCTTGGATAGATTGGCTTGAAATCTTAGGTTTAACCACTGCCTACTCATCTGAACCATTTCAACAGTTACATTATTAATCTTTGTATCCTTAGGTTTAGACCGTATAACTAGAGAGAGAGGTCTTTGGTCTATCTTACGAGCTTCATACACTGGATCCAAAATTATCTAATCATCAGAAAAGTCCTTTTGGATATTTTTCTTTGTGCCAAACCCTCTCATTTGAAATGCAGTCAATATGCAAAACCTTCTTTTCCTTACCTTGAAGCTGTCTCACATACCTACCCAAAAATCTTCTAGTGCGGGCTCATACCCTGTGTATGTGTTGTCATCATTCCTTTTAACTTTCCAAAGGGATCATATGATGTTCGAGGGTATTCAAACTCTTTAATATTCAGTTCTTGCAATTCATGTATTACAGTCTTGGTTGTCTATAAATTAGCACATTCATAATGCTCGAGCCTGAATGGAAAGCCTACTCTTGGCTCGTGCTTCAGTGTCATTAAGGCTTGGACCTCCACAATCTGTCTGGTGAACTCCAATAGGATGATTCTATTATTGCAAAAATGGGGAAGGAGAAAATAATGACCTGTATACCCACTCAATACATGTAGACCTTGGGTTCTGAATAAACCATGTTCCCCAAGTTTCCACTAGGGCCATTACTTCTCTAGAAAGTCTATACCCCACATCTCCAATAAGTCTGCAAATGATTGTATAAATGAATGCATCATTAACCCTCTTAAAGCGGTTGTTTGCTACATTGAAAGGAAATTGAGTGTAAAATTCCCACATACTTTTTTGGTTTGGGCCTTCTCCTAGCCTGCCTTGGGTGCTCAATCTAGGATACACTCCACTTCTGGCCACCATTCATACCACATAATAAGTCATGAAGAAATTTTTAGTATCCAACACATTACACATCTGATCATGAATGTTGTTGGAGATTATTTGCACCCAATCAAAAAATAATTTTCTTTTAAAAATGGTGTAGATATAATAGTACATCCATGGGTGAGAATGCCTTAACTCTTCTTTCCCAAATGCTCTATTTAGCATTGTGATTATGTCACACAGGGAATCTTTGAACTCGCTCCTGTGGATATTATCTATTGTCTTTAGTCCTATTTTTCGAGGCTCTAAAAACCAAGTGGTGTTTAAATATTCCTTGTCATGACAATGTTCTTATTATATTCTTGCAAGGCTTCTTCCTCTGTGGTCTACAATACTTGATCAAATTGTGGAATTTGGAATGTTAACGCTGCCATTTCTGGTGACAAATCTACCACTACATTGTCTTTATCTGACTGACATATCCTAGTGTTCCTATCATAATGCTATGCAACTACCATGATCAACTTTAGGGTTTGTATGGCTTGGGGAAAGGTAGTGCCATGAACTAAACCAGATTTTCCAATCTTCCTCCAAGTGTTGTTTACATCTTTCCCTTGTATTGCATCTTTGATCATCTCAAGTCAATATGCCCTATCTTAGTGTCAGTTATCCATTTCAACTTATTCTCAAATTTGGATGACATCAACCAGACTTGGTACATGTACTTCATGGTGAGAGGGATCTTTTTAAGTTTTGCTTCCGCCTTTGTCTTCCTCTTGCTACCTTCGGGCACATCCACTACCTTCGGATTCCAAGATTACGGGGTTCTGGGGAACTAGAGGAACAAATGCTCTTCTAGACACATGGGACTCTGAGATTCCAGAATTTTGAAAGACAAGCAAAAGCAAACAATGACACAGAAGAAGCCCGAGAGTCCAAGGTTCCGAAGGAGACCTTCAAGACCCTAGGATTCAGAACTTCACGACACAAAAAGCAAAGAAAAATAAGCAAACAAAACAAAAGGAAAAAAATAAGAAATAAAGAAAGGGAAAGAAGCAAGAAACGAAAAAAAAAGGGGACCCAAATTTTACCAACTATAATGCAGGGGTGAGTATGCAGGGCATAACACCTCCAACCTCTTATGCTTTTCCATTCTCCTCTTTGACCTTTTAAAAATGTATCGCCTATTAGATGTAGTATTCGAAGCTTCAAAAGTTTGATCAATGCAATACATACATAAAATTGCTTTGACTGCATAGATAATACATGTATCCATATTCAAATGTAAAAAAGATAATTGTTAGTTTCAACTAATAATGTTCCCTTACAAAAATTCCTTATGACTCCAAATATAATTTAATCTCAAAAATAACATGAACTAAAAAAGAAAACCCACAATTTTACATGTAAAAATAATAAAATACCTTAATTCACCAATTTTTAAATTTTTTTTTTTTAACTTTTCACTCATGTAAAGAATATTTCTATTATTTAAAAAAATCAATTAACTAAAATATTTGAACCTAAAACTACTGTTCAACTTTAATCTCAGGTTACTTAATCCTTTTCGATGAATGAGGAATATACAAATTAATATGTGCACCTTATATAATGAGGAATACAAGGATTGTGGATACCAAGAAAAATGTACCTAAGAAAAGGGTTGAACAAAACTCCAACACCAAAGGGTGATCAATACATATATTAGGGGGTTTAGGTTTGATTGAAAGAGATGGTAGTAACTATAAGTCAACTCTATAACAAAGGTAAAGGAAAATCAAAGGTTGAAGGAAAGAGATGTTGGAATGGAGAACTACAAACTTTTCATGGGGACAAAATAAAAAGAGGTGAAATTATCTATTAAAAGGCATTCCCAGATGGGGAAGTCAAATATCCCAATAAGAATAAGGGAAATGATGAAGTTGGGAGAAAAGGCATACTGAGAAGGAAAACTTTTAAACTTTGACATAAGCATATTGCATACAATATTGAACAATAAAACCTTCACACTTATAATATTTGAAATCTATCAGGCTTCACTAACCAAAAGTAGGAAGTGAGATTTTGGTCCACAAACATAAATTGATTGAAAATGGAACATCACAAAAGATATATACTTCAGTATCTTGTTAAAGGTGCGGAAAGAGATACAATATGTGAGATGTGGGATTTTAATTACCAATATTAAAATCTTTTGAAAGATTTGACCGTCATCTAATAATCATAAGCATTATATCTCCATTGTGCATTTTAATCAACATTATACTACTTTTGATTATTTTTTTTGAATTAGTAGAAGTTTGTGTGGACAAAAGTTGGTAGAGTTAATAAAGTGAAAGAATATACTTGTGTACAAAATAAAAAATCACTACAAGCAATATTATAGGTATACCATACATACAAATTTTTTTTTATCTCAAAATAATAATACATCCCATCTATTCCAATCAAAAGAGGTCAACATGCACATAGTATACTATTTTTTATTAAGTTGGGTTTTTGAATGGGCCAATCCCTTTTACAAGTGAAAGGATTTAGCAATAAGAACAACAAGACTACAAAGGATAGCCAAAGAACAATAAAGAAACTACATAAGATAGGACACTTAAAAACCTTTCAAGCTACTAACCCAAACTCAGGGTGGTAAATAAAATTGCTCCAATGATTTTTTACGAACTGTGGTAAAAGGATTCGTGTCCTCTTAACTTTTTTTCTTCGAATTAGAAAAACTATTTAGACCATGGGTGGAATCCTATTCCAACCCTAAAGTTTTAAAAGAGGAATCTAACATTGTATTGTCTACAAGAGATTTCCCTAAATATTGTTTTGCTTTTGTACTTCCCTAAAGGAAGAATAGACTCCTCAATAGTAGCAAGAATATGATTCTTTTTCCTCCAAACAAAATGTCATTTCTTGTTGTTTGAACAATTTAAAGTAGTATGGTCCAATTTAAAACAACAATAAAAAATAACATGAGTCTCACATTTAATCTACTACACCCAATCTCTATATTTATACGATAATAGAATCTTAGTAAGAAGCAACTTTTTTTTCTCTACAAACACATTGTATCTAGCAAACAATAAGCACTTTTAAATTTTGTGATCAAATCAATAGTACAACTTATTTCTCAAAAGTATTGGAAATAATCATTAAAACATATTCATTCCATAACTCCAAAGGCAACCTCAACAATTTAAACTAATCAAGAAACTTGAAGCAATTATTGTTCATTAGATTAAAACTAAAAGACCAATTTTTAAGATAGGTCATTCTTCCCTAAAAAGAAAGGACCTTCAAGAAGAATCCTCAAGCGATCTTCTATAGTGGAAAAGGAAAAGAGGAAAAAAATATTCATCATAGAAACTATTTGAATCTAACCTCTTAATTTCCAATTCCAAAGCACCCATCTTCTAGGGGAATCAATGTTAGCATGATTGCCACAAAATTTTCGAACAAACGAATTTCTCAGAGAAGTTAACAACTTACCAGTAAGAGAAGTAAAGATATTGATTTGAATCTACCCCTCCACATCAACCATAAATAGAAACCCTAGGGAAATCACCCTCTCTAAAACACCCAATAGCCTTGTGACAAGCATAACCTTCTAACAAGCTAGAAGTACCAGTATACTCCAATGCATCACCACAAAATTCCTCAACAACCATAGGGGAAGCATGGACAACAAAAGGTGAAACATCTCACACCCCATTACCCTCAATAACAAACTTCAGTTACACTAAATCTACACCAACTACTAATTTATAAGACTATAAAGCATCTTGAGCAGAAGCCACAAGCACCATCTAGTCACTATAAATTAACAACAAAAATAGCAAAAATAGAAGATTTATCATCCTTCACAACCCATTCATGCACCCAAATGTCTTCATCAGAGAAGGCAAGGTTAGGATCTCCACAATCTACATCGTCAGAGTCGCCTTTGCCTTTGTAGGATGAATATTTCACTTTTGCCACCGCTAGGGTTTGGGGTTTAATCATCACAAGAAATGTTGTTCATCACCATTTATCATCATCGTAGGAAAGATTGCCTTGCAAGAATTATTGTTGAGAGCCAAAAGAGAGCCAAAACCAAAGTCTGAGAATACGTAAAAGCATGCACACATGCAATAAAGATACATAGTATAGTATTCTCATTATTTCCACTTGATCCTCACAAATCTATAGGATTCTCAGATAATGTCTAATAGTGGTTACAAGTTCAAGCTTATAACAGTCCTTATAAAAAGGAACATTATTTTAATAATAGAGTATGGATGATAAAATGCAAATCTTGAATCGCTTGAAATAATTTTTCATTTTGTCTCTTTTTTTTTTTTAAAGCCCCCCTTCCTCTTATATCTGCATATTAAGACCTTTAATATATTGTAGCAAACCCTAGCCACACTAATGAATTTAAAATTTGTTTAGTAGGATTCAAATTTGGGTACTCAAGATTTAAATATAATAAAGTATGTGTTTCTTCATAAAGTATCATGTTTTACATTAAGTTTTTATGCACGGGAGAGAGATCATAAGGTATTTAATTAAATCGTTTGAAATAATTTTTCATTTTATCATTTTTTTTGTTAGCTCCCCTTCCTCCTATATCTACATATTAAGACCCTTAATATATTGTAGCAAAACCTAGCCACACTTAAAAAAAATTAATAAAAAAATTTAGTGGCATTCAAATTTGGGTACTCGAGATTTAAATATCATAAAATGTGTTTTTTCATAAAGTATCATGTCTTACCTTAAGTTTTTATATATGGGAGAGAGATCATGAGGTACCTATTGAATGAAAACATAATTTTTCAATTTCTAATTGAAAAAGTAAAAAATACACTTACCTAATATGATTACAATGTTAAGTGAAGTTTTTCAGCATATTAATCATGGACCTTTTATTTGTGAAAAATTAAGATATTTTTATATGGAATTAAATTTAACTGAGTCAATAAACTTATATATTGTAGATTTCATTAATGTTTAGAATCTACACTTAAAAATATGAAAGTATCGAGTCAAACATTACATAATCTATACTTTTTTCTTTATTGAAAAGATGCATATCTTAATTAAAGAAAAATAATATACAAAATATAATAACAGTGTGGTCTTTTCAAGCCAAAAAGTCTGAAAGAGTCAAATCAGGCTGAAAATAAAGAAATATAATAATATCAAGACAACTGAAAGCTATAGTTTTGAGCATAAGCAAACACAAGATGAGAAAATATTAATTTTCTCTAAGAGTACAAAGCACAAAATCTTATGTAATGTTGTTAAACTTCTTAAATAGAAACCCATTGAGATCCGTAACTAGAACTGCCATCATAATCTATACTTGAAACAAAAGTATTCCAATTCCATTCATACCCAAAATATCTCTGTGAGCTAATCGTGGCCTCCCATTCTTACATGTTTATCTTCATTGGCTTTATGGAAGATAATAATTGAGCTGTAGACAGTATAAAAAACATGGATACCGGAGGGAAAATTGTCTCTTCCTACTGTTTTATCTTTCGCCTTTCTTCCTTCTTATTTTGATAATAAAGAGGGGTACAAAATTTATTCAAAACAAAAGGAAAAATACAGCAAAAGAAGGCAAACTTCCCAGTCAAAAGAAGGCTACAAAGATTTATCGTGATCCACAAATTGATCTAACATATGAAACAATGCTGTAGTTACTCCATGACAGCTGTTTTCTCTACGCACTGTCAATCATCAAAAAAAACATTTTTATTGATAAACATAAATATACGTAATCTAAAAGCGAGGATAATTACACCTGTCCTGAGAGGCCATTTATTCTATATAAGCAATGCAAATACATTATCATCAAACAAACAAACAATTCATCTCGCTTGCATTGTAATGGCTTCATCTTCCTCCATTGATGTTTCTGAAGTTGGAAGCCGAACAAGATCTGTATGAAATAATGCTTTCTGCTGCCAAGCCCATGGCTCTGAAAGCCGTTGTATTGCTGAATGTTCCTGATATCCTTGCCATTCATGGCAATGGAAATCCATTGTCTGTGGAGGAGATGGCTGCCCACATTTCTTCTTCCACCGGCAAACCTGCCCACACGAATTACCTGTTCAGAATTCTAAGATTTTTGGCTTCAATCAAAGTCTTTAGTGAAGAAAGCACAGCGATTGGTGATGGGACTACCCAGTTCAAATATGGGTTGACCCACATTTCTAAGTTTCTGGTGAAACACAAAAATGAGTATTGCAGTGCACCTTTTCGGCTGGTGCCAAACCAGAAAGCCGGTCTGAATGGTTTTCAGCATTTGCAGGAATCTGTGATAGAACGCTGCGATGCATTCAGCAGAGCTAATGGCATGAGCTTCTATGAATATAACTGTGATAATCCTGAAGCCAACACTATTTTCAATGAGGGCATGGCCGGCCATACCAGAGCTGTCATGGCTTCACTGTTTAAGATGTATGATGGATTTAAGAATGTGAAGAGTGTGGTGGATGTCAGAGGAGGAGTGGGTTCTGCATTGGCATTAATACTTGCACAACACCCACACCTTCATGGTATTACTTTTGACCTGCCTCATGGTATAAGGGCTTCATCTCCTGTTTTGAGTGAGTAATCATCTGCATTAGTTGTTCTAAATATGTTATATTAGTGTTTAAAATTATTGTTTATTGATTTATGACTAGTATACTTATATTTAAAAAAAATAGGTAAAATACGCCGAAAGATATCTTATCAAGAATAATTTATCACTTTAAGATTAACTCTAATTAATCTCTAGTTAAAATCTAACCCTAACCTTGATTTCACTCTAATCATATTTTAAACTAACACTTGACCTTGACCCTAATTGTAATTAAATTTATAATCTTAAATATAATTAAAATCTAATATTTTAACTCTTAGTAAACCCCAACCCAAATTGAAAACTAACCTCAAACTTACCTAATTAAACCCTAAGCCTAACCTAATAATTTCCCCTAATTGATCTCTAACCTTACCTTAATCATAACCCTCATTAAACTTAAATCCTAATCCTAACTAAACCCTAACCCTAATGATAATGAAACTATAATCATAATTTAACCCTAACTCAAAGATTCCTCCTATAACTCTTAAACTCAAATTTAACTTTAATTAAACCCTATCCCAAACCTTAACCATAATTCAATGCTAATCATAATCATATCTCTAATTCTTATTCTAACCCTAGCCCCAAATCCGATTCTAACTTTAACCATAATCATAACTCAATAGATAATATTAACCTTATACCTAACCCTAATTAAACCTTGATCATAATTCTAATTGAATGTTGACTCTACTTTAACTCCAACCCTAACCATAACCTTAACCCTTATTAACCCTAATCCTAACCTAATCTTGAACCTTACCTTATTTGAATTCTAACCATAATTTAATCCTGACCCTGTAAATGGAATATTCATGTTCTAACATAAATTGAACCCTAATCTTAAATTTAATTAAACCACAGTATTTAAGTCTTTACTAAACCCTAACCCAAATTACAAACTAACCTTAACCCAACCTTAACCCTAGCTCAATACTTTCCCCTAATTTAATTATAACTTAACCTTAACCCTAATTGATCATATAACTCTAATTGAATCCTAACCTTAACCCTAACCATATGTGAATTATAATTATAATTTAACCCTAATTTTAAGATTTCTCCTATAACTCTACTTTAACCCCAACCCAAAGTAACGCTAAGCAAATTGAACATTAACCTCAACTTTAACCCTAATTGAACCGTAACCCTAATCTCAACTATAATTCAATCCTAAACCCTATCACTAATTCTATTTCTAGTTTAATCATCTATTTATTAATGTTCAATTACCTCCAAAATTGACATTTCCCTTTGTTTAACACATCCATATTAATTTTAGAATGTATTACTTTCTTCAAATTTAACATTGTATTCATTTAGAAGGTTTATTATGGATAAGAATTTTATATAGGTTTAATGGAAACATTAAAATAATTAAAATCGGGATTAATTTTGGAATGTACTATTTTTTTTATGTTTTACATTATGTTCATTTTCATAATGTATTGTTATGATAATAATTCTATATAGGTTTAGTGGAAAGAATGAAAAAATCAAAATAAGAATTAATTTTAGAATATACTAATTTCATCACATTTTATTGTGTTTATTCTTCAAATTGCTATTTTCCTTTGTTTAACATATCCATATTAATTTTATACATTATGCTCATTTTAGTAAGTTTTTTGTTGATAAGAATTCTATATAGGTTTAATCCAAACAATGAAAAAATAAACATAAGAATTAATCTTGTAATGTACTAATTTCATCTTATGTTTATGTTTTTTGTGAAGAAGAATTTTATAAAAGTTTAAGTAAAACATAGGAAAAAATAGAATGAGGATTTCAAGAGTTTTTAGAGATTCAAAGTTTTTAACCCTAATCATAATTGCACCCCAAATTAACTCTCAACAAACTGAATACTAATTGAACTATAACCCCCACTTTAACCATTATTTAATCCTTAACCATATCTCTAATTTTAATTCTAACCCTAACTCTAATTTTAATTCTAACCCTAACCCTAATTTTAATTTTATCTCTAAGCATAATATAACCCTACCCATAATTCTATTTATTGCACTAACTGTAACCCTAATTGAACATGAACTTTAAGTCTAACCCCAATTAAACCCTAATCCTAATCTTCATCAAATGTTGTTCATTTACCTTTCTTCTATGGTTTGTTACTAAATTTATTAATGTTCAATTACCTTCAAAATTGATATTTTTCTTTGTTGAACACATCCATATTAATTTTAGAATGTATTAATTTCTTCACATTTTACATTGTGTTCATTTAGAAGGTTTATTGTGGATAAGAATTCTATATTGGTTTAATGAAAACATTAAAATAATTAAATGAGGATTAATTCTAGAATCTACTAATTTATTTTTATGTTTTACATATTATTCATTTTAGTAAGTTTGTTGTTGATAAGAATTCTATATAGGTTTAATCAAAACAATGAAAAAAGGAAAAATAACAATTAATTTTAGAATGTTCTAATTTCAATGTATATTTTATTGTGTTTATTTTAGCAGGTTTTCTATTGATATCCTAAAATTAGAATTATATATAGATTTAATGGAAACAATCAAATCTGTTTTATTGTCTTTATTTTAGCAAGTTTTTTGTCAATAAGATTTCTATATAGATTTAATCAAAACACTAAAACAATTAAGAGGAGGATTAATTTAGAATGTATTAATTTATTCACCTTTTGCATTGTTCATTTTAATAGGTTCGTTGTGAAGAATAATGGTTGTAAACCCAAATGCCCACTGTACATGGAACCTCTATTTGGCTTTGCTTTCATCTAGGTTGCAAGCTATTGAATCCTCCAACTTATGCATCCAAAAACAAATCAATGGCAAAATAGAGAGAAAGAAATTTTGCAGAACTAAAATGGATCTTATTTCGCAAAAAGTATATCTGCAAAAGCATTCCAATGATTGTATCCTCTTCCACCTCTCAATAGTTACTATAACTAGTTTCTACCCTGAACAACAATTGGTTGTAGGTCCACAACTGTCTAGCCTGAACAACAATTTTGGATGAAAAGACAATGTCTTTCCATTTTGCAGTGATAGAGGCTGTGCAATTGCTTTTGTTTCAGAATGCTACATTCACTCTATTGTTGGACAAAGGCCCTGACCATACCTGATCAAATTGACATAGATTAAACACATAAAATATGAGAGATATCTCTTATTATGTAAGCACATATATATAACCATACACTTAAATAATAAAAACTTTTTTTAATACATGGAGCAGACAAAGCATCCATTTTTCTATAGAGCTACGACTACAATTTCAAAAAAATATAAGATTGAAATACAACAATGATACTTATGTGCGATGCATTTCTGATGTGTAAGAGTTAGCAGAAGATTATGCTTCCCTTGGCGTGTTACTAGGGGAATGTGGAAACCTGCAAAACAAAACCTCATCAACAATCCTTCAATTAAAAGGCTTATAGAAGTATTAACACCAACTTTTAAATGCATGCATGACCTGCTAATTCTTCCAATCCCCTGCACATAATGAATGGAAGAGATTGTTGCTCCAGAAGACAATGGGTGATTATTTGCGTGCTATTGCTATCCTGAAGAAATGGAGATTTTTCTCAGAGAATATCAAATTGTAGCTCTTGAAATTGAGATGTCATGCCCATATATAAGGTTATTGTTTCCTCCATTAGATGCCTGATCTCATTTATTGTTGGCAGGTCACCACTCTTCCCCTACCCTTCTTGGCATTAGATTCTATTTAGGGCAACATATGTTTGATTTGCTCATTCCACACGGTACTTCGTGTCATAACGGTTCTGTAAGAGTAAATGGTTCTGCAATTCTTTATTTATCGTAACGTTCTTCCAAACATGCAAATGTTTCATGATTCTGCCAAACGAAGTACTACCTTGCCGCCACTGCCAACTATCTTGTTAGGTTTTGGAAGACCTGCATGCAAATGTCAAAATTTTCTTGAAGTGAAATTTTGTTGCTGCCACTGGCAACTATCTTGTTAGGTTTTAGACAACATCGATGCCATTGTAGATCGCCTCTGGGTGAAACTAGTATATTTGTATTTAAAAAATATATGTAAAATATGTGGAGAGATATCTTATAATAGAAGAGAATCATCTACAAAATAAATGTTTTTTTTAAATACTAAACATCAAGAATACAAATCCATTAAAGTCCTTCATTCAAAAAGACAAATGGTGAGGGTTTTATTTTATTTGGAGTAATAAAATAACACCTCCACAAAAGCTGAAACATGACATATTTCATTCACATACCTGTCATTTGCATGTCAAATTGTTTCAAAAATGGATTTTTGTTTACGGACATTTTGATGTCATTGTAGATGCCTGATAGGGAGGTAGTGCAAGTGGAATGCTCAAGTGACTTGTATGTTCACTAAGTATAGGTCCTTACTAATTTCAAGGTATTGTTGTTGTAATCAGAGTGCAAAAGGTTCATAGAGAACCTGGCACTTCCTCTTGATCCACCTCCCTAAGAGAAGACTTCTTGGTTGCTCAAGGGCTTCAACCCCATAATCACTCTGGCTTGGTAAACTAACTCCTTATTCACCCTCTTGGCATTCATTCCTCTGTCCTTGACCTGCTCCCTTACTGCACAAGGTCTCCTTTTATTGGTTTACACATTGATACTAGGTTTTGCTCCCAATGGTGTCTTTTGTCCTCTACATTTTGAAATGTAGAAGTCCTCCTCAAATGCAAAAACTAAGTTTTTGGAGTCTACCACACAAAAAAGTTTTAAATTCATGTGAGGACAACTTGTTTCAACTAGCATTGATGACTTTTGTGTTTAAGTTTTTGGAGTCTACCACACAAAAAAGTTTTAAATTCATGTGAGGACAACTTGTTTCAACTAGCATTGATGACTTTTGTGTTTTACATCCACCATTTGTGTACTCGATTTGATAAAAACTCAATTTTGAGGCCTAAAAAGGCTACAAGCAATTAGCCCTCCTTTTGGGGTTTTGTGCTCACCCTGCTCAAGCGATGGACTTCCAGACTGAAAACATCACATATTTGGATACCCTTTTGGGGGTTCTTGAAGATTTACCAAGTTTAGGGGTCCCTAAGGCCTTCTCCGTGACTGTCCCAAAAATGGGCATAAAAAGAGGGTTTTGGTAGGGCTTGTTGGCAAAAACCAAATTTCAAACTTGAGATCGTCCAAATGACTCAAAGACACTTAGTTCTACCTTTCTATTGACTAACCAGGCCATAAACAAGAAGGTTTAAACCTCACAAGGTGAAGAACAAGATTTTCACAAAATGCATATAAGGGAAATGCAACATTTGACAACTTTTCATTTTTTTTGCCTTCTACAAACATAACTTTGCAACAATTCCAATTAAAAATCGAAGCATATGAACATGGCCAACATTAGAGACAAGAAGGAATCCAATTTTCCCTGCACAAAAGGCATTAGGCAATTACAATTAACAAACAGTTCACTGTCAAGTTAAATATGACTGCATTTAGCCCTCTCACTGCCTTTTTCACATTGGACCTGCATTTCACACTGTTAGAACTCCGTTTCAAAGGACTACTTTGTTCTTTCTTAACATTACTTTGCCCCTTTATGCTTAGTATCCTTCACATGTGCAAATTTAGAAGGGAGATTACATGTACAATCTTCAAAATAGTGTAAGAATCAGTCCTATATGACTGTGACAGCCTACTGGGTGTTTATCATTTTGCCTAAAGAGATCATTGTTTGATCTTTGCATTTACAATACCCATGGGCAGGGCTTACACCTCTCTTTGTTCTTGTTTTCAAAAAAACAAAGCATTGACAAGGTTTTCACACACCAATAAATGGTGGAGAGCAATTAAAGGAAGGAAAAACTACTACCAAATAGTGACTCACTGTTTTGGTTTACAATTCACCAAAACTGAAACATATAACCCTCCTTTTCTAGGCTTAGGAAGCCTCTTTACTTGCATATGTCACTTGGACATCAAACAGGTTTATTCACCAAAAGAATGCAATTGCTATGGGAGAGCAAAGCATCAAACTTATGCAAGACCCTAGCCAAATGGCATACTTGCCTAGGGCTCCATGGCCACAAAACTCCTTGCATCTGCACTCTTGAAACCAAAACACATATTTACATAATTTACAAATTGACCAATTGGTTCTTGAAAAGCCATGAACATTTTAGGACTTCAAGAAGCCAAGTTGGTCAAGCATCCTTGCCAAATTCCTAGACAAGGCAGTGAAACTATCAAATCCAACCAATTTTGCTACAAACTCAAAACTTAATGAAATTGAATGCCAACAAAGGGAGAAGTTTAAGAAAACATAGTAGAAACTGAAAATGCAAGAACAGTATGGAAAAGTACAACAGGTGTACGGACTGCTGTTCACATCAAGTTAGAAACATGGGAAAAACAAGGTAAAATGAGTGCAAACTTTCAAAATGATTGATAACTTCGATTGAACAACCCTTACAATAGTTCCAATAGGAGATTAAATACCAATCCAGGTTGGTTAGCCTCCTGTACGGATAGGTACATGTCCAAGAACACTAAATTTGACATTTTTGATGCCTAAATGACAACTTTTGATGCCTAGAAGGTGTAGGTTGATCTCAAAACCCACAAAACAACTAAGAACACTTCTCACACCTACAAACCAAACACAAAACATGCCTAGACCTTTTCAAAACAAAAACACATTAAAAACTCACATTTACAACATTTTGCCAGGCGACTCCAAAACTAGCAATTTTGAGCAAAAGATGAAAACAGGAAATCAAAACCACACAATGAGTTCAAAACTCATCCAAACAACTTAAAGAAACACAAAAGCAACTTAATCAACCATTCCCACTCAAAGCTAATGAAAATCAAACTTACTCTCAAACCTGTGTTGAAAATGAGGCCTAGGTGCTGCTGCACCATACTCCCTCGGTGACAAAGAAGTCATGTGACTCCTTTGGGCAGAAAAGAGAGAGGAATACCAGCCTTGGGGAAGTCACTTTCAGGTATCCAAGTGGCTTCAGAGGCTAGTTGATCTTTCCACTTGACCAAATGTTCAAAGTAGTCATGCCTTCTAGTCTTCTTGATGATTCTGGAATCAAGTACCTGGTCAGGAATGGGAGAAGAAGAAGAGGGAAGAGGTAGATCAGAAAGGGAATTTGAAATGTTTGAAACTCTTTGATTCTCTACTAGAGGTTGCCCCTTGAAAGGTACCAAATCTGCAACATTAAAGATAGGAGATAAAGAAACATCAGCAGGTAAATCAATTTTATAAGCATTTGGACCATACTTAGCCAAAATCCTACAAGGTCCAATTCTTCTCATTTGTAACTTGGTAGGAACTCCCTTTTGCAATCTAGACTTGTTGAGATGTACCATCACAAAATCGCCAACTGTGAATTGGACATCCCTCTTTGAAGCACCACCTTTGCCTTGACTCTTGCTGTGGTATCCTGCAAAGACTGCTTAAACTGTTCATGTATCTCTTTGAGAGATTGTGCCATGTCTTCTACTATCCCACTAACATGTTGCAAGTTAGTCACATCATGTAACTCAAAAACACCTCTTGGATGCATACCATAAACAACCTGAAATGGACTCTTACTAGTGGATCTGTTTACACTGTCATTGTAGGCAAACTCTGCCTGTGGGATGAGCTAATCCCAGCTTTGTCCATACTCCTTGGTGAGACATATGAGTAGATTACCCAATGTTCTATTCACCACCTCTGTTTGGCCATCTGTCTATGGATGGTAAGCTGAGCCAAAAGATAAGTTAGTACCCAATTTATTCCACAAAGTCTTCCAAAAATGACCCAAAAACTTAACATCTCTATCTGAGACAATGCTAGATGGCAAACCATGTATTCTAACAACTTCTTTAAAGAAAAGAAAAACAATATGAATAGCATCATTAGTAGTTTTGCAAGGTATAAAGTGAGCCATTTTACTAAATCTGTCAACAACCACAAAGATACTGTCATGCCCTATTTTTGTCCTTGGTAAACCTACAACAAAATCCATACTGATGCACTCCCATGGCCTAGAAGGAATGGGAAGTGGCTGATATAAACTAGCATTAGTGCTATGACCTTTGGCCTTCTGACATACCATGCACTGTTCAACATACCTCCGAACATCTCTCTGCATCTTAGGCCAGTAATAAAAGCGTTGAACCAACTCTGAGGTCTTGTTGAGACCAAAATGGCCACTCAAACACCCATTGTGTTTCTCTTGAATGAGATTTTCTCTCATGGAACCTTTAGGAACACATAGCTATCCTCCCCTGAATAACAAACCATTCTGCAATGTATAGTCAGCATACTCACTATGAAAATGATTCTCAAAAGCAAGACAAACTTTATAAGTAGTAGCAAAATCATCATCATTAGGATATAAATCTTGAAAGCAATCAATCCCAATGCTCTTTACTTGGATCTCCTGAATAGTTAACAATCTCCTACTCAAAGCATTAGCTACTTTGTTACATTGGCCTTTCTTGTGCTTAAGAGTAAATGTATATGCTTGTAGGTACTCTACCCATTGCACATGTCTATGGTTGAGTTTATCCTGAGAATTCAAGAAACTGACTGCTTGGTTGTCTGTATACACAACAAATTCCTTAGGAAGCAAGTAATGCCTCCACTTCCTGAGTACCTGCACCAATGCAAATAACTCTAAATCATAAGATGAATACTTTTTCTTTGCATCATTCAGTTTTTCACTAAAGAAAGCAACTGGTCTATTATCTTGACTCAAGACTGCACCTACTGCAAGATGACTGGCATCACATTCTAGTGTAAAGAGTTTATCAAAACTAGGAAGGATTAGCACTGACTGTGTAGAAACTCTAGTTTTGAGTAAATCAAACCCCTTATTGGCTGCTTCGGTCCATTGAAACTTGACTTTATGACCACCTTTTATTGTATCTAACATGGGTGCACAAATCTCACTGAAACCTCTAATAAACTTTATGTAAAACTAGGCTAGACCATGAAAACTCCTAACCTCACTGGTTGATTGTGGGGTTGGCCAACTTGTTATGGCTGCAACTTTAGATTGATCCATCTTAAGATCTCCACTGGACACAACAAAACCAAGATAGACTAGCTCTTGCTGCATAAAATCACATTTGTCAAGATTTATGGTTAACTGCTCATCAGATAATCTTTGCAAGACAATAGCTAAGTGTTTCAAATGCTCCTCTTTAGTCTTACTAAAAATGAGTATATCATCTAAGTAGACTACCACAAACTTACTGAGAAAATCCTGCAATACTTCATTCATTAACCTCATAAAGGTACTGGGAGCATTAGAGAGTCCAAAAGGCATAACCAACCATTCATAAAGACCCTCATTTGTTTTAAAAGCAGTTTTCCACTCATCACCCTCTTTTATTCTTATCTGATGGTAACCACTTTTTAAGTCTATTTTGGAGAAATACCTTGCACCCCCTAAACAATCCATCAGATCTTCTATCCTGGGAATGGGGAATTTGTATCTTATTGTGATCTTGTTGATAGCTCTGAAATCTGTACACAATCTCCATGTGCCCCCTTTCTTAGGTGCTAACACAGTGGGCACTGCACAAGGACTTATACTCTTTCTTATTAATCCTTGATCCAATAACTCTTGAATCTGTCTAGCTACCTCTTTGTTTTGTTCAGAAGTCATCTTGTATGCTGCTTTGTTTGGCAAAGAAGCTCCTGATATAAAGTCAATTTGATGACTAATGGCTCTAGGAGGAGGTAATGTTGCTGGTTGTCCATCACTAATGATTCTCTTAAAGTTATCAAGAAGTTGTTGCACTTCTTGTGGGATCTCAACTTGTTTTTCTTTCTTATCCTCCTTAGGTTTCACTACAAGTGCATAGCCAATCTCATCTCCCTCTTTCATGGTTTGGACTAACTCTTTTTCATTGACTAATAGTACTTTAGGTGCCTGTGGTTTACTGTTCTCTATCTCTTCACTAAGGGACTGAATTTTGTAGACAATGCCATTCTTTTGAAAGGAATATGTTTTTTTTTCACCATCATGGTGTGCCCTCCTGTCAAATTGCCAAGGTCTACCCAATAGTAGATGGCAAGCATCTATGGGAAGGATGTCACATAGTATCCTATCCTTGTATTCACCTATATTGAAGTCTACCCAGGCTTGTTCATTCACTAGGACATGTTGCCCCTTGTTTAACCAGGTTACCTTGTAGGGTTCACTATGCTTCATTCTAGGTAGGTTCAATTTGCCAACTGCCTCCTCTGAGATAATATTATCTGTGGACCCTGAATCAATAACCACCTTACATACCTTGCCCAAGATTTTGCACTTGATCTTGAACAATGCTCTTCTCTGAGACACTTCACACTTATGAGGTTCTTGCATCAATACTCTCCTCATCATTAGACTTTCACCATCTTCGGGTGCTAGGTGCATTGCTGGAGTTTTTATACTACTCCCTTCCTCCTGAACATAGTTCAATTTTCTTTCACCCCCATGGGAAGAACTAGGCTTTTCAGGACACCTATAAGCAGGATGACCCAATTTCTGACAGTTGTAGCATTTCATTGTGGAGAAATAGGACCCTCTACTTGGGCCACTAGACCTACCCCTTCCTGGGTTGCTTGATCCCCTTCCCCTAAAATTAGGTTTGCTTTGAGAATCCCCACTTTTCTCTATAGCTTAGATTCCCCCTGGGATCTTTGGTCTATGTGTCTTCCCCCAAAACTGCCTCAATGGCCTTGACCATCTCTGCCTCTTCCTCTACCTCTGTTATGCTGCTCTTGCTTCTTCTTACTCCTTTCCTCTACTTTGAGTGCAAGTTGATAACACTTCTGGACTGTTGTAGGGCACAACAAACTTAACTCTTCCTGTATGTTCCATCTCAAACCATTGAGATACCTAGCAACCTTGACATTCTCATCCTCTTGGATCTTTGACCTAAGGCATAGCTTCTGAAATTCCTTGGTGTAGGTGATGACATCTAACTCTTTTTGCCTAAGGTTTTACCTTCTCCTATGGAGCTGTATTTCATAGTCCTCTGGATTGTAAGCCTCTCTGATCTTGGACAACATTCCCTTCCAAGTTGCTATGGGCCTTTTGCCCTCTTTCTTACGTTCATCTTGAATGAACTTCCACCATGTTAAGGCAGCTCCTCTCAACCTAGACTTAGCCACCTTCACTTTCTGGGCCTCTGTCACACCATCACACTCAAAATGGTTCTCAAGCCCCTCAATCCACTCCATGACCACTTCTGGGTCCATTTTACCACTGAAAAGTGGGACTCCTTCTAGTGTTCTCCCACTCATAGCCTTCAAGGCTTTCAAAAAGGGTTCATTCTCTATCACAGGGTCTAGTATAGGAGTCTCATCCTCTATAGCTATCAGCTTACCCTTACCTTCTGTTCCCTCTATCTTATTGCTGGCTTCATCTGCCTTCACTTCTACTTCACCCAACTTCTGTTCTAAGAGGTCTAGCTTCACTCTGAGTAACCTATTTTCTTCTTCCTGGTCTTCCACTTTCTTTGCTAGTTCTGCATTTGTCACCATGGTTGTCAAACTGCTACTTCTTCCCAAGTGTAGCTGGGCTTTGATACCACTATGATAGGGAGGTAGTGCAAGTGGAATGCTCAAGTGACTTGTATGTTCACTAAGTATAGGTCCTTACTAATTTCAAGGTATTGTTGCTGTAATCAGAGTGCAAAAGGTTCATAGACAACCTGACACTTCCTCTTGATCCACCTCCCTAAGACAAGACTTCTTGGTTGCTCAAGGGCTTCAACCCCATAATCACTCTGGCTTGGTAAACTAACTCCTTATTCACCCTCTTGGCATTCATTCCTTTGTCCTTGACCTGCTCCCTGACTGCACAAGGTCTCCTTTTATTGGTTTACACATTGATACTAAGTTTTGCTCCCAATGGTGTCTTTTGTCTTCTACGTTTTGAGATGTAGAAGTCCTCCTCAAATGCAAAAAACTAAGCTTTTGGAGTCTACCACACAAAAAAGTGTTAAATTCATGTGAGGACAACTTGTTTCAACTAGCATTGATGACTTTTGTGTTTTACATCCACCATTTGTGTACGTGATTTGATAAAAACTCAATTTTGAGGCCTAAAAAGGCTACAAGCAATTAGCCCTCCTTTTGGGGTTTTGTGCTCACCCTGCTCAAGCGATGGACTTCCAGACTGAAAGAATCACATATTTGGATACCCTTTTGGGGGTTCTTGAATATTTACCAAGTTTAGGGGGTCCCTAAGGCCTTCTCAGTGATTGTCCCAAAAATGGGCATAAAAAGAGGGTTTTGGTAGGGCTTGTTGGCAAAAACCAAATTTCAAACTTGAGATCGTCCAAATGAATCAAAGACACTTAGTTCTACATTGCTGTTGACAAACCAAGCCATAAACAAGAAGGTTTAAACCTCACAAGGTGAAGAACAAGATTTTCACAAAATGCACATAAGGGAAATGCAACATTTGACAACTTTTCACTTTTTTGGCCTTCTACAAACATAACTTTGCAACAATTCCAATTACAAATTGAAGCATATGAACATGGCCAACATTAGAGACAAGAAGGAATCCAATTTTCCCTGCACAAAAGGCATTAGGCAATTACAATTAACAAACAGTTCACTGTCAAGTTAAATATGACTGCATTTAGCCCTCTCACTGCCTTTTTCACATTGGACCTGCATTTCACACTATTAGAACTCCTTTTCAAAGGAATTATTTGTGCTTTCTTAACATTACTCTGCCCCTTTATGCTTAGTATCATTCATACCTGCAAATTTAGAAGGGAGATTACATGTACAATCTTCAAAACAGTGTAAGAATCAGTCCTAGATGACTGTGACAGCCTGCTGGGCATTTATCATTTTGCCTAAAGAGATCATTGTTTGATCTTGCCATTTAAAATACCCATAGGAAAGGCTTACACCTCTCTTTGTTCTTGTTTTCAAACAAACAAAGCATTGACAAGGTTTTCACACACCAATAAATGGTGGAGAGCAATTAAAGGAAGGAAAAACTACTACCAAATAGTGACTCACTGTTTTGGTTTACAATTCACCAAAATTGAAACATATAACCCTCCTTTTCCAGGCTTAGGAAGCCTCTTTACTTGCATATGTCACTTGGACATCAAACAAGTCTATTCACCAAAAGAATGCAATTGCTATGGGAGAGCAAAGCATCAAACTTATGCAAGACCCTAGCCAAATGGCATACTTGCCTAGGGCTCCATGGACACAAAACTCCTTGCACCTGCACTCTTGAAACCAAAACACATATTTACATAATTTACAAATTGACCAACTAGTTCTTGAGAAGGCATGAACATTTTAGGACCTCAAGAAGCCAAGTTGGTCAAGCATCCTTGCCAAATTCCTAGACAAGGCAGTGAAACTGTCAAATCCAACCAATTTTGCTACAAACTCAAAACTTAATGAAATTGAATGCCACCAAAGGGAGAAGTTTAAGAAAACATAGTAGAAACTGAAAATGCAAGAACAGTATGGAAAAAGTACAACAGGTGTACGGACTGCTGCTCACATCAAGTTAGAAACTAGGGAAAAACAAGGTAAAATGAGTGCAAACTTTCAAAATTATTGGTAACTCTGATTGAAAAACCCTTACAATAGTTCCAACAGGAGAATAAATACCAATCTAGGTTGGTTAGCCTCCTGTACGGACAGGTACATGTCCAAGAACACTAAATTTGACATTTTTGATGCCTAAATGACAACTTTTGATGCCTAGAATGTGTAGGGTTGATCTCAAAACCCAAAAAACACCTAAGAACACTTCTCACACCTACAAACCAAACACAAAACATGCCTAGACCTTTTAAAAACAAAAACACATTAAAAACTCACTTTTACAACATTTTGCTAGGCAACTCCAAAACTGGCAATTTTGAGCAAAAGATGAAAACAGGAAATCAAAACCACACAATGAGTTCAAAACTCATCCAAACAACTTAAAGCAACACAAAAACAACTTAATCAACCATTCCCACTCAAAGCTAATGAAAATCAAACTTACTCTCAAACCTGTGTTGAAAATAAGGCCTAGGTGCTCCTGCACCAATGCGTCTCGGCATAATCAACATAATTAAGTTAGTTTTAGTTTTTAAACATAGAATTTGAATTGAAATGTAATTTGTTCAATATTGTTTTTTGGATTGGATTGTTAGTGTGTTAGCTTGGACAAATGTCCTCTCTATTCCTGAGAATTATTAAATAATTATTTTTCTGGAAATGATGTTAGAGTCCAGATAATTATTTAATTAATTAATTGACTCTTTTAGGGACTTCTAGTTACCAATTAGTTTAGGATTGTTGGAGTCTAATTAATCTTAGTTGTTGATTGAGAATAAATCATGGTCGTTGGTTTTCAATGAGAGTAGTTTAAAAGGGGTCAATGGGCATTTGGAGAAAACACACTTGAGAAGCATTTGCAGTGATAGCAAGGACACAATGATAGCATTGGAGACAACATGAGTGGAATTTTAATAGGAGAAATTGGGAGAAGAATTCTGAGAGGAGAATAGTGCCGGAGCTCTACCAGTAAGAGGCAAGTAGTTTATGTATCTCTTGATTTGCTGAAGTTTAATAAACTTCCTCACCTGCAATACTCATTTTCCCTTCGGGGTTTTTCTAGGGACAATTTTTCCAAAAATATCATGTTCTGTGTGTTGCATATTTTCTTTTTGTGATTTTATTTGTGAAATTGCAGTTGTGTTATTTTTCAATGTTTGTTGTGAATTAATTTTCAGCAATCAAATAATCTATATCAGATATAGGAAATTAATAATCAGTAGTTGCAATAGAATTTTTACATGGTATCAGAGCGGATCTAAGGGTAGGAAAGGCTTAGCACAACCACAAGAAGAAAATCAAGGATTTATAAAACCCAGTTCGACCTCTTTAGAATTATTATTATTATTTTTTATTTTTTGAGATGGCCTCAGTAGGTTTAAGAGATCATGATAGATCGGATGGAGCCTCAAATTTTGGTGGAAAGCCAGAATTTCTTTATTGCTGGAAGAGAATGGTATCAAGGAATATGTGACTAGTGTTGTAGTTGTACCTTTAGATCCAACACAACTCTTAGCATATAAGAAGGAAGATGCCAAGGCGAGGAGGGTGATTCTTGATGGTGTCAAGGATCATATTATTCCACATATTGCAGAGTTAGATACAACGAAGAAAATGTGAGACGCCATTCTGAATCTGTACCAGAATGCTGCCACTAACCGGAAGTTGATTCTCAGAGAAAAGTTAAGGAATACCCGGATGAACAAGGGAGAAGACGTTACAAGTTACCTCACTAGGCTTAGACTTGTCAAGAATGAGTCGACAACTATTGGAGATAAACCTAATGATGATGAGCTAGTACGAATAACCCTAAATGGGTTTGCTAAGAAGTATCATGTCTTCGTTTAAGTTATTAATGGACGAGACACCTTACCGAGTTGGGATCGACTATGGAGCGACTTCACTTAAGAGGATCTTAGACTAAGTCTTGTCATTGGGACTAGCAACAAAAGTCAAGAAAGTGAGGCCGAATAGGAAAATGTTACCCTAGCAGGAAAAGGGAAAGCGAAGAAGGGGTCTGGTAAAGGATCAAATCCACAAAGTGAGAAGAAGAAGAAGGATCTGTCTAAGATCTTGAGTGCTATGGCTTTCATGAGTTTGGCCACTATGTCAGTGATTGCCCACAAAGGAAGAAGAACGACAAGAAAGGCATGAAGCAGTTGGTAGCTTTAGCAAGTGCAGATGAGCTTTCTAGTAGAATGGAGGATGAGTTTGCACTCATAGCTTGTATGATTAACTCAACCTCATAGAGTGTTTGGTATATAGATAATAGGGCATCATTTCATATGACATGAATTAGAGAGTACTTCTCCAGTTATAAGGAGGAGGACATCAGAATCCATATTTCTATGAGGAACATATCCAAAATCAATCCAGTTGGGAAAGGGACTGTTCAATTTCAAAGGGAGAATGGCAAGATGATTCCCATTCATGATGTGTTGCATGTGTCAAGCTTAGGTATGAAAATAACTTTTGTATCCATTCTTCTGGATAAAGGATACAATGTACCCTTTAGAGGGGGGACATGTGCTAATCAAGCATAAGGATTGGAATTCACCCATAGCTATTGGAGTTAGGATTGGTAGGCGTTATAGGTTGCAGTTTGATACTCCTAAGGCACTGGTGAGCAACAGTAATCCCAGAGATCGGGGAGAGCTATGGCATAGGAGGATGGGCCATATACATCATGGAGTTCTTAAATTGCTTCGTGAGACTGTGACAGGTGTTCCAGAGGTGAGCACAAAGCATGATGATGTATGTAAGGGATGTGTGTTGGGGAAGTTTGTGAAATAAACCTTTCCAAGGACTTCAACACTAGATCCAAGGGTGTTCTTGATTTAGTACATTTAGATATATGTGGTCCAATGTCAACTAAGTCTCTGAGAGGATATGAGTACTTTGTTACTTTTATTGATGATTTCTTCAAGAAGACCTAGATATACTTCCTGAAGACCAAGGATGAGGTTTCCAATCGCTTCCAAGAGTTCAAAGCTCTTGTAGAGAATTTGATAGGCAGGACGATAAAGGTTCTTCGATTAGACAATGGAGGCGAGTACAAAGGTAAAGAGTTCCAGGAGTTCTGTACCAAGGAAGGAATCAAGAGAGAGTGGACCGTTCCTTACAACCCACAATAAAATGGGGTTGTTGAGAGGAAGAATCATTCTATATCGGAGGCAATAAGGGCTATGCTACATGACTAGGACATGCCACATTACTTATAGGCAGAGGCATGCAGTACAACAATACACATACAAAATAGGGTTCCGCATAAGGTTCTGGGGAAGATGACACCAAAGGAAGCTTTCACAGGGAAGAAGCCAAATGTCAGTCACTTCTGGATATTTCAAAGTTTGTTGTATTGTCACATTCCAAGGGATACATGTACCAAGTTAGATTAGACTGAGGAGAGGGGGTACTTTGTGGGGTACAGTGAAACCTCAAAGGCATATCAGATATTTATTCCAGGGACCAGGAGGATTATAGTCAGAAGTGATGTCAAATTCATGGAGGACAAGGCATTTAGGAGGTCGAGAGATTTTCTAGCAGATGATTAGAGTGAGCAGCCAACAGAAGCTCCAAGGATCATTCAACCAAATCAGGGACAACAAAGTGCAAGTACAATTACTAGCACAAGCATAGGATCAAGTTTTGAGAGTTCGCAGAATATGGAGCAACAAATGCATCAAGTCCAAGAGATGCATCAAGAAGACATCCAAAGGTTGATTTTTCATCCTCTATAGTTGGCAACATGAACCATGAGGTTCAACAGACATGTAGGGATACTCAGGAGTTTGTGGGAGCTCCTAGGATGAGTAATAGACAACTGAGACAACCAGCTAAGTTTAATGACTATGTGGCATTAGTTAGTCAATTAGTAGATAGTGATCCTTCCAACTATCAAAAAGACGCACAAAAATAGATGTGGCGAGATGTGATGTTTGAGGAATATACCTCAATAGTGCAAAATGATGTGTGGGAGGTTATGCCTAGACCAACAGATAGGGCAGTGGTTGCATCGCGCTAGATCTACAAGATCAAACATGGTGTTGATGGTAGCATCAAGAAATACAAGGCAAGGTTTGTGGCCAAGGGATTCTCTCAGAAGGAGGGAATAGACTATGAGGAGACATTCACTCCAGTGGCCAGGTATACTTCTATATGAGTCGTGATCTCACTTGCAGCACAGATGGGATGGCAGATCCATCAAATGGATGTCAAGATGGAATTTATTAATGGTGAATTGGAAAAGGAGGTATACATAGAACAACTAGAGGTCTTTGTAGCACACAACAATGAAACCCATGTGTGTAGATTAAAGAGAACCTTGTATGGACTCAAGCAAGCTCCCAAAGTGTGGTATGAGCACATTGATAGATAGTTATAGGGAATAGGCTTCATGAAGAGTGAGACAGATGATGACCTCTACTACTTAGTGGTTGGGGGTGAGGTTCTCATTCTTGTTCTATATGTGGATGACTTGTTTCTAACAGGTTCACTGGGGCTCATAGAGGAGTGAAAAGGGGACCTTGTGGCAGAGTTCGAGATGAAGGATTTGGGACTTAGACACTACTTTCTAGGCATGGAAGGGTGGTAGACGAATGGAGAAATTTTCCTTGGGCAAGAGAAATATTGCGTCGAAATCTTGAGGAGGTTCAGGATGGAGGATTTCAGAGCCATGTCTACACCTATGATCACAAATTGGAAGAAGGTAGACACATCTGGGGAGAAGGATGTAGATCCCACCTTATACAGACAGTTGATTGGTTCTCTCATGTATTTGTTCAACACTAGGCCAGATATATCCTTTGCAGTAAAATCTCTTAGTTAGTTCATGGTTGAGCCAAGGAGAGTGCATTGGACAATGCCAAAGAATGTGTTGTGGTATTTGCGTGGTACAATCGAGTATGGGATTAGATATACTCGAGGTGATGGTTATCAAGTCGATAGGCTATACTGATGTAGATTGGGCAGGCAATACAACAGATAGGAAAGGCACTTCAGGGTGTTGCTTTAGCTTGGGATCAGGAGTTGCCTCTTGGTACAACAGGAAGCAAAAGTTTGTGGCTTTGAGTTTTGCAGAGGCAAAATACATAGCAAATAGCATGGCGACATGATATGGCTTTGGAAGTTGCTAGTAGCCTTGTTCAAGGTCAGAGGGTTGAGACTACTGTGATACACTGCGGCAATCAGAGTTGTATTAGATTATTTGAGAATCTTGTGTTTCACGATAGGTCTAAGCATATAGACATTAGGTATCACTTCATCAGGGATTGTGTATAGTGAGGTATTGTTCAGCTGCAATATATACCTACAGAGCGACACGTAGTAGACCTTTTGACAAAGACATTAGGGAAGGAAAAATTCATCTTCTTCAGAGATAAGTTGGGTGTCATGTAGAACACCTGCCTCGCTAAGAGGGAGTGTTAGTTTGTTAGCTCGGACAGTTGTCCTCTCCATTCCCAAGAATTAGTAAATAATTGTTTTTTTTTTTGGAAATGTTGTTAGAGTCCAGACAATTATTTAATTAATTAATTGACTCTTTAAGGGACTTCTAGTTACCAATTATTTTAGGATTGTTGGAGTCTAATTAATCTTAGTCATTGATTGAGATTAAATCATGGTCATTGGTTTTCAATGAGAGTAGTATAAAAGGGGTCAATGGGCATTTGGAGAAAATACACTTGAGAAGCATTTGCAATGATAGCAAATGGATTTGTAGTCTTAGCAAATAGTTTTGCAGTGATCGAAAGGATGCAATGATAGCATTGGAGACAACAGAAGTGGAATTTCAACAGGAGAAATTGGGAGAAGAATTCCCAGAGGAGAACAATGTCGTAGCTCTGCTAGTAAGAGGCAAGTAGTTTAAGTATCTCTTGATTTGCTGAAGTTTAATAAAATTCCTCATTTGCAGTACTCATTTTCCCTTCAGGGTTTTTCAAGGATAATTTGTCCAAAAATATCATGTTCATTGTGTTGCATATTTTCTTTATGTGATTTTATTTGTGAAATTGCAGTTGTGTTATTTTTCAATATTTGTTGTGAATTAATTTTCGACAGTCAATTAATCTATATAAGATAGGAGATTAATAATCAGTAGCTGCAATAGAATTTTCACATGGATTGTGTTGGAATTTTTTATCAATATTTTAGATCACATTTTTCATTTATGGATTGTTTTTAGATTCCATCACATTTTTTCAATATTTTAAATCAAACTCTTATCCATCAGTAGAAACATTTTGATGGATCTTTAATGTTGTAGAATTTTTTTCAATACGATCATGATGATGGATCACAAAGTCTGATCTAAAACATTGATGAAAAAAATACAACACAATCCAATCCATAAATAATAGTAAATAGTATTTATGGATTGTGGAAACTTGATATCACTAAATATAATTTTTTCTTCAAAAAATTAAGATAATATTTTTATAATTTTCATGTATAGATAAATAGACAATTATACTTTGCTTAAATATCATATTTTTTTACATCTTAAATTAGATAGGAACAATTTTAATACTTCATTTTTACTAAGGTTGTAAATACTTATCTTATTTTTATTGATTGCATTTGACATTTGATTATAGAGCAAATGATTATAAAATTACCATTGATAATTCAATAATTATATTCATAAATATTAAATTTAACAGTTTTTTAATATATTGATAAACATATTTCAAGCGTAAACATGTGCAAGGCAATATGTTTGAAAAAATATCTTCTGGTGATATAGTTTTTATGAAGGTATTTTCTCTTAATATTCTATTTCTATTTTATTATAAATTTCAAGTGAGCCCTTCTAATGATACATAATTGTTCATATTCTTATTGTAGTGGATTTTGCATAATTGGGATGACAAAGAGTGTGTGAAAATTTTAATGAAGAGTTATGAGGCAATACCAAACAATGTGAAGGTGTTAATTGTTGATGCAATCCTCGATGTTAATGAAGTGAAAAATAGGCAAGGTGGCTTATTATTTGACATGGTTATGATGGCATCTCTCTCAAGTGGAAGGGAGAGAACTAAGGAAGAATTTAAGTCATTATTTTTGAAAGTCGGTTTCACAAGATATACTGTATTGAATATGTCTTGTCTTGAAGCATTGATAGAAGTCTGCAAATAATAGGTGTAGTATAACATCTACATGTTTTCAATAAAAAATATTGTCTTTTCAAAGACTAATCTTGACAGTTTATAAATGTTTATTTACCTTTTTTTTTCATAATCTTAAAATCAAAGAGTATTTTATATTTAATATTTTACTTAAAAACTATTTTATAATTAAATGACATTAGTGATTATTTTTTAGTATTAATTATTAATTGTTTGACATGTAAATAGATATCAAAATTAAAGTAAAAAGTAAGAAATTTTATGTACATGGTCATAAGACTTTATGTTCTATTTTCATTGTAGAATTAATATACATATCTAAAGGGGCCTATATTAATATTATGAAATAAGTTTGATTGATTGATTTAATCAAGAATGATTTTAGTGTGATCATCAAATGTTAATATCTATTTAAACTACTAGAAATACACAAATAGATAAATAAACGAATGGTAAAAAGACAAATATATTTTATTTACTTCAAAGTTATTTTGTTTTACTTTAGAATTATTTCACTTTTTTTTTGTAATTTTAAAATTGTAATAAATCTTATATATTTATATGTTACTTATCAATGATTTGATTTGGAAGCATTAATATATATTCATTTTTTTTATGTCTTTATATTTAAAAAATAAATTTCACTCTTAATATATTTTTAGGTATGTGATGAGGAGATAACAATAATATGATGCTTCATTTCCTATTGGAACAATAGCATAGTATTTACCAAAAGTGTTTGAAATAATCATTAAAACCTTTTCAATCCATAAATCCAAAGGTAGCCTCAACAATCTAACCTAAATAGGAAACTTGAAGATATTATCATTCACTGGATTAAAACTAGAAGACCAAATTTTAAGATAGGTCATTCTTCCATAAAGACCAAGGACCTTCAAGAAGAGTCCTTGAGGAATCTTCCATATTGGAAAAAGAAAAGAGGGAAACAATATTCATCATGGAAGCTACTTGATCCTTGATCTCTTAGTTTCCAACTCTGAAGCACCCATCTTCAAACATAATCAATGTTGGGATCTACCAACAAGTGAATTTCTAAGCCAAGCTAACAACTCAACAATAAGAGAAGCATGGATATCAATTTGAATCTGCCCCTCAACCTCAGCCATAATAGAAACACTAGGGTAATCACCCTCTTTATAACAACCAACAATCTCATCTTAGGTGTAATCTTTTGTCACGCTAGAAGCATCAACATCTTACAACATCCAAGATGCCTCACCTCAAAGTTCTTCATAAACCATAGGGGAAGCATGAAGAACAAAAGGGGAACCGACTACCACTCCATTACCTTCATTAACAAACTCATATTGAACTAAATCTGCATCAAAAAACTAATTTTTAAAACTTTAAAATCATCTTGAGTAGAAGCCACAAGCACAATATGGTCATTATAATTGACCGAAGGTTCAACTTGTGGGGAGAGAAGAAAGCCTTTTCTTAGCCTCCTAAATTGATCTCACTTAAGAATAGTTGTATCTTCCTTCCTAATAGCCTCACACCCTTCCACCTTCAAACGAGCCTCCATCAATATATCAAGGAGCACTCCATCCTCCTCCTTGACCTATTCACTCATCCAATCCTCCACAAGAAGCACAACACCAAAACCACAATCATCTACATCAAAATCAACATCCTCAACAAAATCCTTTTCAAACAAAATGCATTAGAAATACCATCCTCAATAATGCACAAATCAGATTTTTTATTGTAAGAATAACAATTCTTTCCCTCTACTAGGGTTTGTGTCTTCACCAACAAATTAGCAACAAAAAAGAGGATTCACCATCCTCCACAACCCTTTCATGTGCCAAAATGTCTTCATCAGAGAATGCAAGATCAAGAACTCCATCATCTACATCCTTAGAGTCACCTTCACCTTTGCAAGATGAAGATTTCACATTTTCTATCACTAGGGTCTTGGGATTCATCATAGTAAGGGTGTGGTTACATGGAGGGGGGATTCCTAAAACAATTTAGTGGGTGTTGCTGAGATTTTTTAGGATTATTTTAAAGCAGGAGGTCCCATTAATTTTGTAGTGTAGTTTAAGCTTGAAAGTTTAAGCTTTTAAATTTAAGGAAGGTGGTGGTCTCAATCATTTTTTTAGCATATACAATTCACATGAGTAAACAAATATTAAAAATTTAAAAATTAATTAATGAAAATTAAAAAATTGTAGATACTTGACAAGTGGCAGGAAAAAAGCCTAAGATTACGGGGGAAATTTCTATCTCCCCCCCCCCCCCCCCAATTCACCTTTTCCACTTTCTTAAATTTGTAGCCCTAGAAAGTAGAGACTGCTAGTTTTTAGGGAAAGATTCCAATTATTCCCGTGTCAAATTTTTTGACTTCATGGGACCTCTCGCCCCTTAAAACTAGATCTTGAAGCCTCCCTCATGGGACCCCACCCTAAGAATGTTGTCTATTTTCATTTAGATTTTAACATCATCGTAGGAAAGATCACCTTTGTAGGAATGATTGCCAAGAGCCAAAAGAGAAACGAGACCAGAGTGCAAGAACATGTAGAAGCATGCACACATATGCAATAACATGCACCAGAGCTTGTCGTTAGCTTCATGCCATGAAAGTTTGCTACTTCATACCTACAATATTTTAATAAGATACATAATATACTACTCTTATTATTCTGTAAAAGACTTTTCATTTCCACTTAATCCTCACAAATCTATAAGATTTTTAGATAATCCCAAATAGTGGTTACAAGATCAAGCTTATAACAATCATTATAAAAAACAAACATTATTTTATTAATAAAATATGGATGATAAGAAAACAAATCTTAGATCATTTAAAATAAGCTAATTCTTTGTTTAACTCCTCTTCCTCCTACACCTACACCATAAGTCATCCACTCCATATATAACGTAAAAAGCTAGCTATTATATTTTTTTTCCTTCCTTTCTTCAATTGTGTAGATGGATGTCAACTTTTCATAGAAAATTTATGCTAGTGAGGTTTAAAATTGTATATTCAAGCTTTAACAGCGTAAAAGTATGATGTTCTTATCTTAAGTTTTTATGGATGGAAGAGAGATAATTAGGTATAAAAATATGTCAAGTGAAATTTTTAGAAATATTAATTATGTATCTATATTTTTATTTCTACAAAACAAAGATATATTTTTATGGCATTAAATGATGGAGCTCAAATAAATCTATAAATTGTGGATTCAATTATTGTTTAGAATTTACACTTGAAAATATGGGTGAATGGAATCAAACATGTGAATTGCATGATCTATAGCCAACAAAATGTTTCCAATTCCATTTATAACCAAGATATTTTTGTGAGCTTGTAGATATATTTGTATGGCATCAAATGATGGAGGTCAAATAAATCTATATATTGTGGATTCAATTATTGTTTAGAATCTACACTTAATGGAATCAAACATGTGAATTGCATGATCTATAGCCAACAACATGTTTCCAATTCCATTTATACCCAAGATACTTTTGTGAGCTTGTAGATATATTTTTATGGTATTAAATGATGGAGCTCAAATAAATCTATATATTGTGGATTCAAATATTGTTTAGAATCTACAGTTGGAAATATGGGTGAATGTAATCAAACATGTGAATTGCATGATCTATAGCCAACAAAAGGTTTCCAATTCCATTTATACCCAGGATATTTTTATGAGCTTGTAGATATATTCGTATGACATTAAATGATAGAGCTCAACTAAATCTATATATTGTAGATTCAATTATTGTTTAGAATCTACACTTTTGAACACTGCCATCAAAACTATTTAGCTCATAGGCTATCAACTTTGCAAAGACGGAGTCTAGGGATACCTTAGTCTTGTCTATTGATCTCAACTCCTGAATAGCAGCAACCCTTATTGCATAGACCGGTAATAAGGATCTCAAGACTTTTCTTACTACGGTGGAATCTTCCATTTTAGCACCTGCACTCTTGATATCTCCAACAACAATTTTGATTCTTATTCCATACTGTTGAATGCTCTCACCTTCAACCATCCACATGTCTTCAAACTTCCCTCTAAGGCTTTCTTCCTTAGCTTGTTTTACATGCTCATCACCGCCATAGATATTTTCAAGAGTATCCCATACTTCTTTGGGATTTACTTTGTCTTGGACATCAATAAACTCAATGTCAGATAGACTACTAATTAGGGCTTCCATTACTTTCCCATTCTCCCACATCTCTCTCTTTTGGTCATCAGTGAGAGTACCGGTAGGGGCAACATAAGCATTCTCAACATAGCTCCAGTGTTGAGCACCCATGCTTCTGATGTAAATCTTCATTCCGTCTTTCCATATACTGAAATTATCTCTGTTGAACTTTGGACCTTCCCTCTTCATCATTAGATTGGGATCTTTTCCTCAAGCGGTTAAGCTTATAACACAGAGGACCTGGAGGATGCTCTGATACCAATTGATAACTCAATGATGAACGAATAGTACCAAACCGATACTGAGAGGGGGGGGGGGTGAATCAATACAGACAAAAACACAATCCTAAACTGGTTTGTTAGTAGACATTGTGCTTTGACAGACAAACAGTAACACCGGTCTTAAACAGAGTACAACCGGCAAAACCCAAAATAACTGAGACAAGCATAAACCGGTTGACACTTATCTTTTCATAAAATCTAATACTTCATTTCCATTTCACCCTAGTGCATGAACAGGTAATCTATCATCAAAGATATATAAACAACTAGATTAACATGATTTACCTTCAGACACAAATCACTTAAACCATCACATGAATAACACCACACATGACACACAAATTTTTTCACGTGGAAACCCAACTGGGAAAAACCACGGTGGGGATGAATACCCACAAGCTATTTTTGAACTCTTTAGAAGTTTTCTTTGTTAGGAGCTTTGTCCAGTTAAAGACTGATACAATAGGTTCTGTTAGGAACCAATCCTGTTAGGGATCACCCGGTTAAGGGATGGCTAGAATACCCAGTTAAGGGTTAAACCCTGTTAAAGGTTACCTTGTTAGAGGATTTCAAGAACTCAATGGTTTTGAGTCACCCTGTTAAAGGATTTACAGTAAGCCGGTTAAAGCTACCCTGTTAAGGGATTTCCCAACTATTGAAGTGGTTAGAGATCAACAGGTATTACAATGATCTGGTAACAACACTTAATGCCAATGCAGATCCGCTTTAGCTCCTCTTCACCTTCTGCACTCACACTCTGTAGGTATCACTTCTCTCTTCTGGTCTAGCAAGAATCACGTATCTCTTCACTTGGATACTCACACACAACTTTTGCCAACAACCTCAGAAAGAAACACAACATCGACCTTATAAGAAACAAATAGGTCGGTAGCATAAACCCTAAACCCTAAACCTGTTAGGTTGAGCAATTCAAACGGTTCAATCCTGACCGTTGAGCACATTGCATTAAATGCAAGAGTCTTGAACCAATCTCAAGACATTCTCCATCGTTCATTTTCCACCGATTTCATGGCAACTGATAACCCATCACGCGTTATCACCGTTTATAGACTTCACACATTCCCAAGGTAGATAGGGACAATCTCCTTCATGCAAGATCCTTCACACGCACAAGGCTATCATGGCAACATGATCTATTCTTCGTTATAATACTAACTCATCACACAAAATCATTGATTGAGTCACACAGGCTTGAGGCACTTCAACCGGTTACAAAGCTTCCATGTACCGGTTTCCATAACCACATGCCAGTTCACCTTGAACAAACACAGAGCTTTCCTTTGGCACATATACCGGTTCACAATGTTATACTGGTTCAAACATATACCGCTTCTTTGTAACATATCGGTTCTCTCTTCTTCAGCATATTGACATCAATGACAACATACAATGTCATCATGTCCTCATACTGGTTCACATAATGCCAACATAAATATCCTTAAAGGATAAACTCTTAAACTATATTAAAAATGTCGATATTGGCATGGTGTGATGGTTAAGTTCTAGTGTTTTTGTTCTTGCCATCAAATTTCAAACTTCGTTGGGGTGTTATTGTTGGATGTTTATATTGGGGATAAGGTCCCCCCTTTGTGACTTCATTGGTTCATACTCTAGGACAATAGTGTTTACAATTAAAACTGATCTAAACTAGAGGAAATAAGGAAAATAATAGAATACACAAGAGAAGGGAAAGAGGGAATAAAAATTATGTGGGAGAAGAGCTCTAACAAGACTCTTAAAGTATATTAAAACTGCCAATGTTGGCATGGTGTGATGGTTAAGTTGTGGTGTTGTATTACTTGCCATCAAGGTTCAAATGTTAATCAGATGTCATTGTTGGACATTTAATTGGGGATGAGGTCTCATGTTTGTGACCTCACTAGTTCATAAGTTAATCGACAATGATTAGTTAAGTGTGGTATAATTTAGAGTCATAATAAAAAATTAAAAGTGGGAGAGAGTTGCTTCCTCTTTATTAGTTATTGGTAGAGGTCATACATTCATTTGGGAGGCAATAGAGAGTCATTTAGTTTGTCTAGCTTCATTGGGTTTTGAAGTTAGAGATCAAGGCTTCCTTTGCAATCCCAATCAAATATCAATGTTGTCCAAGAAATGTTAACTTGAGAATGACAAGTGAAAGATTAAGGATCAAATCTAGACTACTAGAAAACACAAACTCGGATACAATTTAATTACAATATAAATATCAACAATTACATATAAATATTCAAATTAAATACATAAAGAGCAAAACTAGAACACAACCAAACACAAAATATGTGCTTCTCACTTCTATATGAATCATTCTATTCTCACAAACCTAATAAATATTACTTACCATATTAAAAAACACAATTAATAAAAAAGATTTATAAAAATACAAAAAAACACTGGGTGAAACTCCTCCAACTATTCTTGTCACAATTGAATCTCTATTGTTCTCTTTAAAATTGGCTTTCAAATCCCCATTTTTGTAAGAGGATGCGTATACAAGTAATAAGTGGAATAATTGCTTACCCAAAAAAAACTTAAATGGTAGTAGTTTTCAGTCCGCATGACCTACACGTGTAGGTAACGTACTCATCACAAGAAATATGTTCAATATCCACATTCATTTCAAACCTCCAAAACTCTCCCCATGCCATCAGATTATATCAATATCTATTAATATGAAATCATATCTTTGATTTTATATCAATCTCTGTTAAGGTATTGATCTTAAATATTTATTTCTAAATATTTCTATATTTGTTAAATAAATTTTATATATCTAAAGATATTTTTATAAAGTGGATTATAATCAGATTATATGTGTAACTAAAAATGTAAATTAGATTTATACTTTCAGATATAATTTTATTTATAATATTATATTTCATACATAGCTTCTAAAATTATATAAATGTGAAATCTTATGAAGGTAAAAAATGAGTTCAAGTTCACAAAATATATGATAAAGTAGCATTGAGTTACATAGACTGAAAAACATAACTTACACTAATCCATCAAAGAACAAGGAGGATTCAATCATTTGTGACGAGTGCCTATTTCATTGACAAAAATAGTCAAGAACTCAAAAAGGAGGAAAAACATTTATATGAATTCAAAACAATGAACTAGAAATATGTATATAATCTTATTGATCCAATTGCAATTGTACTCATATGTGATTCAAAGATTGGAGAAACTTTACATAACTAAACATTGTTAATCATCCATAACTACTCAAATAAATCTCATATTATGTTATTGTTAATATCATATTGCAAAGGTTTTCACAAATATTACAATAGTCAATTGATAAAAAAAGATGTGTATTGAACAAATGTAAACCTATAGATGTATGTTATTATCTCCTAAAATTTTTAATTAGTCATGGAGACATCTAGACTGTAAGGAGGATTTATACAAAATAATATCTTCTCTAGCCTTCACACAAATCTCTCACCCAACCAACCCTCTTAAACTTTGACATACATCATTTGACCACCCTAGAATACATGTTAGACAACCTTACACAAAATTGGATAAAATATTTTTGCTCCTATTTCACAAACTTATATATTTACCAATTGTGCAATAGATACTTGTTGTCATATCTAGCATTACAAGATATTTTCTCATCTATTTTGTTTCAATGAGCTCTCTATTAAAATAAAAAATTCTATGATATATTCTACAAATTCAATTAGATACATTCTCTACAAATTCAATTAAATACATTCTCTAGAGCTAAGAGAAATCTTCTTCAACTATGTACAAAAATGCCTCTAGACACCTAATCTTATTATTTTGTGGCATTCATTCATGGCCAAAAGATAGCCCTCATGAAGAACTTGAATCACATTTGAATTCGAAAAACAATATATATCAATTAATTTTATCAAATTTCCACAATCCATAATCGAATCATTAAGTTGCTTTTGGATTTGACCGTGTCTATCTTTTTTGCATCAATGTTTCGGATCACACTCTGTGATCCATCATTAGGATGAGAGAGAGTGTCAAGAGATGGAAAAATAACAAATTTATGATATACATGTTTAACATTATATATGTTTCCTTCCTCAAACCTAAAGAAACTATGTTTTTCTTTTTGATATTATAATTATCTTTTAACATTTTTCAATATTAATATATTAAAAATAATTATACTAATTGTTAGATACCTAGAAACTTGATATATTCTCACCAATACTCATTTTAATTATGCATATCTTATTATTATATATAAATGCCAAATATCTAGAATTAAGAACATATAATTATTTTTTTATTCAATTCAAATTTAAATTTAAAATGTACCTATACACTCCAATTGCAAAGGATATCCACATTGTTTGGAAAGTAAGCATAAGGGAGAAGTGTAAAAGATTTTATTGAATCTAAAATATGTCTATAATGCCTAAAAGAGAGAAGTACTAAGGAATTATAGAGAATGGTGTGGGGGAAGTCAACAAATTCAAACTAATTATATTGAGTTCTATAAAAAGATCCATTTTCATTTCTATTTTTCGTAACTTAATACACTTTTATTAGAATCATGACTTTAACTTGTCATACAAGTCATAAACTATGATGCACACATATTAGATAGCTCACAAAATTTATAAAATATATAGGAAAAATTGCATTCCATCATATCTTAACCTGTAAAATTCATAGGGTATACTTGTGCTTTAGTAGGCTAAAAGAGCCCAAAATGCTTCTCTATAATATTTCTAGGCTTCAAATCTTCATTAAACATGGCAAACACAAAGGCCTCTTGGGAGTCCCCTACCTTGACAAAACATGCTTGATAAAGTTATTGTTATGAATCTGGGCATTCGATATATTTGCACCTCCATTAGAATTCCCATCAGAAGGCCACCCACTTTCAACAATAATAAAGAGAATGTCTAAATGGCCCAAATCTTCCATGTCATACATGAGGGCATCTTGTAGCATCATAAATTGTACACCTTTATTAGTGTGTCCAATTTCATGCTCTCCTAGCACCTATTTTAGTATTTCCCTTTCCTCTAGGAATTAGAGGACTTCCTTAGGCATTTAATTAACAAATTAATTAAACCTAAAGCCTTTTTATTTAATTCACATTCCATAAATTGGGCCCTTGATCTTAGGTGTGCCCCTTTTTATTATTTCATCTTGATTTAATCCTAATCCTACCCCAATTTCAACTTCCAAATCATATTCTAGGTATATCTATACATTATGGTTTGAGCCACTAAGTTGGAACCAGCATTAGAACCCTATTATCTTGCATTCCTCGAAAGTTGGCAAAATGTTTTCGGGACCAGGGTAACCTACCACCTTGGTTCTGCACTTTTTCCCTAAAAACTTTGGAGGATAATTTGGTGGTCCTATCTAATTTAAATTCTCCTATGTGTAAATAAATCACAAATCTAAGTTGATCTAAAGGTAATTTTAATTATGAAATCCCTATAATGCATCCCTTTCAATTCATTTTCATCATCTTATCTTATGCCAATATTATCATCCAATTCAAGAGCAATTCTTCTTCCTCAAGAGCAGATCTGATTCAAGGAGCAACAAACTACATCAAGGCATCTTCCATTTATGTTTGATCTATGATTTCATGATGGATTTTATAAGATTTATCATTTTATTACATCAACACATAGAGGACTTATCCTAACAACATTACATCACCTATTGGAGGTATAATTATCTAGATTCAAGTATTTCAATTCCAGATCTAGCCTTTCCCTAAAAAAACAATCTTTCCAATTTGATTTCAATTTAATTATAGGGTTAAATCCAAACCTAGGGTTTGACCTAAGGTAAAACCCTATCCACAACCCCTTTTCTTTCCTCTTGTGTGTAGTTGCAGGTGCTCGATAGAGCTGGAAGACCTTGAAAAGCATTAGGAAGTTGGTACAAACCCATCCTTAGAATTTGAACTTGGTTTTCAGGGGCCAAGGTGGTGGGGCACCCGTGTCCCAAGACCAAGGTGCCTAGCACCTTGGTCCTCAAAATTCTACATTAGTTTGTAGTGGTGGTAGTTAGACAGTCTCACGATTTGAATCTTTTGACAAAAACTCAACCTCAGAAGAACAAGGTGTTCTAGCGCCCTGGTCCTACCAGATTAGCATTAGATTGCAGTCATAGGTGCACAATCGAATTTCTTGCTTAGTTATGTGTCTATTACAACATTTTAAATTATCTATTAGTTATTTACAACAACTTAAGCGTTTACTTTCTTTGTACCGTAGCCATAGTTTTTGCATCACTTCAACATATCTCCATTAGTCTTTTAGTTTCCATAGCAACTAAGGAATATAAACCCTAGAAGTGTCATTTGAATCTCTTTTACAAGAGCTAGTCAAATACGATCACTCCTCTAGGTGATTTCATATTCCAATGTTGGTATGAGAGTGGATCTTGGTCTCATGTTCTACCTAGTTTCGTTTTCATACCTTAAATTTTGGTGAACCCGACTTTTCTCACATTTGCACTACTTATGATTTTCATTTTCATATTTGATTTGTATGCACTTAAACATTCATATTTGCAATCATTTATGAAACATATAGCTTATGCACTTTCATTAATTGCATTGGTTAGTTCATATTCTTGTGCACTTAGTTAATCACACGCTTCATTGCTTAGATATTAAGTTTTCTTTCTTTCTTTGCACTGTTTCTTTCATTGCATTGTAAAAAAAAAGGAAATTTTTAAATCTTTTATGATAAATTGGAAAGTGGGTATTTTTTTTGTATTATAATATATGCAATTAATGAGAACATGAATACTTTAGTTGTTTTAGAAAAAGAGGAAATAAGAATATTTTGTAAGACCTTCTAAATAATATTATAATAGGAAGGTTAAGTTTGAATCAAATACCGAAGAGAGATATTATTTTGGTTATCCTAAAGTTTCCCAACAAGATCATACTCTTTGGTGTTTTTAATGAGAAGATAGGAGCTAATGGAATAATAGGAGCTAGTGGAGAAAGATAGGCAAGACCAAGCTTAACCTATCTATGTAGATGAGTGTTATATATATGGGATATTTTATAGAATACAATAGCCATAGGTATATTTCATGTTATAGACTAATAAATGCAAGTATAGAAATTAGAAGGTTGCAGGCTATCAAGGATACCCTAAACAATGATTAAAGGAAGATAAGGCTAGGGTGAGTCATGTTCACCATACACAATGATTTTAGGAATGAGGGAATTTGTATCCTGAATGTTGGTGTAATTATTGAGCATTAATAGAGTGAGTGGAATTTACGCTGATTCATAATGCAACAGTTGGATATAAGAGTTTTTACATTAACAAGGTAAGGTCTAGAAGAAGTTAAGAGTATGTTCAATATGCCTTCACTCACCATTCATTGTAGGATGAGAGTCAACATGAGAGAGAGAGAGAGAGAGAGAGAGAGAGAGAGAGAGAGAGAGAGAGAGAGAGAGAGAGAGAGAGAGAGAGAGAGAGAGAGAGAGAGAGAGAGAGAGAGAATAGAGCAACATAAGAAGATCTAAGTTACTATCACATGCATGGAACAAAGTATCACTATCATGAACTTTTCAAACAAAGCTAAAAAGTGATTTAAGAAAGAACAATTTATGCTCATGTTGAAAATTAGAATGAGAAAATAAAGAAAGGTGCAGATGAATTTGATGGAATAAATTTGTATTAAAATTGCAAGTTCAACAAAAATGTAGGGGAGAAATTGTGTGTTAAAATAGTTGTATTATTTGAAGCATAACTGAACATATATCATCTACATTGATTAAGATAGGTTGTAAGAAAGATGATCATTAAAATTTTACTAACAATAATGAAAAACCAAACTCTTCAAGATGTTCCAAATAGACCATTTGTGAGGCTTATTAACCCATATGCTATTGTGTCGTACAATGTTTTTTGCAATTCACCATAGGGGCTTCACTAGCTAGGCAATATTATATCATGTGCATTCATATTGGGGGGTTCAATATCCTAAAAATCTAAAACAATACATTGCCTATTTGGTGAAATAGCAGGGTTTTTAATTCAGGCTATGAAAAAATACAATATCTAGTAAAAATTGTGGGGTTTTTATTTTGGGTTGTGTATTGGGAGGGGGTGACAAAAAAGGCGTTTAGGGCAATATTTTTTGAAAAGAGGGGGATTATTTAATATGCCATGAACGCACGTACTATAACCCAGGCTCACTAAGTGAAGCTCTCGTGCAATTCACAAGCTATCCCAATTATGTATGGTAATCTCATTAGAAAAAAGGTACACAATTTAAATCTTTATCCATATATTTTGAACTTACTTGCCACAACAAGAAACAATGGAAATAAGATGGAAATAAGAGAAACAAACTAGGAGGTACTAAAATACAAAAAAATAATTAAAAGTTGTCTAAACTAGAGAAAACAAAGGAACAAAATACACAAGAAAGGGAAAGAGGTAATGGAAATTTTGTGGGAGAAGAGCTCTAACAAAACTTGTACCTATTGTTGGGACTACTTGGGAGTTTGCAAAGAATGGTCAAGCTCCTATTTTGGTCTTTCAAATCCCATGGGTAATATAATAGAGATATGGAATGAGACAGTGTGTTTAATTATCCTATGTATCTCTAGGACTATGAACAATAATGTTAAATTAAACCTATAAGCATTATCCCTAGTCTATGAGGAGAAATACCTTAATTTGTATGGTGAGAGATGAACGAGGTGACAACTCCATAATGCTAAGAGGAAACAATAAACAAAGGGAGGAATAAATAATACAAAAGTAGGCCTCATAATGTCACTAGAGGATGCACTCACAAGGCCAAGTGGGTGATATAAGATATTGGAGAGCTCCAATGTGTTTTAGGATGAAGAAGAATGTTAGACAATATTGTAGAATTCCCAAGAGAGTTCTAACTTGTATAAGAGAATGCCATAGAAAAATATAAATAATCATTTTGTCATAACCAATATTTCTACCCCTTGTTCCTACTCAACTTAAAAAAAAAAGAATTCTATTTTAATTAGCTTATAAATATTTTTTAAGGGGTCTAAACTCTTAAAATATATCAAAAATGCTGACATTGGCAATGGCGTGATGGTTAAGTTGTGGTGTTGCTCTTGTCATCAAGGTTGAAACTCTATTGGGGTGTTATTGTTGGATGTTTATATTGGGGATAAGGTCCCTTATTTGTGACCTCACCAGTTCATAACTCTAGGTCAATAGCATGCATAATTTGGAATCATAATAAGATTTTAAAAAGTGGGAGAGAGTTGCTTTTTCTTTATTATTTATTGGTAGAGGTCATATATTTATTTGGGAGGCAATATAGAGTCATTTAGTTGATATAACTTCATTAGGTTTTGATATTAGAGATCAAAGATTTTTTGCAATCTCAATCAAAGATCAAAGTTGTCCAAAATACCTCAACTTGAGAATGGACAACAAAAGATTAAGGATTGAATCTAGATTACTAGAGAATATAAGCTTAAATGCAATTTAATTACAATATAAATATCAACAATTACACATAAATATTAAAATTAAGTACTAAATTCTTACATAAAGAACAAAGCTAGAACAAAATCAAACACCAAATATGTACTTCTCACTTCTACACGAATCATTCTATTCTCGCAAACCTAATAAAGATTACCTTACCAATATTAAAAAACACACAATAATAAAAAAGATTTATAAAAATACAAAAACATTGGGTCAAACTCCAACTATTCTGGTCACAATTGAATCTCTATTATTCTGTTAAAAATTTGGTTTTAAATCTCCATTTCTATAACAAGTGGAGTAATTGCTTACAGCAAATTTTAACGTGGAGTGCCACAAAAGTTAACGCAATACGCATATGATGTGTAGGTAACGTGCTCATCACAAGAAATATGTTCAATACCCACATTCTTTTCAGACCTCCAAAACTCATCAGATTATATCATATTAATCTCTGTTAATATGCAATCATATCTTTGATTTTATATTCAAAGAAATCCTCTGTCAAATTCAAGGAATTAGCTGGCTACTTTATTGGCAATATAATGTTATCTTGCATGCTATTAAACAGAGGTTACAATAGTGTATGATAGAACTTTGTATGATAATTATTGGGAACACTGACTTTAACCAGTCAAACAAGTCATAAACTATGACGCTCACATACTAGACAACTAACAACACTCCTAAAATATATAGGAAAAATTGCATTCCAGCATATCTTAACCTGTAAAATTCACAGGGTAAACTTGTGCTTTAGTAGGCTGAAAGAGTCCAAAATGCTTCTCAGTAATGTCTCCAGGCTTCAAATCTTCATTAAACATGGCAAACACAAAGGCCTCAATGGTCTGGTTAGGCCTCTTGGGAGTCCCCTGCCCACACAAAACATGCTTGATAAAGTTATTGTTGTAAATCTGGGCATTGGATATATTTGCACCACCATTAGGATTCCCATTAGAAGGCCACCCACTTTCAGCAATAACAATGGGAATATCTGAATGCCCCAAGGCTTCCATGGCATAAATGAGGGCATCTACACTTGCATCAAACAAGTTCTTGTACCCCACTTCATTGGGGGTCTTCATTTGGAACAAGGCATAAGCCAGAGAAATGTCTTTGGGATCAGAGATGTAGGCAAAATAGGGGTATACATCTGCCATGAAGGGGGATTTTGTCTGTGAAAGGAAGTTCAAGATGGGCCTCATGATTGGGATGATATTAGGGCTGAATGTTCCTGCAGAGGGAGGATAAGAATTGCTGAGTACAGACATGGGCATTGTTGTAGAGACCTTGATTTGGTTCTGGAGATCCAGTGATTGGAGTGCAGTGTAAATGTTTTTCATGGCAGGAAAGAGATTGGCTGTGAAGGGTGTATCAGGGAGTATCTCATTGCCCACTGAAATGTATTTGAACTGGATTGTGGGGTAATGGGGTTGAATGTTGTCTGCAACCCACTGGTTTGCTGTGTCTTGGCTGGATGCAATGGAGGGGAGATTCTCATTGGGGACTCCTACTGTTACTTGTATGCCTGTGTTTTGGAATGCATGGAGAGTCTCCTGATCAGCATCATATATTCTCATTTTGCCAATTCTGTGGGAAGTGTACATGGCTGCCACTTCCACTGGAGATGGTAAATTGTCACCCACTCTTCCATAGCATACTCCTATGGCTTCTGCACCTGTAATAAGAATGGACAAGAATAATGAACAAATAACAAAAATTAAACATTTTAATATAAAAAAAAATTTATGGTTTATTTAAATTTAATTATATAATTTTTTATTAATTTTTTTAATGTATAGTTCATAAATAATTCATAAGAATATGAATAGTCTATTTATCATTCATTATATTTAGATTATATTTAGAAGAGGAAATTATTGATATTTATTAAATCACACATTTCAATACTATTCTAATTGAAAAAAATATCAAAGATAAAAATCAGATTTTATTTGAAAAATATTTATATTTTAAGTTATAAAATTAATTTAAATATTTAATTTTTTTATAGTGATAACAATTATAATTAAATTATTTTTAACTTTTTAAAAAGTAGTAGAGATATTTTAAATACACATCTTAAAGTGTTAGGCTTAATTATTTGATAATTTTTTTAGAGGTTATAATTTATTTATTTTTATAAATTTATCTAAGATAAATATACTAGTAAACAAGTTTTACATATAGATATATAAATATGGTAGTATTATTTTTAAATGGATTGAATTATGAGTATGCATTTATCTATATCTATTTATAATGCTAGCCTATAAAACTATGACATACAGTATGACATAACCTGATATAGATTTATTTAATATAAAATGTAAGTTAAATAAGAGTATAAATCGATATAAATATTTGATTATATTATCCTATTTGTTATCTATTGTAGATTTATATCTTATCTTTAAATATAATATAAAATATTATCTTAATTATAATTTTTATAAGAAAAAAATAATCATAGACACAAATACAATAATTTCATAAAATAACTCTATAATTTTATAATTGTTTTTGATTAAAAAAACAATCAAACCAAGACACTGACATTATAAATAAATATACAGAAATGCATACTATGACCTATATTTATTTATCTCTATATTACTATGATTGCAACTACATTATTTAACATTATCAACTTAATTAATATAACTATTCATAGTTAATATTCTACTTATTATATATATAAAAGCTTAATCATACTTAAAAAAATAATAATGTTTTTTTTATTCAACTAGAATAAAAAAAGCTGAAAACTCAGATCTAGGGCCTTGATTTCTGGATATTATCATTGATTTCTGGATATTAAGATTGTATGTAATTCTATTGAGAAAATGTGAATCTATAAAATCATATAATATTGCAGTAAATTTTAGTTTTCAAGAAATAAAAAAAAGATAGAATGGAATAACAGAAAAATTTTCAACAAAACACGGATCATAGATTGTAATCCGAAATGTTGATACACCCAATTGAATTCAGAAACAAAAGACACTAAGAATATATTTATTAAAATCTATGAAATGAAAATATATAGAAAGATCCTCACCGAAAAAAGCCAAGTCCGTGCAAAAGAAGAGGATAAACAGCAGAGATGAAATAAAATGGGCTGAATTCCTCATGTCCCGGAAACTGAGTTTACATATCTTCATCACCCAGATAAAATTGTATTGCTGTTAATAATAAAGTAGAAGATCCCGTGAATTTATAGAGGATATCTTTCAACGTAAAATCTAGTTAAGTTATAATAATAGGGAAGAGTTTTAGTTTTGGAGGTTTGAAAAGAATCTAGTTAAGTAATGATATGAACATATAAAAATCTTGTGACGAGTACGTTACTTGACACGTGGACTGAAAATTACTATCATTGACTTTCTTGGCATTAGACGTTAAATTTTGCCGAAAGCAATTATTCCATTAATCATTCGTATGTGTATGTTACTATTAGTAAATTAGGGATTTTAAATTCTATATTATAAGAATTAATGGTGGAAGCTCTATTGTGACATAAATATATAGATAATTATTAATGATGGAGACTCAATTGTGACATAAATAAATCGATAATTAATGATGGTTCAATTCAATTGTGATATAAAAATATAGATATTTTTACGAGTTATTTTTCAATTTTTTTTATTGAGATTATTATTTATTTATTTTCAAGTTGTTATTAGTAAATCAAATATTTGAAATTCTAAATTATAAAAAAATAATAATAGAGATTCAATTGTGACATAAAGATAAAGATATTTTTAGGAGTTTGATTTAATGTTTTTTAATTTAAATTTTTATTTAAAAATAATTTAATAGTTTTTTATGAATATATTTTAATTATGTGTTTTTAATAAAAGTGTAGTATTTAATTTAATTGTGGGGATAGTGTTTGTATTAATAAATATGATAATTACAACCATGAATTGAAAGAATGCATTAATTAAGTTATTGTATATTTTATTATTTATTGCCAATGTTATTAAACCATGTTTAATTTTAAGTAAAACTACTATCAATTAGATACTTTCAATTAGAAGTGTTCATTTGTAGTGTAGCACAATTAATCTAAAGAACAAAAAGAAAGAAAAAATAAAACTAAGCTGAATTAATAATGAAAAGAAAAAATAATTAGAATAAGAAATGGATTGGCCTTCTTGTGATAGGCACAAGGTCCAATATCCCCCTAGCAGGAGACTAACATAAGTTGTAAGTCTTTTTTATATATTAAAGTTAATGATCAACCATAATAATTGAATCATAACTTAACATTCAAAATAGTTAATGAATAATTAAAACAAATAAGTCACTTCATCTAAGTATAAAAATAAAGTCACTTAAAGATATAGACATATAATTTCAACCATTAGTTTAATGACAATTCAAGAATAATAATATCTTCAAGCATGAAGTGTCAATTTAAATAATATCTTTTAATTGTATTTATGGAATTACTTTATAACAAATAGGTCATTTCTAAGTTTATAGAAAAACAAACTCTTTTAAAGATATTTAAAAGGAAAAAATAACTAAGCCAAAGAGGTTGTAGACATATAATTTCAAGACTAATGACACTTCAACAAAATAATATCTATATGAGTAGCGTGCCACTTTGAATTCTACAATTTCTTTAAGGAATAAAAAGGGAAAACCAATAATAATGTTTTTTATTTGTTACATCTTACCATATCCATAATCAATGCAAGTAAATTTTAAAATCTAATAATTGGTTATAGTGAATTCAAATTAAAATCATACATTACTATGAGTATATCATGAACCTAAAATTCATCTTATTCTCTTTCATTCTCCTTTTTCATAACATCTATTATCAAGAGAAAAATAATGAAAATAATTTGAGCATACACATATATTAAATTATATCAAAATAATTTTAATGTTCATACAACTACAATCATCATTAAAAAAAAAAAAACAAATTATATTTTAGAACTTCAGCAAAAATAAAAAGATATAACCAATTAATTGTGCTTGCATCACAATCCATGACAATGATAAAAAACATAAGCTTTGATCACTAGATAGTAAAATATATATAATAAAAATTATAGATCTAATTGAAAAAAACCCATGACAATGATAAAAAAACATAAGCTTTCATCACTAGATAGTAAAATATATATAATAAAAATTATAGATCTAATTGAAAAAAATATCAAACAACTGAAGTAATTAAAATCTTTTGTTAAATTTTTAAATTTATTAACCTTGTATCTAAAGTTGTAATCATAATATCAAAAAGGCTACTGCTATCTATGCTCCAAAGTGTGTTGAATGAAATACAAGTTATATAGGGGTGTTCCAAAATCACAATACTATATCCCATCTTTTATCTTTATTGAACCACAAAATTAACATTATTGACATTCAAAATATTTTATCAAGTTTACTAAAATGAATTATGAAAAATATAAATTATATAATTTAAACTAGTAATTTGTGTTGTCTAATATTTAGATGCTGATTCTAAAGAGTTTTCCACAGCTGCTGTTAATTTATTGTATGGTTATTCTTGCAAGAAGTGTTCTCATATTAAAATTATTGAAGTCATTGATTAAATTCTAGGCATGTCAATGATACCGTGATAGGAACATGTCACTACAAGAAGATTAAGCTCTTGTTTGTTGGATCACCAATTCTAAATCTCCAAAAACTTGTAGATATGTAACATTTTTTCATAAGGGCAAATTGCAATTGATGGAGAAAGGCTTCATATTAAACTAGATTAGGGGCATACATGAAGTGTATTTTGAAAGTTGCAAGGTAGCTCTCTTTTTTCTCAAGTTGATAAGATTAACCCTAGAACCATTTCTATCTTTTAATTTTGATCCATTGCACAATATGATCTATAGATATTTTTTAGTTATTCTTGGCTTGAATTCTTACATAGATTTCATGATCTCAAGCTTCTCTTTTAGCTCCAAAGTGTCAATCCCAAGATTATAATTTTCAAATAGGATTTCACTTGTGTTCTTGTCCTTTGTGATCAAGTGTTGGGTAAGTGATTGGAAATGGGTCTGACCAAAAAGGGGTATTAAATGACCACTTTTTTTTAGGAAAAAAAAACTAATAGTGGATTAGAAATTAAAGATAGCTCTCGTTTTATAGTTCTCCTTGTGTTTCTCCTTATGTCTTGCTCCTTCTTCTTTCTCTTTTGTTTTTGTGATCTATCTTGTTGGGGGGAGCATAGATCTAGTTTTTGGGACCCTCCTTATATATCCTTTAGAGATATTTTAAGTCTAGGGGAGTCTTCTAGTACTAGACTTGATAGGGTTGTACAATTTCTTTTGTTGGCAACTAATGAGGCTAGATTTGAGAATTATATGTTGATTCATTCGAAGCCCAATGGATGTTTGGAGAAATGCAATGATAGAACAATGCTAATCATCAAACCAAAGGTAGTTTCAAATGATGTGTTTGTCGGTTGATTGGGGAGATTGTTGGATATTGTTGGTTGAGTGCTGCAAATGTGTGCTTATGAGAGTGATTGAGAATGTGTTGTCATTGATGTCAACATATTTCTCTGTTTGGTGTAGCGATGCGATGATATTCAGATTGTTGGTTTGAGTTGTATCTTGATATTTGACTGTTGCAGACTAAAGTGTTTGTAGAGTGATATCTCTAGTCAATTAGTGCAAGTGTCAGAGGTCCGCATGAAGATTTGATCGGGATTTAAGTATCGGTGTTGTGGCCAGTTTTTCTGTTGTTCAATATTGCCAATGTTTAGTATTTTAATTTGCATTGCTCCGCATTGTAATATTTTTATCTGTAGATGTGTGGGATATGTTTGGGACATTTATGTGTGTCCTTGATTCAAGTGGTTCATGATTTTGAGGTTCGCTAGCGAATCTTTTAGGCTGGCAGTCAGTTTTGTTGGTCTTCTTTAGGTCCAGTATAATGTTGATGATGATTCTAGTAATTTGAGTTGGTGCGGATGTTGCTGTTGTAACTCAAGTTTCTTGTGGATGTTTCTAGATCATGTACCATGCGTGTTAATAGTATATATTATTCGGTTAGCGCATTATGGATAATTTTCTTAGTCTGGTGGTATTCTTCATGTTCTTGGCTGACATGTTGATTGTAGTGTGTTGTTGATGTTCGAGGCATAATCCTTGGAGATGTTTCATGTTTGAGGTGGTGATTTAGGTCCATGCTATGTCTTAGCTGACATTGTATTGGTCCGCATGAGATATTTTGTATTTGATCAACAACTATATAATTTTAATTACTTTATGTGTTGTGAGCTGACCTTGAGTAGGTTGATTGATTGTTTTCATGTATAAATATATGTAATGATCTCATGAGAGGTGTGATGTAGTGTGCGAATAATGTATTAATCATTCGGTAGCAGAGAAGAAGTGTGGTGAAGAAAGTGAGAGTTGTTATGTGCTTAACCGGAATTGTAACCAGGCATTAGGAGATGCTATTTTCTCAGTTCAAGATTTTTTGGATGTGATTTGAATCTATTTGTAAGGCAATGAGCCTTCCCAAGGGTTTTAGCCCTTCTTGTTATGTGTTTTGAGTAGCGAGCTCTAGGCAGTGTGCCTGAATGCATGTGCATTCCCTATTGTAATATTTCATATACTTCTAATAGGGTATCATCATATTGTGGGTAGGTCTGCACCGTGGTTTTCCCTTAACCAAGTTTTCCACATCAAAAATCTTGGTGGTATGTGTGTTCATATTGTGTTGATGTTTCATGCTTTCATTGTTAATTATAAGACCTAAGATTTGTGTAAGTTGCTACAAGTTTTGGTGACAACTGATTCACCCCCCCTCTCAATTGCTTGCCCTATTTTCATCAATTCTCAACCTTTCTAATAATGCATTAATTTATAAGTTCATAGGTCTTCGAATAATTGCTTAGATAATGGATTTTTGGAATAAAAAAAATTAGAATCCAAAAGGAGAAATGTAGATTATAATAGCTTCATATGGATATTTTATGGTGTTTTTTTCCAAGATGACATATCGTAATTTGATATTTGAGTGAGGTCCTTATTTTCACAATCAGACAAGTCTTTTTATTTGTAAAGGAGAAAATTACATGACTTGGCAACTTTCAACAATGAAGGAGAAATCACCAAATCACCTATTTTTGCTTGGGGGAGATGCCTTTACATTCAAAAGAGGGGGTAAATCCACTAGATTCAATCACTAATCAGATTAGGACTGAATACTAAGTAGATTGAGTGAAATGGAATATGTTTGACCCTCTTTTGTAAGTTGACTAGTTGAATTAAGACTAAGTGTTGTAAATGAAGACAAATATGAGAAAATAGTGAGCTACAAATTTTGGATTTCGTCGTGCACTTGGATCTGAGAAGTTTTAGAGGATTAAAAGATGCTCTGCAAAATCTACCAAAAGTAGTAGGGACTGTGCGTTAGGACCAGGATGCCCACACTCTTGGTCCTCTGAACTTTCCACATGTCAAAAAGCGTTTTTCCATCTTTGCAAATAAAGCTTAATTCCAGAGGTATAGCTACACACTTATTTCCCGCACACAAAAAGAAAGGGAAATGTGTTGGGAATAGGGGTTCCAAAGTTATGATTGATAGGTTGATTGAAAAACATCTATAATTTTTAAATGGTATAACATTTTTTGAATCCAAAAAATGCATCACATTCTACACTTCATATAATATAGGATTATAAAAAAAAACAAATTCATAAAGTTTTGACCAAGATAAGGTGGTCAAACATATGAGTTTATATGTTTAAAAACTTATAGTAAAAAAAAATCATAATTAATTTTTTACATAAAAATTATAAAACAATATGTGTCACATCCAGACATGAGTCTTCTACTTATATTTAAAGTCTTATTAAAAAATATTATTTTTTGATTGTGGTTAGGGTGGTCAGACATACACCTACTTCTTATCTTTTTCCTAAAATTTTAGTACTACTGCATTGAAATTTCAAATTTTCGTCAAATAGATTTTTTTTTTTCAAAACAACTAGTAACTTAGAAAATAAATTCAATTTGCTATAGATTCTACTCTTACATATTTTAAAAATAATATTCATAACTTATTCAAATTTTTACATCAAGTCGCCTAACTCTATTTTTCTAAAATTTCATTGCCACTTAAGGTCCTGTTTTGGCCCACCATGATCCTACACATATCCACTAGACAAATCACAACACTTATAAAATATATAGGCAAAATTGCATTCCACCATATCTTAGCTTGTATTCACAGAGTAACTTTTGATTTAGTAGGCTAAAGGAGCCCAAAATTCTTCTAAGTAATGTCTTCAAGCTTCAAAACTTCAATTAAAAACATGACAAACACAAAAGTCTCCATGGCCTAGTTAGGCCTCTTGGACGTCCCCTACCTAAACAAAACATTCTTTATAAATTTTACATACATATATATACGCATTCCCCCATATATATATGTATGTGTGTGTGTGTGCACGTATGTATATGTACATATAATAATTTATCAAGAAGGTGATAAGGTCTCTATAATTATACGTAATAATGAAGTAAAGATTTCATGCCAAGCATAAAATTGACACAAGGTTAAACACTAAGGTTTTACGATGACAACACACAAAACAAAATTGACCTTTCACAAATTAACTATGACACTTAGTCATGGCAATTACAACTTAAGTGTGTGTGAAGATCTCAATAAGACATTGACATATTTTTCCCTTTGTCTATACTTCTCTCCTAGATGATACTTCCCCTCCTCTTTCAATAGGGTGAACCTGACAAGTTCCTTCGTGGATAACACTTGGACAACCAATTACATAGTTAGTCCCATTTCATTCGAAAACATCATAATCCATAATAAGAACTTTTAATAATAATATTTTGCATTTTAATTTCAACACATAATGAAATTCTTACTCATATCAAGATCAATGAAAGCATCTTATTCACATTTCATATTATACTAACATCACAATATGTCATAAATGATGATTCATCCAACTTCATAGTAATTCCTTCTCATTAACATAAAAGTTAAAAGTAAATACTAATCAAAATTGGAATGAAAAACTGTACAACCCGAGTTGGCCTAGTGGTAGAGAACTTGTTCTCTTGAAAGAGAGATCACAAGTTCAAATTACACAAGGGGGTAGGGTATGTGCACCTTATTGGCTTTGGCCCATTACCTATCAAAAAAAAAAATTGGAATGAAAAACCAAACAAAATTGGGATGTAATATTTCTCATGGAATATTCCCCACACTTGTGAACTTGTCCCTCCCTCCCCTTTCCAAATGTCAAAATCAAGATTTAAGTTATCTTGTAACAAGTATTTTCCTCCAAGGGTTGACAAAGTATGAATTTACAAGATTTATTATTTTTATATACTTGAATTTAAAGATATTTTCAATTTTATACACTTTTTTAAAATAATAACTTTGGGAAGGAAGGGCTTTGCAATTAATTTAATCCTTTGTGTGAAATTTGATTGGCCTCTCATGTGAGCCTTGCCTCGCACAGGTCGAGGGTGATCAGCCCCGTTCCTTCTCCCTCGTGTATAGAGTTATGATCCTAGCAGTTGGGCATTATGGTTTCAACGTCTCCGGGAATAGCAAAGAAGTCGATAGAAGGTGCGAGAAGAGAGACTGTACCAACCTTCAAACAAGTCATGGCGAAAGAGTCCAAGATTCCAAGCGGTGCCAAGTTCGTGGTTAAGGAGCCACAGACATAAGATGGGCGAGCAAACGGACAAGGTAAGATTCCTACTTCTCCACTTGTTGTCGCTCCTAATTCGCAAATGGTTCGTGCCATTTTGGCTAAACAAAATAGACTTAGAAATACCACAATTTTTATTGCGGCATTGGATGTGACCAGGCTGCCATCGATAAATTATCTCAATAATTGGATTCATAATACATGGAGTAAATAATTAGGGTTTTTGTTTTGCTTTTGTTGGATGATCCAGAAGGGGTTATTTCTGATTTTTTTCAATAGTTCAGATAATAAAAAACAAGTTGTAAACAAACAATTTTGGACAATAGGGTCTGGTTCCTTTAGGGCAATATCTTGGGATCCGACTGTGCATACAAATGAGATTATGACTTTATCCTTCCCTAGATGGGTGACTGTTAAAAATGTGTCGCTGTTTTCTTGGAAAGTTCTACCAAAACTTGTGGAAACTTTGGGCAAAGTTATTCAAATTGATGCGTCTGCATCCCTCCTTTTGCACATGAATGCAAGACTTCTAATTGCCTTCGAGCTAGGTAGAGAGCTGCTAGATAGCATCAATGTTGAGATAGACAATGAAACTTTTGAATGCCTTATTAAATACTTGGGGGTAATTAATGCCTGCTTTATCTACAAACAGAAAGGGCATATAAAAAGAAACAGTCATCTAATAAAAAAACCTGCTAAAACTTCAAGGCTGGGGATAAACCCAACTCCACCATGACTAAATTCTTTGACAATGCTCCTTGCTTAGACCCTGTGACTCCCACCTCGGTGGCCCTGTCGACTCCATCTAATGGAATAGATGACTCTTGTCCGACAAGTCCTATGATGAACAAATTATATGCTCTATGTGCAGAAATTATAAGAGTAAGCCACTCCACGACTGCCCCTCCCTCACCTGCAGAACATGGTGCATCTCAGAGAAACTCTACCACACATGAACCTAGCAAGGATAGGCCAAGGAATTTAAATGCACAATAGATTATTCTTGAGAAGTTTAAAAACTAAACGAAACATGTGATAGGGTGTAGAGCATCCCCAATGTGGGGCGTAGATCTACAAATGATAATTCCAAAAGTAAAGAAACTTCCTTACCCACTGAGAAGGTCAATACCAGTAATGTGAGTGGCCCCACGAATCCCTCCACCCCCATCTCCAGTGAGAGTATACCAAAGGAGCATATGGAGAAGGATAAGGATATAAGAAAATCAAAAGAGTTAAGCTTCATCTCTGTCAGGGGGAGTCAAGCCTTCTTTGAATCCTTGTTGGAAAGGCTCCCCCCTGTTGATATCCCTGCCAACCCCCCATTCAAACTCATAGGTGGTGAGGATGGGGGTTCCAATGTTGACACCCCTAGGATTGGTAATGATTAGCCCGTGGCTATGGAAATTGAGACATTGGAGAACATAATGAAAGAAGAGGATAAGAGAAAATATTGGGCTATTGTTCCTTATGGTACTCAATCTGATGAGAACCTTATCAAGGAGGTAATGAAAGAGTTTGGAGAAAAAATGGCTAAAGCCAAAAATCCCTCTAGAAAATAGAAAAAGGCAAAAAAGATTAATAATCCTCCCACACTGGGTGCTGACCCAGAGTTCTCTTTCAAAAAAAAAGAGGGGATGACCACTAGGGTCTACTAATAGCTCTAAGCAAAAGAACAAACCAAAAGGCAAAGTCCCTAAATGCTTTGGTACATTTTAGACCCAATGGAGATCTAATTAAAAGTGTTCTCATGGAATTGAATTTAGCTTCCTGGAATGTGAGAGGGCTTGAGACCCCGAATAGAAAATATGTTGTTAAAAGGTTCCTTAGACTGTATAGAAGAATTGTCATTCTATTGTTACAAGAGATTAAATCAGTAGATTTATGGTTGGATATCAATTTAAAATGTATATGGAGGGATGCAAAATATTTTACCACCAAACATATGAGAGGAAAAGGGGGGGCAACAATTTTCCTCAGCAAGAAGTGGTCTAAACATATTATTAAATGGGGATCTTCACCATGTAACAGAGTTGTGTGGGTTGTGCTCAAAGTGGAAGAGTTGGTTTTTGGCATCTGCTCATTATACGCCCCAAATGATTACAAATCAAGAACCGACCTTTGGAAATGGATGTTTGAGTTAGAAGGTATCCCGTGGATTGTGGGAGAGGACTTCAACATGATTGAGAACCCCCAGGATAAGATGGGAGGTAGTAAATTTGACTGGAAAGGAGAAGATAAGTTTTTTTGGTCAAGGATGGTCAATAAACACAGGCTTCAAGACCCCTTGGCAAGAAATAAGGAAGATTACAAGGGAATATGGTTCACATGGTGCAATTTTCACAAAGGAAACAAAAGGATTTACTACAGGTTGGATAGGTTTTATTTTTGTAGACACCTAAAAATGTCTCATTGATCATGCACTAATTATTCCTCTAATTGATTAAATAATCTTTATCATTTAATTAGTTTAATTAATTTATTTCTTCCAATTTCATATTTCCTCATCATCATATTAATTATTCTATTTTCCTATTCTATCATCATTTAATCATTTTAATCATTTTCTAAATATTAGTTAAATATTTATTATTTAATTAATTCTAATTAATTCCCCAATTTAAATAATCTTTATCATTTAAATAAATTGCTAATTATTCAATTTCTATCTCTAATCATCTAATCATTCAACCCTCTTCTAAATATTAATTAAATATTAATTATTTAATTAATTGTGATTTAATCCTTTAATTTAAATAATCTTTATTATTTAATTAAATTCCATTTCTAAATAATTAAATAGTTTCTTTAAATTATTTAATTAACTAATTAATTCTTCCATTTCCAAATCCTCAAATTCTAATTTCGTTCAATTTCATATTCTTCTAATTTCTTCCAAATTCAAATACATGTGCATGATTTCAAAAACCAAATTGAAAATCAAAGTCAAGTTCTAAATATATTCAAATACTAAATTGAATTAATAAATTCAATATTTGAATTACAATCTCATGCAAAGACTAAATCTAAATCTAAATGCAAGCATATGCTAAATTAATTAATTCAATCAATTAATTAATTAAATCATTTATCTCTCCAATCTCTATTTCTATCTTTCTGTTAGCTTTTTCTAAATTAAGATTTCTTTGTCATCCTCTTTATTTCCTCCAATCATTCTTTTTCTTCCCTCAATCAGCTTTTTCTCAATCAGTTAACTCAATTAATTTATTCAATCTATTGAGTTTCACTCCTACAATTAGCAGTTCAACTATCAATTTTCATTTGAGCTCACCTGGGTTCACACCTCTTGATCAATATGTTCCACCTTTCAATCAATCTTCTCCAATTTTCTATAAATTGAGCATCCAATCTTCATTTTTCAACAATCACGAACTTTGAATCTTTGTGTCACTTGCAGGTTACCGGTGCAATATCTAAGAGCCATCATACCACGAAGAGGAGAAGAGCAATGGAAGTTCTACGCAGCCACATAATAGGGAGTTTTTATTGATTTCATTCATAATTCCTATTTTGCTTGGTTGTAACATTTCATTGTTAGTTTGTTAAATTCTTTGATTAGAAGGGATTCGTGATTTCCCTTTTTGCTTCTAATTGATTACTTGTTTTTATAAGATGAATTTTACATGCGCACAATTTCAACAAAGATTTGTTTGGTATATGTAAAGATGATGAAGGAATTTAATGCAAGGTTTCTCCCTTTACCTTATCTAATCATCATCCGATCCAAATGGCTATCTCATATAACATTTTGAATAATGGTAGAAGTAGGAATCAATGAGCATTTGCCCTCAATTGTAGCCTGTTAGAGAATGAAGAGACTCTACAAGCCATTTTCATTATCAAATAGTTCAATAGGAGTTTTATAAAAGATAGAGGGGCTGTCAGTAATTGGAATCAGATGGTACAAAGTTGAAAAACCCTCTTTCAGACTGTTGGTAGAAAATTAGCAAAGGATGATAGAAAGGAAGAGTCTCTAGCCTACATCAGATTCTAGAATGCTCAAGAACTCCTTCAGTCTGACTGCTCTAATGAGTTTTCTCTGAATGCCTTGTGTCAAGCTAAAACCTCTTTGAGGAGAATTTAAAACATTAGGATCCAGGGTGCCAAGACATGAGCTAGCGCCAATTGGCTAGACCATGGAGACAAGGGAACAAAGTATTTTTTTCAGTTGTTGAAAGTAAAGGAAGCAAGAGTCAACATTAGTTCTATTTGTGATGAAGGAATAATGATGAACAACCAGACTGATATTGCTGCAGAGGCAAGAGGTTCAATTGCAAACTTGTCGATAAATGTGTGATAAGGACCCAAACCCAACACTCCTAAGGTGTTTCAAATGCACCTAATGCCTCTAAGAGGCTCCAAAAATTGTCTTCCACTAAGCCAAGTGGCTCCTCTGCCTCTACACAATTTAAAAACTTCCAAAAAATCTATATCTAAGGTTCATAAGTCATCAAGTCTCCATTTGTCAAGACAACTCAAGTTCTAGCCTTCAACTAGGCCTAGGCTCCTACTAGCCCTACAAACACTGTTTTAGGCAGTTATCTCCCAAAATTTGTAAAAAACAAGACAAACAAATTAGAGATTAGGATACCCTTTTTGGCCAACAATAACATATCCAAATCTTAGGTATTGTTACTTTGGACCAACAATCACAAAAGCTCACTGTCTTTTGTACTCGATAGACTAATTAGGCCAAATTTACAAAGGAAGTACTCCCCAAATACATCTCCAAAAAGAAACCTTATTTATAGCCTCTGGTTATGATCCAAAACCAAGGATTTTATAGGTTATGTGGTTAGGTTATGTTTTTATATACCCTAACTCCAAAACCCTCTCTATTTCACCCTTAAACCTTGTGCAGCTAGGGTTCACAAGATCAAGATCTTGGAGAGATTTGATCCGATATCACAAATAACTTGGAATTTTTAAATCAAATGTTTTTTGTAGGTTTGGGACATTATCAAGAGCTCGCAATCCAAAATTCAATTTTTTTGGAGCATATTTTAATTTATCTAACTTGTGTGCTTGCAGGATGGGTATTATTGAAAAACTACTAACAAATCTTTGTTGCAAAATTTTGGCAAGGGTTTTTTATCTTCATTATGCACCTTGTTTTCATAGATTATCAAACACTTCAATTGGTGCACTAAAATTGAACCAATGTCTTTTGTGTCTTGGGCAATAAGCTCTTTTTGTTTAATCTCTAGAGGGCCTGTCTCCCCGTGTGGTCATTATGACTACTAGTGAGGAGAGAACGACTCAAGTGGTAGTGAGGAAAAACCATCCTCTTTCGAACCACTATAAAGAACTGTATCCATGGTGAAAGCCAAGGGTAACGTGTGCTGATTAGTTCATACCAACACTATGTCTCCACATAAACCTGTTTGATCAAATTTATTTGATCAGTTGTAGGGCGTAATCCCTACCAGCTGGGAGCCTTCTGTATTTACAGTGCTGAAAGTGCCGCATGTATGGTCACACGAGGGGATGCCCTTACTAGCACCTTTTTGTTTTAGAAAGCCAAAATCCTTTAGTTGTTGGGTCAGGAGGTCGGACCTCTGGAGCGACCCACACACATACGATCATACGACAACATTTTGCTAAGTGGTCCCTCATCAAGGTCTATCACCTTTGGGTCTCATTTGGTCTTACTTAGAGTCAAGGTCAACTTACCTCATCAAAAGAAACTATCATCTCTTTGGAAGCCACACCTACTCTACTACATACATACTTGGTCTTACACTTTGGACATTGCAAGTACACCTCAAATTCATTTAGATTCCATCCAACTCTTGGTCTTCCATAATATTTCCATTTTCATCTGGTCTCCCACATCTTGGTCAATACCTAGTTCATGGTTGAAACCCATTCCCAAAAATCTAGGAGAGAAGCTAAAGAGGCTCAAGAGTCTGCAAACATGAGTGCCTATGAGTATGACAATGATGTCTTTTTCAATTCTGATCATACTACATTACTTGACATGGATGCCTATAGAAACATTCCAAATGTTGAGAACATGGACACTATAAACAACAATGATACACACAATGACAATATGGACAACATTTTATTACATTCAACAGAAGTGGAAGACTCCATTATGGATCCCCATTTTAATCGATTGGTTGACGAAATAATGAGGAGAGATGGACAATATTTCTTACAAGTGATGGCATAAAGTGGAGCCAAGATCCCTCATGATTTTGACATGTCTCAAATAATGGAAAATAGACCTTTGCAACAACCTCACCTCAACATGGATCAAAGGAGGCCTAATAGTGGAGGCAATAGAGGACCACACCTTGTGCCTGAATCACCATCATCTTTGTTACAAAAACTTGAGGTCCCATACACACATGGTCAAGCATATGATACTCACCTTCACAGACCATTATGGAGGTCTTATGCAGAAAAATACACTCAATCACATACCAATGCTAAGGACCAACCACCAAAGCAATTGGATATCCAAAGACATGTTCAAAATTTGGACACAAGGAAACCCCGCGTCAAATTTGGGGGCAACACATTAGAACAAACTCATGACATGCTTGTAGAGTATGGTATACATGGACAAAACAGATATTCCATTCCTCATCACGACTTTATACCAAGTGGTCCTTATACGCAACATCATTATAGACCTCCTTCATACGAACATGTGTATGATCAATACCATCCATATATGCAACATTCTCCTCCTCCACCCGGTGGTTCAGGCATGGGGTATGGTCCAAGAAGTCAGTCTCCACCTAAGAACAATTTGGAACAACAAATAAAGGACTTACAAAAGAAAATGGAGGACATAAATACACCAAAACTGACTTATACAATGAGAGACATATGTCCCTATCCATTTGACAAAAGCATTCCAATGGCTCCATTTCCTACACACTTTGTGACACCTAAGTTTGATAAGTACATAGGAAAAGGGGATCCTAAGGCACATATAAGACATTTTTTCACATCTTGCATTGAGGTAGCAGCAGAAGAGACATATTTGATGAGATTATTCCCACAGAGCTTAGGTGATCAAGCTATAGAATGGTTCTCCCAACTTCCACCTGGAATTAAGTCATGGGGTGGCTTAGCAGAGGCATTTATCCAACATTTCTCATACAACATAGAGATAGACATATCAGTCACCACTTTGTGCAACACCAAGCAAAAGGATGGAGAATATTTTTCATCATTTTTACAAAGATGGAGAAATCTAGCCAGCAGATGCTCTTGTGAAATTCCACAAAAGCAAATGGTAGAGATGTTCACCCAGAATGTCCACAAAGAAATTGGTTATGACTTGAGAAAAGCTTGCTTGTCCACTTTCAAGGACGTCATTGAAAAAGGCTTAGCAATAGAGAAGGTCCTAATTGAGCAAGGCATCATCAAAATATTCAAAGAAAACAAAAGAGGACTATAAAGGAAAAGACAAGCCAAGATTTTGGAATAAAAATAAGAACACAATCAATGATGGTGTTGTTGATGCCAATGCAGTATGACCCAAAATCATTTTTTCAGGATCAAGCTCTACAAACAATCAAGTGAATACTCAAACAACTTCAAAATCATGAAGGAAGTACACCCCATTGGGAGAAGCACTAGAGTCACCTTTCAAAAATCTAGTAGCAAACAAAATAATAACAATTACAGATTTGCCTCCATATGAGCCAAAGGTTAAACCAAATTGGTGGAATGATGATGAATATTGTGAATATCACAAGAGCAAGGGACATAAAATAAGAAATTGTCATCGACTGAAGAACATCATACTAGATCTTATTGATAGAGGAGACATTGAGATCGAAGGACACTCATCCAATCAAGAACATAAAATGTTTAAAGAACCATTTCCAAAGCATGACAAGGGATAATCCAAAGCCATAGATGAGTAGACCAACTATTCCAGAGCATCTTATAACTATGATTCAACTATCAATCACATTTATATGGACAATTATGTCTCTACAATTATCATCAAAGACAAAACACTAGAAAATTCTACCCAAAGACCCAAGGTTGTCCTAAAAGGCAATGGATCTTCTTTCAAACCTACCTTTGAATGTAATGTTACAACTCATCGAGGTAAATTCATTTTGCAAGGTGCTTTAGCTAAAAACACCACTTCCTCATCAAACAAACCTGAGTACGATCTGGTAGAACAATTAGGGAAGACACCCGCACTTATCTCCATCCTTGAGCTCTTATGCATATCCCCTGCACATAAAGACATCCTTGATAAAAATTTGAGAGACACCTCTATCCCCACTAATCTGAACGTGGACTAGTTTCAAGCCATGGTGGGATACCTTTCCGTCCCACATTCTCTTACATTCACCAAAGTTGACGACGCCTCTGTAAGCCAACCACGTAATGCACCTTTACACATTGAAGCTTTCCTACACAAACATCGAATAAAACAAGTTCTGATAGATGGAGGAGCTGGTCTCAATATATGTACATTGAAAACTCTTAAACAATTGGGATATTCTGAAAAGGTTGTGAATTCTACACATGCAATCACCATTAAGGCATATGATGACGAAGAGCATTCATCCAAGGGCACTGTCACTTTACCTCTCAGAGTTGGGCTAGTTACAAAAGATGTGGTGTGTCAAGTCCTAGACCTCAATCTCACATACAATATACTCTTAGGATGCCCATGGATTCATGAAATGAGAGTAGTCCCATCTACATATCATCGATGTATCAAGTTTCCACACAATGGAGTTGAAGTGATCGTCAAAGCTGACCCAAATCCATTCATATATTACAACAATCTATGAACTAGATCAGAAATAACAATTCCAGCCAATCAAGAAGTTGTTCCATCTTCAATGTATGTTGATCCAGAATCCTTGAAAGCTTCTACATCAAAGCAAGTAGAACTCAAATAAAAATTCAAGGTTAAAGATCTAGGATGTGGTGAGTATATCTTTCATGTTAATCAACTCCCACCATCTCCTAAGGTATTCAGTCGATAGGAACAACCTACAAACAATTTGCAATATCAAGGAATTGGGTGTGAACCACCTAGTTTTGTGGCTACTAAGTCTGAATGCAAATCTCCTCTAGTGGTGCAAGCACATCTTGATGTCAATAGTCCTAAGAGTGGTTCCAAAAAAGAATCTATTGAGCTTATTGCCAGCCCTCTTGATAACTCACATAGCCTTACCATTCCATCCACTTATTCCATTTCCACTCGTCTCCCAGACTTGGATCAACAAAAATTAAAAAAGTCCTTACTCATTGGGGATCACGAATCAAGCTTTGAAAAGAAAAATCTAAAAGTCAAAAATAAAGAAAAGTCCTTTAGTCCAAATCAAAATCAAAAGCTATTGGAATCTAAAAAAATCAAGGTCAAGGATAAAAATTCTATGAAAGAAAAAGAGAAAGACTTGATCTCCCCTAATATCAAAATAACAGGGGGCAAAAGCTCTAAAATTTTAAGTCAAAAAGCATACTTGTTGATCCTAAGTCTCCATCATGCTATCCTACTTTCACTTATTTTTGCAACCATAAGCCTTCATCACTCATCCAGTTGTTCCACACATCCTTTCCCTTTTGGTGATACATCATGGACCTTTAATGGAGCTTCCTCAAGGGACTTTGTTATTAGGGATGCCCAAACTTCTTCAGGTGACACACATACGAACCTGTGTAGTCCACACACTAGTAATTATATCTCGATTCCTTTATCAAGGAAGATAGTCACTTGAGCTACACATCATTCAGTCAAGGAACGTTGCAGTTACAATCACAAGGTTAAGCCTCGTACATTTGAGGTGGGTGACTTAGTTCTCAAGGAAAATCTTGAAAATCAGCAAGACAGAGAGAAGAAGGGCAAGTTCGAACTCAATTGGCTTGATCCTTACATCATTATAGCAGCCTATGGATCTGGTGCATATCAGCTCTCAACTCCAAATGGCAAACCTTTGGAGGATCCTATCAACAACATGCACCTTCGCAAGTTTTACACATAGCTCTTCAAATTATCCTAATTCAAAAATACTAATTTTTTTTTTAAAAATACAAAAATACGAAAAAAATCATTACTTGGTGAAAACCTGGCAAACAAGCGCCTTGTGACACAAAAAAAACAAAAAAAAGGGAAAAAAAAAAGAAAAAAGTAAAGAAAAACATTTCCTCCAATGGTGAAAACCACTTCGGTGGCACCCTGGGCAAGTAGCATGGTGAAAACCGAGTCACCGATGCCATGTGTAGAGACATTATTGTTAGAGTATTCGTGTATTTACTTGATTAATTAAACAATATTTGTTTAATTATTTAAGTTCCCTTTATCTCTTTTACACTTAAGCTAATCTTAGGTGCATAATAATTAATTCTTTTATTAATTATTATGTGCAAACCTAGGTTTTCCATTTTAGGGTTTCTTGACCTATTAAAGGTTAAGTTCTTTCTTTTCTTTGTAACAAGGAGGATTATTACATTACATTTTGTGAATATTGAGCTCTCTCTTTTTGAGCATATTTTCAGTGTATTTCTTTCTTCTGTGATTTCCTTCCTTGCTTCTCCTTGTAACAGTTTTTTTAGCTTGCAGAGATCATTTGGGCTCCTGTGGTGTTGTATTTTCTCAACTCCAACATGGTATCAGAGCTTCAAATATGCAGCTATCTATTCTTGTTTTGAGAATTTCTGCATTGGAAGCAGATCTGGGGTTTCAATTTTTTTTATGTACTTAGGGATTGGCCTTTTTCTGAGCACTTTGGGCCTAAACGAACCTCACCATCGTGCTCAAAAGGCCCGAAAACCCCTATGGTCATATAAAATTTAACCTATTTTGGTTCCTAGGCCTCTGGGAGTATTTTTTCTCCAGATCCAGGTCGTACGACTCTGACACGTAGTTCAAGAATTTTTTTATTTTTAAAATGACTTTTTACGGCATGCAGGGTGATTTTTGATTTTTTGAAAAAAAAATACAAAAATAAAAAATAAAAAAAATTGTTGGAAAAGGCGTAAGTTTTTTGGAGAAAAAAGCAAAAAAATTTTTTGGGCTTTGTTTTGACGCAGGTTTCCATACCTTGCTATCGGTCTAATAGTCCGGCCCTTGCTGGACTTGTCAGACTGGGTCCACCACTGCCGGTCTTCGACCCCCTACCGGCTCCCGGACCCCGATGGCCCTGGTCTCCGGCCTTTTGCCGCTGTGGCCCTCGGTGGCCCCGCCTTACCGGCCCCCACTGCCACAGCGCCCTCTGGCCCCCTCCTCTCCCTGTCGGTCCTTGTCGGCCCCACCGGCCCCTGCAGTCTCCGCCCGACCCTTGGTGCCACTATCATCACCCAGCCACTAGTCTGCCACCAGTACGTCACTCCCTGGCCACCTTCGCCCGAACAACCACCAAACTACCCCTTCCTCTTGTTTTGAAGGGGGGTTTGGTTTTTTGGTCATATCTTGGGCATACAGAGTCATTTTTTCGAAAACAAATAGGTGTCAAAAAGATGGTTTCAAGCCAGACCTTGTCATGTTGGTAATTTTTTCCATTTTTTCTATTTGACTGTGTTCTTTTCTAATCAAAGTGAGGTCTCTTTTTTGCACTCTAGGGGACGTAGAATGAGCATCCAAACTTTGTTTTTCAAAAAAATTATATTTTTGGAAAGTGTGTGCTGTGTAATTTCCAGCCATATGAGTTTTATTTCCAGATTATGTTCCATGCATATTTTATTCAGTTTTTTTCTTTTCAACACTCTGGTGTATATCTTGGTTGTTTCAGGTCCTGGGATCTCATCTTTGAGTAGGATGTCTCAGTTTTTGTTGTTCTTTATGTTTCCTATCTTCTTATCATTGTAGCATTGTAATTATGCAAACACACTAAGATAAAGTGCCATCATGCATTGTTTACTTGGGATCTTGCATATCTCGTGCCTTATTGTACATGCACTACTTATAAAGTGCCATGAGGGGGTTGATGTTTGCCTATTGTTTTCCATCTGCCTTTGTCCAATGAGTGTTCCTTCCACGAAATTCACCTCATGTTGTGTGTCAAGTGAGTGTTCCTTCCATGACACTATGTACTATCTCAACACCTTTGATGTTCTTGGTTCTTCGTCATGTAGTTCTTGTTGGCCGTTCTTTTCAGTGTACCCATCCCTCTCCCTCTTCAGCATTATGGGGAGGTTTGTCCTATTGGTTCTAATGCTTCCATGGTTCGATTGATTAGCTCTTCAGGCTTTGGTGTTTTCATGCCATTTGTATCTTCAATTTCAGTTGATTGCCTTGTTTTCCTTCTGATTCGAGTAGTGTCATTTGAGGGCACTCACACAAATTACAGTCTTCTCTATTTGGTCATGTTCTATTTCAGTGGAGGTTCTTTAGCTCAACAGTTATTCTTCGACAAAGTTTGCAGGTTCTCCATGCTTTAGTGGTGTTCTTTTCCATCTCTTTTTGGAGTAGAGTTTTGTTCCCATGTGGTTTTCTCTATTTCTCCAGTTCATAGAGATTTCATTGTATTTGGGTACCTGATCAGGCCTTATTGCCGGGACCCATCTTTCCTGCTTTCAGTAGTTGTTCTAGGTTTTTTATCTTCTCCCTAAGTCTAGCTTAAGGGGGGTTGTTAGAGTATTCAGGTATTTACTTGATTAATTAAACAATATTTGTTTAATTATTTAAGTTCCCTTTATCTCTTTTACACTTAAGAAGCTAACTTTAGGTGCATAATAATTAATTATTTTATTAATTATTATGTGCAAACCTAGGTTTTCCCTTTTAGGGTTTCTTGACCTATTAAAGGTTAAGTTCTTTCTTTTCTTTGTAACAAGAAGGATGATTATTACATTACATTTTGTGAATATTGAGCTCTCTCTTTTTTAGCATATTTTCTGTGTATTTCTTTCTTCTGTGATTTGCTTCCTTGCTTCTCCTTGTAACAGGTTTTTCAGCTTGCAGAGATCATTTGGGCTCTTGTGGTGTTGTATTTTCTCAACTCCAACATGTGGAACTACGAGCATCACATGTTTTCAGGAGTACAGTTTCTTCCAATTTTTTTCAATCTATCCGTGCCCAATCCACAATAAAGCAACACTTGCATTGCCAATCCGCAATAAAGTTTCGTCTTCTCCACAATAAAGTATCAGTTTCATGAATTCAGTCAGTTTCAGGTGAGACACAACAACAATGGGCTTCAACAAATCAAATCTTTCAACAAACTTAGACAACATTATGGTTCAGTGCTATCTATCCTTTTGTGAAAGTAAAACATTGTGACCACAATAAAATTGACTTATACAAGTGACAAGAGACACTAAAATTGAGGACTACAGTGGATGTTGGTGTTGAGTCTTGGTTTTCTTTTGATTTTATCTTTTTCATGACATATCTTTTAGCTTTTCTAGGATGTCTCTGACTAGAGATTCTATCTCCAGGATGTCTTTGACTAGAAAGATGAGGATGGGGTATTGTCACCTATTTTTCTTTTGTTGTCTGTGGATTGTCTCTTAGTAATGCTTTGACTTGTCCAAGGATATGAGGACACTGTGAGTCTAGTATGAACTGGGGTATTCCTTGCTTGCAACTGTCTGATCTCCATGCAAACAGGTATAATGACTTCCTAGGTCGAACATATGCCTGGATTTTCATAACCTATTTGCCATAATAAAGCTCAATGATGATAACACACAAGAAGCTCTTTCACTTTCATATCTTCTATCTTCCATCCCCCTTTATTGATTGACCTCCATCAACCCTGAGTTTGTGTAGCCTATTATCACACGACTGAGTATAATGACACACCAAAAATATTTGCATTTCGTGTAGTTTGCACCTTCATTATCACATATTAAGCATTTCATACATACATATAGATATCACAATTGCATCACATCCTGCACACAACACATATTAGCACATTTTACATTTTCATCATGTAAATAGTTATTTGCATTATCATATTCATCTGCATTTCATACATTAACATTTGCATTTGCATAAACATATAAAACATTAAAGAACAAAAATATTGCATTTTATCATGTGCATATTTGCATCCATATCATAAGCATCATATAGAAACATGCATCACATAGAAGCATCACATAGGTAGACATGCATATAGTTGTCACAAGGATGAATCATCTCACATATATATATATATATATATATATATATATATATATATCAAAAATCGTAAGTGTCATGATACAATGATGTCAAAATACATATGGCTACAAAATCACCCGAAGGTGTCATCATACAAAATGGTACAAAAATGATACATAGGGAGCCCTCTAAGGCTATGATGAAATCCCTCCCTTAGAGCTGGTTGGCCTCGATGGAGTCTGAGCCCTGGAAGGACCCACCCCAAGATCATCTCTCCTGCCCCCTCTATCTAGTGGTGGTGGAGGACCCATGACCCCACCACTTGATGCCTATCTCCTATCTCTCCCTCCAGTGGTTGTCATAGTCCATGATGGTCTCTGAAAGCTCCTAGCCCACTAATCTGGTGGTACCACTCCATAATACAGGTCTCTCCACTAGGCTATCTCCTCCACTGCCCACTAAACATAGGCGTATCCGACCCTTGTGTCCTCTGCTACCTATCTCCCTTCCCTCAGTGTTGTCTCAGCCTTCGTATAACACTGAATAGCTTGATCCCTCTCCCGCTTAGTGTTCCTCAGCTGTCTCCTGAGTCTAGCTATATCCCTCTCTAGATCTTAGATCTCATCTGCCTGTCCCTGGCAGATCTCCCTCAAGGATAGCCGCTCATCCTCCTCCCCCATCCCATAGCCAACCCTCGTGTCACCCTATCCGGACAGAGGAACCCACTGATCACTCTTGCCAGCACTGTCGGTAGCACCAATTATTTAGTTGTCATGGTATCCCAAGCCACATGTCCATCCCTCATCTCCAGTCCTGGATCCCGAAACACTCATCTCAGTGCATCCCTGTCTTTGTCTCGATCATAAGGAACCAACTCCCCATCGATCGATAGCCTCAGTACCCTATACACATCCTCTAAGGTGACTATCATCTCACCCTTCAGAAAATGAAATACACGTCTCTAAGTGCCATCTCTCAGCTAAAGTAGTCAACAATCCCATGTTCACCCGAAACTCAGGCACATACAAAATATATCACAAGCCCATAGCCTGAAATGCTACTTTATCCTCGAGTGTCAGCTCTGGTTGTAAAATCTGAGTTGAAGAGAATCTCTCCTGTGACTCCAACATTGGTAAGTCCTCTCGTAGTCAAGCAAATCAACTGTGTCAATCCTAGTAGTACTCCCTATTCATCACAAAGTGTTGCTTCTTATCCTAGTGTACCCCCCGTTCATCACAAAGTGTTGCTTCTTATCCTAGTAGTACTCCCTGTTCATCACAAAGTGCTTCTCTTCTAACCTAGTAGTACTCCCTGTTCATCACAAAGTGTTGCTTTGATCCTATCTTTTAGGGCACCTACTTGAGTGTATCCTCTTTAGTAGCTTATCCAGTTGACAACGTATGTTCTATCACAAAATTGTCAATCTTTTTGGTACTCCCTGTTCATCACAAAGTAATACTTTTTAATCCTGGTACTCCATTTTAATCACAAAGTGCCTCAATCTATCCTATCCTAGGGCCTCTGCTTGAGTGTATCCTCTTGAGTAGTTTCCTGATTGACAACATATGTTCTATTGTAGAATTGTCAATCCTAGCCCTATCTGCTATCCCAGTCTTCCCTAGAGGACCTTCTTGAGTGTATCCTCTCAGCAATTTATTGAATCAATAGCGTATGTTTATCACAGAATTGCCAATTTGACCTTGAAGACATAAACACACATTCATGACACAAATGCGCCTAGCCTACCTAGATGCGCCTGGCACCAACGATGACGCGCCTTAATGTTTTTCCTCCCACTTGACATTTTTCTAGACATACCTAATGCACATTTATTACCCTACCTAGCATGCATTTATGACAATAATTAATGCGGCAAAGTACAAGGAGGTTTTGTGGTACTTACCGGCTCTCTTGCATCTGTTGGCCTCTGAAATCGGCGAACGCAATCGACTCTATGCACCAATACCATCGTTGTTGACTGCTCTCTTCTCTCTCTACACTCTGATCTCTTGAATGTGTGGATGACAATGAGGATGTGTTCCCTCATAGTCTATCTTATAGACTACCCTAGCCCTAGTCTCCTGAGTCAGTCTTCTTTAGCCCGCGACTCTATCACTCTATCCTATCCGGTCAGTCCATTCTAGCCTTTCTTACTTATCGAGAGATTGTTTGCGATCTTTCTAGACATTTTCATCCAATCTCTTGAGGAGGCATATCATTCCCATATTGGGGCAACTTTGTATCAGTTCATCTTATCTTCTTTGAAACAACGTGACAAGCTGCTTTGTCTCAAAGAGGGGAAAAATGTAGACACCTAAAATTGTCCAATCTAATTAAATAAATATCTTTATTTATTTAATTATTTTAGCCAAATTTTCTATTAATTGAATAAATATTTATTTATTTAATTAATTCATTTACCCTCTTCTAGTCTTCTTTCTCATTTAAATAAATACATTTATTTATTTAAATTCCCTTTTTCCTAAATTAAATAAATACTTTTATTTATTTAATTGATCCCACTTCTTCTATTAATTAAATAAATTATTTATTTATTTAATTAATTCACTAACCTTTTCTACCTATGACACATGTCATTCATCTCTTAATTCCTACACTACCTACCCTCTCATTATTTTCTTATTTCTTTTACCTACCCTCTAATCATAGCCGACCATTTATCTCTTACACCTCTCAATCTTATCCCTTCATTTCTTATAGTGTCTTCTATATAAGGAGATGCTTCCTTCATTATTCAATCCTAATCATTCTAATCAACTACTCATTCAATCAACTATTCAACTCCAGCTATACTTTCGAACTTTCATATGCAATCAAGTCATCTTGCAACCACATTTCCGTTCTTTGTTGAGCTCTTGTGCACACATAAAATCTGAGAGCAAATATATCAAGCAAGATCAATGGAGATGGGAAGAATGGAAATCGAAACCCTATTGGACATGTGATGGTATAATCTTTGTGATTTCATTTGATTTGCATTGTCCTAGGTAATCTTCATATGTTATTGTGGATATTTGTTGTCTTTAGCCTAGGGTTTTGTGGTTGAATCTATTTAATCTTTCAATATTGTTGTTTCCATTTTCACCATAAACAGAAGCATCTTCCTGTGAAAGTGCCTCTACCTACCCCAAATCTTCCACCTCCTCTGCATCCTCCTCTTGAATCAGAAGATGTCTCTTTTCCTTTCTCATTGCTTTGTCCTTATTCCCAATTTATTCTACCACCTCTTCCTCTTCATCCTCTTCCACCATTCCCTTGTCTTTCCTTCTTCCTCTTCAACTTCTCTTATTCTCTAATAGCCAACTGAAAACATTCTCCCAATGTTCTAGGCATCTGTAAACCTATTTCATCTTGAAGGTTAAATCTTAACCCATTAACGTACCTTGCTATCTTCTCATCTACATCCTCTAGACCCCCTTTGATAATAAGCTTATGAAATTGTTCATTATAGGACATCACATCCATGTCCTTTTGCCTCAAATTCTGCCCCATATTCTTCTTATGAATTGTATAATTAGATGGTAAAAATTGATCCTTAATCAAACCCTTCATTCTAGCCCATGTTGTGATCTTTTCCAACCCTCTAGCCATCTTGTCATTCTGTATATCAGACCACCATGTCAAATTTGTACCTCTCAACTTAGTTTTGGCAAACATCACTTTCTTTTCTTCATCCATTTCCTCAAATTCAAAGTAGTTGTCTAAGGCATCTAACCAACCTAAGATTTATTTACTATTCATCCTCCCTTGGTAGATAGGTAGGTCAATTCTATTCTTACCTCCACCTTGGACTACCTTTAGTAATCTCACCAATCTTTTCTCTTTAGGATCTTCTTCTCCCCTTCTGGGCTCTTCATGCCTTTCCCCTTCATCGTGTGCTCTCACTTATTCACTCATCTCCTCCCTTCTAGATTCTCCCCTTTCTTTATCTAAGGATTCAATCCTTTCTAGAAGTTGTAACATCTCTCTCCTTTGTTGTCTATCCTCCCTATCCTTTGTTGCTTCCAACTCCCTCTTTTCCATCTTCTCTCTTTCAAGGGCTTCTCTCCACTCCTCTATCTCCCTAGCCACTTGATTTTTAGGTGCCATCTTATCAAAACCTTCCTCAAATATCTACTCACTAATATGATACAAATTTGATGCAGAGGCAAGAGGTTCAATTGCAAACTTGCAGATAAATGTGTGATAAGGACCCAAACCTAACACTCCTAAGGTGTTTCAAATGCCCCTAATACCTCTAAGAGGCTCCAAAAATTTTCTACCACTAAGCCAAGTGGATCCTCTGCCTCTACACCATTTAAACACTTCCAAACAACCTGTATCTAAGGGTCATAAGTCATCAAGTCTCTATTTGTCAAGACAACTCAAGTACTAGCCTTCAACTAGGCCTAGGCTCCTACTAGCCCTACAAACACTATTTTAGGCAGTTATCTCTCAAAAGTTGCAAACCACCAGAAAAACAAGTCAGAGATTAGGATACCCTTTTTGGCCAATAATAACAATCTTAAGTACTATTACTTTGGACCAACAATCACAAAAACTCACTGTCTTTTGTACCCGATAGACTAATTAGGCCAAATTTGGAAAGGAAGTACTCCCAAAATACATCTCCAGAAAGAACCTTTCTATACAATCTCTGGTTATGATCCAAAACCAGGGATTTTCTAGGTTATGTGGTCAGGTTATGTTTCTATATACCCTAACTCCAAAACCCTCTCTATTTCACCCTTAAACCTAGGGATTGCTCAAAAACCCATCAAACATCACTTCCAGAATCAAATGAAAGATGATTCACCATATCCTCAACATACTCTTACTGTTTCAAACATAAAAATAGCCCCTTCTTAAGGCCAATCTACTACTGCTATAACTATAACACAAAAACCATGCATTTTCTATCAATCCTCCACGGTGTACACCAAACTTTCACTCCTTCCTGTCATTAAAGTTTCAGGAACGTATGATACAAATTAGGGATGATCCAATCCATAGGAAATAGAGTCTTACATCTATGGTTGGATCATTATTTCAAAAGGAAACCAACAAGACAGTGAACAAAATGACTGCATACTTAGGAATGAACAACACAATGTGTGAACCCAGGGTTTATTGAAACTTCAGTAGATTAAAAACATGTAAGAATGAATAAAATCCACCCTAACTTCATTACAAAACTAATATCAAATTTACTTTAGTGCAAAGAAAGCATGAAAACCCAAATTTGCAGGAAAATAAGTAAGTTTTATTGTTGTTTTGAGTTGCAGTTTGTACAACTCTGTACTCCCTTGTGCTCTCTACTGTACAAATGCCTCTTAGGGTTTTAAATAGGCCTCCAACAATTGCCCCAACTGATCCATACAATTATGTGTCATTACAAATGCTTAAACAAACAAATGTTGTTATTTCCCACCAAAATGGCACTAGCTGTTATATTCAAATATTTAAATTAAAAACTCTTATCAAACAACCTATTATGACTTCTACCCAAAGCTAATGACTCTTAAAGGATAAAAATGCTTTACTCAAGAGGTCTAAACACTTTTAAGACCCTTCCCAATCTTATCACCATGAAATCCTATATTTGGTCCTATGGTCCTATTAGGTCCATTAGGACAATTAACCATTACATTAGGATCATTACAATGAAATGTCATAATTGGCTTTAGGACATCAAAATTGAGTCTATTAGACCCATACACCTCCTTGTCATGCTTACATGGTTTCCTCCAAGTTTTCTTCCCATCAGGGGCTCTTGCACTAGACATCCTAGCCTCCTTTGCTAAGTTTTATAAGAAAAAAAAATCATCCGAGGTTGAGGGGATGGATAAAGATGGGGCCAGGGAGATTATAAGAAGTATTATCCCCCTATAAAGTAAGTGTTGATGATGTTGAGATTATGTAGAAACCTATTTAAATGGAGAGATCAAGATGGCGATCTCTTCTCTAAATAATGGGAAGGCACCTGGCCTAGATGGTCTACTAGCAGAATTTTACAAGAGCTCTTTAAAATGGATAGCTGAGGACATTCTTGAAGTCTACCATGAAGTGGTGGAAACAGGGTCTTTGGGAGAAGAATTTAATACAAGGGTAATTAAGTTGTTGCCTAAAGAAGGAGATAAAACACTAATTAAGAATTGGCGACCGATTACACCATTGAATATTTCATACAAAATACTATCTAAGATTCTTGCCCATAGATTGGAAAATGTGTTGCCTAAGATTATCTCTCCTACGCAAATATGGTTTGTTAAGGGGAGGCACATTTTGGAAAATCTGATCACATGTTGGGAAGCTATGGAATGGGGGAAGGAGTGAGGACAAGATGTTTCCTTGTTGCTTCTAGACTTTGAAAAATCCTATGACAAGATATAATGGAAATTTGTTAGAATGTTGTTAAAATGCCTTGGGTTCCCGGAGTTTTTTTGCATGATGGTTAATGTCTTGATGAATCATGCTAAAGCATGTGTTGAGATCAATGGGGTAGGGTTGGAAAGATTTGGATTGTCTAGGTCAATAAGACAAGGGTGCCTCCTTTCTCTAGGATTGTTTGTCATTGTTGCGGATGCCTTGTGCTATCTGATAAATGATTTCACTATCTCCCGGGTGTGGAATGGGTTAGACTGCCAAATGGAGAGAATCTTTCAAATATACAATTTGTAGATGACACAACAATATTGGCTAAGGTTAAGGAAGATAATCTAAGTAATCTTTTGGATAAGTTGGATTTATTCTATAATGCTTCAGGAAGTAAAATTTCTTTAGCTAAGTCTGTTATGCTTGGATGGGTTTCACAACCCCCTACCTAGTTTAACATATTTTCCCTAAGTTGGGGTGGCCCCAACCACCTTGTAAGATATCTAGGCATTCCATTCTCTGTTGAACCTAACCTAAAAGCCATGCGAGAATGGGTGAGATGTAAAATTGACAAGAAACTTGGGAAATGGAAGAAACAATACTTATCACTGGTTGGAAGGGCCCAAGTTTGTCAAAAAATTCTCTCCTCATACAATTTATACTACACTTCAGCATGGTTATTCTACAACTATCAGTTTGGACACATTCAAAAGATGATTAGGGAATTTCTTTGGTTGGATGGGAAGTGGGGTAGGAAGAGGCATGCGGTTAAATGGAAATGGTGTGTAATAAATAGGAGTAGAGGTAGTATTGGCCTTAAGGATATGAAGTGGTGGGGTGTAGCGCTACCAAATGGATATTTAGGGCTCTACAAGGTGGGGAGCCTTGGAAGGTTCTCATTAGGAATAATATTAGCAAAGAAGCTCCCAAGCAAAGTCCTAAATGGAAAGGAATAGATTTCAGTGACATCCTTGTGGGCGATTCCAAAGTCAGACTAGTAGGTTCACAGGTCTTCAGATCAAATTGGAAATCCTGGGAGGGTGTTAGGGGCTTTATTTCTCAGAGTAATGTTATTTGGAATGGTGGACAAATATGAGGTGAGCGTTCCATATGGTGGAATTTGAAGTACAATGGGAAACCCCTAGCACTGGTGCAAGGATGCTCTTCCAAATGTTGGGAAAACAAAGGAATTTCATTCCTTAATGATACCATTTAGGATGGACATCTTATCAGTTGGAATGAACTAGTAGCTAAGTTTGACATTCTCCCCTCTTATCAAAGAACATACACTATGTTGAGTATGGCCTTATCCCTTCTTAGTCTTCCCAAGCCTTGTTCTATTGACAATGAGAGATGTTGCTTGTTCAGTTGGCCTAATGGTTCTCTCCTCACTAAAACTAAAACCAAACACATCTACTCCTATCTTGTTGATAGTATTGATATCAGCTCTCATGCCAACTCCTGCTAGGGGCTCAACCTTGATGTTGTTCGGTGGCAAAAAACTTTTGAGGATCTGTGGTATAAGCTGGTTGAACCCAAAAATAGGTACTTATGTTGGCTTTTGTTACTACATAAACTCCTTGTGATTAATAAAGATTGTGAACTTAATCTCTGCTCCTGTTGTAAGACCCCGGTATCTATGATGCACATTTTTTTATTGCATGTTTGCAAGAGAAATTTGGAGGACTTTTGGTCTTTTAATTGGCAATAACATCAGCCCTTTAGAGGTCGCAACTAGTCATATCCAAGGTCTCAAGAGGAATGTCAATTTATTTTAGTCTTTTGTTAGTTGAAATATTGTGGACTATTTGGAAATATAGGAATGACAACTTGTTTAATGACAAAAGTAGGAATCTTATAGGATCTCTCAGGAGACTCATCTACCATGACATAAATGTGCAAATAACTATCACCATGAAGATCCAACATGAAAAGTTTGAGGGGTTTCTCCAAGATGGGGAAACCATGATGTTTACCTCAATTTTTCTCATGGGTTCACATGGTCCAAGTTCTCTATGGAGACGACACCCTTAGAGCATGGTCTAGAAGATTTTATGAGAGAAATAAATGAACTTGAGGGACACCAAGCGTTGATCCAGAATATTCTAGTTGCTGAAGTTATTGTTCATCCATACGTGGATCCAGTTCTACGGGGCAAGGTCTTTAAATGGAATGAAGGGGCACAAGGATGGACAACCTGGATGGAAGACATAGGAGACTCTAGCCACCTTGATGGGGACATCTATTGATCAATGAGAATACTATCTTTCCTTTTTTGCTAATATGTGAATGCTTGGTCAATAACACGTAGATTATGATATATGTAGTCTCTCTTTTGTAAATATGGTTGTAATACCGTGTTGATATTTTCCCAAAAATAGACAATTTATGATACATATTGATCCATTTTCTATCAATTGATATACTCTGGTCTCTAGATTGATGTAATACAACAAGTGAGCTGATTTTATAACTAGTTTTAATAATATTTAATAGGAAAAAAAGTTAAAAATTTAAATTTCATTTAATTTATTCATCTCTCATTCATACATCTCTTATCTCATCCTAGAGCATTGAAAGATCATTCAATAGAAAAACACTGAGATTTGGTACACTAAAATTGAGTAATAGATAGGTATTCTATTCATTTGTTTGTTGCTTTTGTGCTTGTTTCTATCAAGGGATTGATACAACCTAACAAATCTATTTATCAATATTGTATTCCCATACGTTGATAGAAAATATAGAATATTAGGTAGTCATCATTTAGAGTGAGCAAAGAAATGGATTTTCAATATTTATTTAGAACAAGTTTGTAGGGAAAAGACTAGTTCAGAGTTGTAGATCTACCCTTGAATTGAGATACTTTTCTTTGAATAGGTAGAGATTCAAAACAAAATCATAGATATTTACTAAACAAAGAATTCACAATTTCTAAGATAGAACATCAACACATTCATAATCTTCCTCATTAGTTTTCATTCTTTAATACATATGAGTAGTCTTATATACCTTATTCCATTTATAATTGTAGATGTATAAATCTGACCACTTTCCTAAGTGAATATTTAATATTCATTTTAACCTCATTCCCCTTATTAATTAAATTCTATTTAATTAATTTCTCCATATTCATCTATTTGATTAAATAAGTTACTCAATTTATTTAATTAAGTTTACCTAAGCCTTTTTTAGCCTTTAATTAAATAAATCACTTTATTTAATTAATTCTCATTTCTCCCTTTTTAATTAAATTTACATTTAATTAAATTGATCTTTGCAAATAAATAAATCTAATTTATTTATTTAAATCTCCCACTTCTACAAATGCAATTTGCATCTATTTAGTTGAAATAAAGTAATTTTATTTTAATTATAATCCTTTTCCCTCCACTTGCATTTTCCTACATCTCCTACTTGCCTCCTAAACCCCTTCTAGATTCTTCTAATCACTTCCAATTTAGCCTAATCTATCTCCTAAATATTGTCACAATCCTAAGAAAAGAGAAGTCACTCCTCCAAAGTCTTTGAAAACCATTAAAGGCTTTATGTCCTCAACAAGTTAACCCTCAAAGTCTTCCTAACCATTAATGGTTAACTCAACTTTATTGCATGATTATATATTTTCTCTCTAACTCAACCCTCATCTAACCCAAGGGTCTTATCAAGCATTCATGGGTTTAACCTTGGTTATTTCTTTGGCCCTTGCACAAGAGTTTACCTCTTGGGTAAAAGCTTTATCCAATGGATAACCCTAGTGTAACCTTAACCTTACCTCCTAAGGTAACCTCCATGTCTTCTCAAGAATTTAATGCTTCTTTCATCTCCTCTCAAGCAACCTCTTGTTGACAATCGTCACCATTTCATTGGTGATAATTGTAAACATGGATTGATTAACGTTCAATCTTGGCCCTTATTAAGATTATCCAATCTTGACCATCTGTTGCCCTATTTTTCCTATAAATATTGCTCTCTTTCTCTCATTTTGATATATCCAAGTTTTCATGCATCAAACTTATAGTCATTTAACTAAAGCATTTTAGCCTCTCTTTGATAAATCATCTTAATAGTATTTAGAAGCATTCTAATATCATAGAATATCCATGTTAGATTAGTATATCATTGCTAGGATAATTAGTTAATCTTATCGTCATCTTTATGCTAGCTTAATCATCATAGATTCAATAGCATGCATATCTAGGAATGCATTCACGCATAATAATTAAACATCACTCATTCTTGGAGTTGTCATTCCTAAGTCACTTTGCTCAGTGATATGAGAGAAAAGACATTGACTTTAGGGATCATGTGAGATAGAGAACAATGGGACACCCCTTGGGAAGTTGAGCTATTTCAATATAGTTCCTATAACTTGCACCAAGAGTCCCATTGGTGTGTGGACCCTTTCAAACTGAATTTTACATTTTTGTCAGCCTCATTTCCTGCATACATTTCTGGCACCCACCGTGGGGCATAACCCCATTAATAATATCATTTTTGATGTAGGAGAAAGATTGCAAGCACACAGAAAAACTATTTTAGTGCATGGAGACCTTTCATTAGTGCATTCAGAGAAAACACTAGCTCTTTCGGTGCATTGTTTAGCGCATCGGACCCATTCCCTAGCACATCTAGACCCTCTGTTAGCACATAACATTTTGGTTTTTATTCTATATCTTGTAACAATAGTGTAGCGCATTTGGTAAACAACATAGCGCATTCAGTAACTAGTGTAGTGCATTTGTGCAACAGTCTAGCGCATGACCCTGACAGAGAAAAGGCAAAAACTGTAACCGAAAGGAGAAAATTTAGGCTTGTGTAAGCCCACTGCAGATTCTAGTTTTTCACTAACTTTCTTCTTGCAAGCAACTAACCATTTTCTTGCAGGTTTAGAAGAAGTTAAATTGGGAATTTTAATTCTTTCTAACTTTTTTTAGTTGGATAAAAAAATTCACATTCTTTAAATTTAAAAATAATCTCATTTATCTTTTTGGTTTAAAATTCACCACATCTTCATTTGGGTTTTAAAAAGAATCTCATTGTTGGATAAAAAGAACAACAAAACAAACTTTTCATTCTTGCAAGTAAAGGCAAAAACACTTCAAATTTGGGTTTAAAAAGAACAAGAAAATTTTCTTTTCAGTTTACAAAAGGCAAAAAGAACTCATTTTCATTTTTGCAAAGAATAAAAAGAACCTCATCTTTATTTTGTGCAAAGAAAAAATAATAATTTTGACTTTACCTTTTGTTGACCAATATCGCGATTTCTTTAAGTTAAAAAGAGCACCATGCTTTTTGGAGAAAAATCTCCAAGTAGAAGTTAGAAAATCATTGTCTTGAAAGATAAAAAGAACCATTGTTTGCTTTCTCTCGAAAGTGGAAGGTATATGCTCTCCCCTTAACTGGGTGACCAAAAAGTCAAACCACTCTTAAAAAGCTTTCTTTACTTCAAGCATTTAAATACTTTAGCAGGCCTGCCCTCCCAAGGTACTCTTAGAGCGTCATTAATGGTCGGTGAGAGGGGAACGACCTAAGTGGGAAATGACTTTATTGCCAAGTGTTCCAACCCACTATAATCAAATGTGGAGGCTTACAAAAGTCCCCTTCAATAGTTTTTCTCAGTGATTAGCCTTCCCCCAGTATCTTTAAGATACATAAAGCCTTTGTTCTAAAGGCTGAGAAGCTTCCCGAGGGAGTTTATCACTGAAGAATGAATGAAAGCTTGATTAAAAACCTTAGCACTAGAAAATTTGAGCCAAGTCAGTTACCAAACATTTTCAACATCATAGTGCAAGGGTGGGGAAGAATCCGCCCCCAAGATCACTCACCATGTATCTCCCAAGATAAATACTCAGTTGTGAAGTAATTCACTTTGAGTTAATTTCTGGCAAAAGGCAAAAAAAAGGGCACCCCCTAGGGGGTGACAAGGCTGTTTGAGCTGACGGAGTATCGAGACTAGTGGGCTATAATGTTGTTGATGACCTTTGAATAAAGAGTCTTCTTGATTTTTTTTAATTGTTATCTAAACCAATGAAAATATTGGGGATTTGAACGCATCCTCATAGAACATAGTCTACTTGTCTAGCATAGGCAAAATTTGTTATCTCTTTCATGTGTCGTGTTTGCAATTTATTTTCAGAAAGTCATCCATAAAAAATACAAGTGTTAAAAATCCAAAAGAGTAGCAACAAAGAAATTATGGCAGTTAGCACATAGGAGCAATCTCCTAGCGCATCACAACCATTCTATAGTGCATTTCAACCAAATCTTAATGCTTTCATTAGACATATTAGTGCATAATCAGTATCATACTGGTGAAATTTCCTGTAGCATTTTTTGGCATCAGTCTAGCACATTAAAACATCAGCTTACCGCATTAAAGCATCAGCTTAGCGCATCCAAGACACATCATAGCGCTTTCAGCCCACACTGTAGCACATAACTCATCCAACCAAGTTAGTTTCAGACATTCTAAGACAACACATAGGAGTACATAGAGAACCTTCTGTGGCACATCTGAAACATTCATTAGTGCATCGGGTCTTTGTCTTAGCACATGATTAAAAACTAGGGAAATCCAGAGAGCAAATTAGTCATTTTGCAAAAAATTCATCAACAGTCTTGAACACCCTTTCAGGTCCTTTAGCAAACTCAGCAATCAAACTTCAAATCCAATCATCAGTGAGAAAATTCCAAAATCCAACAAGGCGTTCTTAGAACAATTTTTTCAAATCTTAAACTAGCTCGAGATAAGACTCCATCCAACAAAATCAGGCAGTATCATAATAGTGATCAAGGTTCCACCATCTAATGGATTCTATCAAAAAAAACATACCTAGTTTAATTCTTAAGCTGTCAAATCAAGTTTCCATATCAGGAGACTTTATCCATATCATTTAACACACTTTGTCGTGGAGGCGAATCTAACTAAACCTCTACTTGATAAAGTAAACTTGAGTATTCAAATGAAGTATCCAAATCCAACATCAACATCAACCTTTGATCATTCGTATATGACCACTCCTCATATTTTGAGAAGAACAAGTCTTCATCACAAAACTAAGTTGAAGAAGAGATAACCTAGTTCTAAGGCACTTGCAAGAAGGAATAAGTTTCTCTATATCAATCACCAACTCTTTGCATCACATCGCACATTCTTGAATCACATGTGATTATATATCCAAGGCAAAACAAATGAGTTTGATTAGGAACCTTTGAGAAGTAGGGCTTACATTCAGAAAGTGACATTTAACCAACGCCTAAATCGGGGAGGAAGGATCAACCTTGCTTTATTCCCACAGTTTTGTAACACATATAACAAAGCTTGACTTGAATAGCCAACACCACCTAGAACTCCCATAGAAGACGAAGAATTCATCCAACCCTTTTGATGAGTATGCTAATATGGGTGAAACAGAGATCACTGAGGAACTTCTCCAAGAGTGTGAAGAAAACCCATCGTTCCAAAAAATCATGGAAAGACTTATTGAAGAAAACAAGGAAAAATATCTACTCATTCTAACTAGCAAAGGAGTTGAACTTCCTAAAGATTTTGATACCGAAAACTTAAGGAATATAGACTAATGAATTTTAAGAACAAGGTTTAGAAATTATGCCTATCAAGAGAAACAAAGAGAAGAAGAAACACATGACCCGAAAAACACACACGAGCAAGACAACACCCATGAACACAACCATGCCCGCAATCAGGACAATCTTAAAGAAAGAGAGGAAGCTCTCCCTTGCAGTACAAATGCACCCATGGTTGCTCTTACACAAAAAATCCAAACACTGTAAAGGCAAATGTAGGACATGCAACAAGGAACCATGGTGTGATACTCCTTGGATGAGATCTGTCCTTATCCTTTTGATAGGAGATTGAACATGGTACCTTTTCCCCCAAATTCAAATATACCAAAGTATGACAAGTACGATGGTAAAAGTGATCCCTGTGATCACGTTCGAGAATTTTGTACCATAAGCCTAGAGTTTTCTCACAATGACACTTACTTAATGAGACTATTCCCAAGAAGTTTGGGAGGGCAAACCATGGAGTGGTTGTCTAAACTCACACCTCCCATCAGATCATTTGATGAGTTGGTAAACAAATTTATCACGCAATACTCCTATAACATTCAACACACAATCACCATGTTGGATGTGTGTAACACCAAACAAAAGAACAATGAAACATTCATGGTGTTTCTTCAGTGGTGGAGTTGCATGGTTTCGAGATATCCTCGAGACATGCCTGAGAAGGAAAAGATGGAGATCTTTATTGATAATCTAAATAGTGAGATGAGTTATCAACTCAAGCTCCAATGCATACCATATTTTGCCAAGTTGATAGAAAACGTAATCCAAGTGGAGGAAGCTTGCATCAAGAAAGGAACATTGAAGTTCTTTAAGAAAGGAGTTAACTCATCAAACACTAACCCCTTTAACAATCCAAACAACAACAACACTTTAGACAAATCCATATTTTGGACAAGTCAAAAAAATGTTGTTAATGATGGGGTAGTTGATGCTAATAATGTAAAGTCCAAAAAACTAGTGTTGGATTTATCAGATAACCCACCATCCAACAAAAATTAACAAAGTGTTAATCAAGGCACTAACACTTATCCATAAAATACCAATCAAGGAACTTCAACATCAAACACCAATAACACTAACCAAAGAAACAACACTAACCAAAGCAACAACACTAACCAAGGCAACAACACTAACCAAGGAAATAATGCAAACCAAATAGGTAACACCAACGCTTTCCTGTATAGACACATCTACACACCATTAGGGAAAACCTTAGAATCAACGTTTCGAGAACTCTTGATGAATAAAATTATCACATTGCCAGCTATAAACAACTTTGAACCCCAGGTCAAACCACCTTGGTGGAATGACTCACATTTCTGTGATTTTCATCTAAACAAAGGACATCACACAAATGATTGCATGAGGCTTAAGAATATCATTCAGGACATGATTGATAGAGGTGATTTAATAGTTGATGGTCTCAAAATAAATGGTGACTATGATGCCTTTAAAAATCCTCTTCCGAATTACAACAAGGGAGGAGCTTCAACATCAAACGATACCGGAGGAGCTCGTATAAATCACCTATACAATCACCATCAATTACATATCGATAGATGACATCTAAATAAATGTTATAAAACTCAAGGACAAGCAAGAACATGCGTCGATCAATGTGACAACTAGAGCACAAAAAAATTTATTGAAAGGGAATACATCCACATCCACAACTATCCCCAAGACTCAATATAATTTGATTGCACTACAGAGAACTCCCACTCAAATATCCATACTCGAGTTACTCAAACTCTCACCAAAATACAAAGATATTGTAGAGAAAGCACTTGTCAAAACAAATGTTCCTTAATATCTAGACATTGATAGATTCCAAGCCATGGTGGCTCATATGATAGGCTTCATAACCTTACCTTTTCCAAACATGATGATGTCTCCTTGAATCATCCGCATAACAATCCACTCCATATCAAAGTCTTAGTCTATAAACATTGAGTTAAAAGAGTGTTAATAGATGGAGGAGCTGGTCTCAATATCTGTAATTTAAAACTTATTTGTGCATTGGGATTCTCTGAGCAGTCTATTGATCCAAACAATAAGATCACCATCAAAGCTTATGATGATGAAGAAAGATCAGTGATACTACCTATTCAGGTAGGACCAATACAAAAGGACACCATGTGCCAAGTCTTAGACATAGACTTAACATACAATATTCTATTGGATCATCCTTGGATACATGAAATGCAAGTAGTGCCTTCAATATACCATCAGTGTATCAAGTTCTCATACAATGGATAGGAAATTTCCATATCTGCCAATAATAACCCTTTTCAGCATTGCAATGCTATGGGGGCAGCTCAAGATAGCCTAGTTCCACACAACAGGGAAGCCCAAGATTCCTCAGCATTCGATCATCATCAAGAAAAACTCAAGTCTTTATCCATAGACTTCAAACAAAAGATGAAAATCAAAGATCAAGGCATGGGGGAATACTCTTTTGAACCCATGTGTCTATCAAAATTGCCAACATCACCAAAATATTATGGACAACCTTTTGCGTCAACACATCAAGCAACACAACCCATCGCCAAATTTGATGGAAAATTTATCCAATTAGGCACACTAGAAAATGGATCAGAAGAGAAAGACATCCTTAGTTGGCTATACAAGGATGAAGAAGAAGTCAGAGTTGCTATCCTAGAGGTGGCCATACCAACACAACAATTTGGAAAAGGATTCTGGATCATGCAACAGATGGGATACAATGACAAAGGACTTATAGGCAAGCGTCAATAAGGTATTACAAAACCTCTGCAACTTCCTTCACAACTTGCAAGAGACAAAAATAGGACTGGGATATGGACAACATCTCCCACCTAGGCAAAAACAAAATAAGTATCAGAAACCTCAGTGGAGAGAAAAGAAGAAATATAATGAAAACTAAAGGCAAGAGGCACTACACCAAGCAATGAAAACAACAAGGAAAGAGCAAGAACATCAAGAAAAAGAGAAAAGACAAGAGGAATTGGCCATTCAAAGGGAGAAAGCATCTTATAAGAAAGTTCATCATGTGCAAGAACCTGATCAAACCAAGGCAGAGCCACCACCTGAAGAAATTCCTACTCCCCGAGGAGAAACAGTGTATGAACAAATGCAAAGGGTACAAGTAGGCTCTGACTCTGAATAAAAAAAACTACAAGACTACTATCAATTGTTAGAGATCTTTTCTCACCGTATAACATACCTGTTAGAAGCAGTGAGAGACTTTGGGACAATAATTCTGAAACTGATTCCAATGAATATGAATGGGGTAGTTGTTCAAATGTTATTGAAGATATCGAGGTAGGTACTATCAAGGTAGTTATGAAACTTCTATAATACTAATATTGTCACAATCATCAGTTTTCCTTCTATTATAAGATATCTCTTAGCATTATTTACCTATATTTTTTAAATATAGATATACTAGTTAAATATTTATTAAATTCAAAATATATCTATACACTCTAATTGCAAATGATATCCTCATTATTTGAAAAGTAAGCACAAGGGAAAAGTATAAAAGATTTTATTAAATCTAAAATATGTCTATGAGAGAGGTAATTAAAAAATAAAGCAAAATAAGTTGAGAAAAGAGGATTGCGATTTTTTGGACTGAGCATTTTTCGGATTGTGAGCTCTCCAAAGGCAACTATGGATGCAAATCGTTGGCGATGTCTGACATGGCCACCTCTGCAAGGATGTGGAGGAGTTAATCTCCTCCATGTGGTTTGCTCTCTTCTCTCTGTGCTCTCATTTACTGCTTGCATTTACTCTTTGTTTGGTGCTTGATGTATTCTCTCTGCACTTTAACCTAACCCTTAATCACATCTCCCTAGTCGCTTGTGTGACTCCTCTATGGCTCCCAATGGAGCCAGAATCTAATGGCGGTGCCATTAATTCTCCTAACCCCACTGAGTAGGCTCATTCAAGCCGGACAAAAACCTTTGTCGAGACCGCTAAACCTACTGAGCAGGCTCATTCAAGCCGAAAGAAAACCTTTGCCGAGACCGTTGCTCCACCCACTAATGGAGTCCACCCTAGTGCAAGATTTTTTAAGACTCCTGGAGGTGAATGACCCAGTGAGGAAGGTAAGAGCCCTATCGTACCCTCGAATTATTTCTGCATTTTGCCAAATGATGAAATATTGAAAGAGATTGCTTCGAAAAAATCTAAATTATTTGATACTGCCATTTTCTTTGCTTATGTTGATGTTGAGAAATGCCTTCCTAGAAAATTCCTAGATGACTGGTTTCATAATCTCTAGAATTTGAAATTAGGTCTTAGGATTTCTTACTGTAGGCAAGTGCAGAAAGGTCTTTATATTATCTTCTTTAACAATCACGAATCTTAAATTCAAATCCTCAAACAACAATACTAGACGGTCGGAAACACTTCTTTTCGTGCCGTAGCCTGGTCTCCAGAGGTGGTTAATGAGGATGTTCTTGTTTTATCATGCCCTAGATGGGTCATTCTTAAGGATGTCCCTCCCTTCCTCTGGCGTTTTCTTCCCCAGTTATTGGAACCATTTGGAAAAATAATTCAAATTGATGAAACAACACGCTTGGTGACTAACCTTGATGCAAGAATACTTGTCTCTATTAAACTTGGGATCGACATCCCTCCGCTTCTAAACCTTAACATCAACGAGGAAACTTTTGTTTGCCTTGTTGAAATTCTTGGAGGCTTAAACGCCTGATTTCTCTACAAAAAAGAAGGGCATCTTCGAAAGAATTGCCCAATTATTAGTCGCAGGAAGCATAAGAGCAGTATTAATTTAGCTACCTCATCTGAAAAGCCCTGCACCGAAAAGGAATCAACCCCAATCCCTGACAACCTTCATCCCATTGGCAATGACACTAACCCTAAAAATGATCCCACCCTGAACTTGACCCTTGGCCTCCACCCTAGTAATTTAAAACCAATGAATATCGACACCACCACCTATATATCCGAGCCCCTCAACCCTGCTCCCACTCCCACCAAAATTCCTGAGGGTTCACCTTCTAACTACTTTTAAATAGTCATATCAAGGAAGTGAAGAGGGAAAAATGCTCAACAACTTACCTTGAATCAAATCCCTGCAGGTGATCAAATTGCCAATCAATTGAATGATGACATACCAACTACTTCATAAACTTCAACCAACTCCCTGGTTAAAAATATGGAGAAATTTGATTGCAGTGCTGGTGATGCTAGCATTAGTGATAATCCTGTGAAAATGTTGCTCAGATCTGGGACTCCCAAACGATCTGATCTCACATTATCTACAGAGGTTACCCCTGATGCTAACACCACTAACCCTGTGAAATCATCTATGCTCAACGAGATAGAGGACAACCATATTATTGGAGTTATTTATGCTAATAAAGGTCTAGAAGACATTAAGTCTAGCTCAATGCTCCTTGGCTTTACAGGCTCCCAAGCATCTGAGTCAAACATTGAAGAAACTGTAGTTGGTAAGAATGAGCTAACTAAACTTAGTGAGGATGATTATGACCTCATGAAAGGAATCTACATGGCTAAAAACAAAGGTCAACCAGTTGCTTCCAAAAATAAGAAAAAATCTCGAGATCAAATGGTCTCCCCAACAACCCCCCCTAATCCCCTTCTCTCATGAAGTACATCTCATGGAATATTAGAGGCTTGGAATCGCTTGAAAGGAAGTTTGTTATTAAGAGGTTTCTAAACTGTCATAAAAATTTAGACTTTTTGATGCTTCAAGAGCTTAAAGTTGTTGAATTCTCTCTTAACACTGCACTTGATCTCATTTGGAGAGATGCTATCAAAATATGCACCAATCATCCTAATGGAAAGGGTGGATTCGGTCTTCTCATTAACCCTAAGTGGGAAAACTGGATTAAGGATAGGAGCATCTCCCCATGTAACAGAGTGGCCTGGGCTACCTTGGACACTAGAGGCTCTTCTTTTGGTATATGCTCTATATATGCACTTAATGACTACAAGGAAAGAGTGTCCCTTTGGAATTGGTTGGCATCCCTCCCAAGTATCCCCTGGGTCATGGCTGGGGAATTTAACATGATTGAAAACCAAGATGATAAGGTCGGGGGTATCCCCTTCGAATGGAAATGCCAAGAGAAACCCCATTGGGATATGTTTAAGCAGCACATGCAGTTATTTGACTCCCTTGAGGGCAGCAAATCTGAAACCTCTACCCTATGGTACACCTGGTGCAACTTTCAACAAGGCCCTAGCTGAGTCTATTCCAGATTAGACAGGTTCTATGCTAATAAAGATTACTTCTCCTTTTCCCCTAACCACTTGGGGAACTTGGTGGTTGTCTTGTCGGTGACTTTATCCAACCACTTTCCTATCTTAGCTAACATCAATACAAGGAACTCCATCTCCAACAACAATCTCTGCAATAAGAAATTTATCCCCAATACCTCCCTACTGAATGACAATGATACCCTAATTTCCATCAAGATGGTTAGACTCTTCAACATACACACTCAACATCACCAAACCCACACCCTCAGATGGAATACAAACGTCTCTTCTTGGCAGAAAATACTCCAAACTATTGGCCAGAAGAAAGCCAAGGATTTTAGATCTCTAGAAAAAACTCTCACTAGTCGATTCCACTCTTTGAAATGTGAAATACAACTACAACCTTCCTCCTCTACCTTGGCGGAATGGGTCTCTCAAGATAGAGATGTTCTTAGGAAACATCAACAGATCAAAATCAGAGGTGCCTTCATTAGAGCCCATAACCACTGGCTCCAATTTGGAGACAAAGGCTCCAAAGTATTTTTTAACCTTCTTAAACAAAAAAAAAATAGAGAAAAAATTAACAGAATCATAGTTGAGGATAAGGAACTCCCGAATATCAATGATATCAAAGATGCTTTTGAAATGTTTTATATGACTCTCTTTACCTCGAAGCATAATGAAGCATCGAAAGATGCTAGAAATAGATGTAGTAACATTATACCAAAAAGGATTTCTGAGAATAAATCTCTCCTGCTCAACACCAAAATCTCTATGACAAAAATTGTTAATGCCATTAAGGTTCTCAAGGATAATACGGCCCCAGGCCCGGATGGACTCCCTGCTGAGTTCTACAAAACCAATATTGAATGGGTCACCAAAGACCTCTATGACATATACACTAAAGCACTTGATAATGACACCCTTGGGGAGTCCATCAATAGGGGCATTGTTAAACTTATCCCAAAAGATGGGGACAAAGCTCTCATAAAAAACTGGAGGCCAATTACCCTCCTGGACATCTCCTACAAAATATTGGCTAAAGCCTTAGCTTCTCGCGTTGAGAAAATTCTTCCCAAGTTCATCTTCTCTACCCAAACTAGATTCATTAAAGGTAGGTATATCTTGGAAAACCTTGTCACTAGCTAGGAATCTATGGAATGGGCCAAGACCTCAAATCAAGATACTGCCATGTTCCTTGTGGACTTTGAGAAAGCATATGACAGGGTGGAATGGGACTTCATCCTCATGATGCTAAAAGCCTTTGGCTTCCCCCAACGATTTCTGTAAATATGTTCAAATCCTCCTCAAATATGCTTCTGCCTTGATTGAAATTAATGGAACTCTCTCTCAGCCTATACCTCTTTCTAGATCCATTAGGCAAGGCTGCCCTCTTGCCCCTGCTTTGTTTGTCATTGCCTCAAATGCCATATTCTACCTCCTAAGAGATGAAACCCTGTCCCCTAGGGTTCATGGTGTTAAGTTACCAGATGACTCTGAATTGCTCAACATTCAGTTTGCTGATGATACCTCACTCTTCCTGGAGCTCTCTAGGCATAACATTGATGCCCTTAATAAAAACTTGCAACTTTTGGTAAAGCCTCTAGTGCTCGCATCTCCAAGTCCAAATCTATTCTACTTGGATGGAAAGAGGAACCCTCGGACTGGCTTCAGCAATATGGATACTCATGGGGAGGACCCAATAAAATAGTCAGATACCTTGGTATCCCTTTTTCTCTTTCTCCCTCTCTCAAAGACATGTGGCTTTGGGTCAAATAAAATATTGCTAAAAACTTAACAAATGGAACAATAGGGTTCTATCCCTGGCTGGTAGGATCCAAGTCTTCCATAAAATCCTTTCTTCATATTATATATACTACTCTTTTGTCTGGATGTTTAGTAACTACCAAATCTTTGAAATCCAAAAATCTATCAGATGATTCCAATGGTTTGATGGCAAGGGTAAAAGGAAGGCCCACGCGGTCAAATGGTCCTGGTGCCACTTAGATAAGAAACTTGGTGGGCTGGGTCTTAAGGACCTTAGAATGCAAGGAATCTCCCTTGCTGCCAAATGGATATTTCATGCTTTGGAAGGACAAGAACCCTGAAAGATTCTTATCAGACATAACATACAAAATGGGGTCCCCAAATCTGCCAAATCCTAGAAAATCCTCCCCTTTAGCGATTTGGTTGTAGGTGGTTTCTCCGTGTCTGTCCAAGGCACTTAGGTGTTTAAGTCCATATGGAAATCCTGGGAGCATGTGCGTAAACTTATTGTCAACTCTAATATTAATTCTAATAACACTCTGCATGGGGAGAGGCCATTATGGTGGAATCTCTACCATAACTCTAAACCCCTTGCCTTAACCCAAGGATGTTCTGCCAAGTCCTGGTATAATAAGGGTATTAAGTATATTATTGACATCTTGGAACATGATAATCTCATCAGCAGGGAGGATCTGAGCAATGAGTATGACCTCCCTGCCTCGCATAACAGAACCTATAATATGATTAAAAATGCATGTGTTTCTTTAAATCTTCCTAGGAACATTGATGTAGATGCTCACAGATACCTCTTGTTCCTATGGAAAGATGGTTCCCTCCTCTCCAAGATCAAATCCAAGTCTATCTACAAACTTCTCAATCATGACACTGCGGTGATTGACCATATCAACTCCCTTTGGTATGTTGACCTTAATACCTCTACCTAGCAGAAATTATTTGAGAAACTATGGAAGTCTCCCATCCCCCCTAATATCAAATGCTTCAGGTGGCAACTAATGTTGGAAAGACTACCTATTAAGATTAACTCTGCTACTTTTGACCTTTGAGCTATTTGTAGGAAGCCTGAAACTGCTCCACATCTTTTTTTACTACACTTTTGCGAGAAAAGTCTGGTTCATGTTTGGAATCTCCATCACTGAACATGTATGTACTCTTGATATTATTACTGGTTTCATTCGTGGCCTTAAGAAGGATGCTAACCTATCCTAGCAAATTCTCTCCTCTTTCATACTTTGGTTTATTTGGAAATTTCAAAATGAGGAAAAGTTCCAAGGTACTGATAGATCTCTTACTGGTTTTTTACAAAACTCACATGTTATAAAATTGTTGTGCAGATATGTTTTTTAATGAATGTCAAGAGGGAGAAATTGTTGCATTTCCTCAGGGATGGTCGTACAACCATGTTCATCTATGAGATGAAGGATGGTTTTGAATGGGCAAGGCTTGCGGAAAATCAGACTGCCTTCGATGATGCACTGAAGAAGTTGATCAAGGAACTCAGGGATAATAGAGGGCCCTACTTTGACAAGCTCGAGATGTTCACCCAGATCCTGGATCAGAAGAAGGTGGTGTGGATGGAAGGCCCACAAGGCTGGACCACTTGGCTGGAAAATCAAGATGAGATTCTACAATAGCTGTTTACTTGATGTTTAGTATTTGTCATGGATGATTGTATATATTTTCCCTTGTGACTCCTTTTGATAGATGGATGACTGTATATGTTCAGTCGGGTAGACTTTACTGCTTGATGGTTGAGGTGTTGCCTCCCATGCTCCTTTTTGTATAAACTTTCCATATTTTTGGTCTCTCAATTTTTAATACAAAAAAAAATTATCTATGAGTCTCATTACATGCAATATCTTAGTATAGTTTTATTGGGAACCCTGATTTTAACTAGTCATACAAGTCTTAAACTATGATGCTCACATACTAAACATATCTATAGGATAAATTGCATTCCACCATATCTTAACTTGTAAAGTTGACAGGGTAAATTGGTTGTTTAGTAGGCTGAAAGAGCCCAAAATTTGCCTCAGTAAGGTTTTTTCATTAAATTGTGATTATTCATTTTCTTTTCCACCAATTACATCTATGAATTTTTTCTTTTATGTTTATTTTTTAATTTTTAAATAGTTAGATGCATGATTTTTAAGTTTTCAAATTACATAAATTTTTTTTCTTCAATCTAATTGGCTCAAATAATTTGCATCTTATTCCTGGATCCACTTTCTACATGAGTTTTTTAAGGAAAATTTTTAGGTCATTAAAATAATATTTAGTAAATTTAAGTTTAAGGTTTATTTGAGTTATCCTCATACAATTATAATATAAACAATTTCATAAATTTGATATATGTTACTACTATGACAAATAAATTTTGCCTTTATTATTGAAACTATAAATTGAAAGCTAACTTTAAGCATAATTGAACACTAACCCTTAACATAAGTTAAGACTAAACAAACCTAAACACTAACACAAAACCAAACTAAATCTTAATCTTGGCCCATAATCAAATTTAACCCTAACCCAAAACAAAATTTTAAAACCCATAACTAAATTTAACAATAACCCTAACTCTAACACTATACAAAATTGAATCCCAACGTTAAATATAATTAAACACTAAACCTAATTGAATTGTAACCTTTATTAAAGTAGGATTAATGTTTTAATACCAAGTCTAACTCTAATTTTATATGAAATCCTAACCATAACAATAAAACAAATTGAACTATAACTATAAATGAAATTGAACACAAAGATCTAACACTAAGTCAAATTGAACCATAATCAAAATTGTAACTTTTTAACTCTAACCATAATTGAATGGGTTCACTTTGGTTTAGTTTAATTTAATTTATCAAGATTTGTTTTAGTGTTGGATTTGATTTATTAAAAGTTTATTTTAAGGATCCTATACATTCTAATTTTAATATTTAATTCCATATCTCTCAGCTTTCTTTATATATATTTATAACAATTAAATTTATATAATAATATTATACTATAATTATAATAAATTGATAACAATATAATAATGAAAATATAATATTAATATTGTGGAGATGTTTTGATCATGGCATTTAAAATATATTTTTCTAATATTCAACTAAGATTACACATATAAATATTATTGTTGTTTAGATTGAATGAACTAACTTAAAAAATACAAAGATTACCAAATACATTCATTATAATTAAATAATTTTTGATATATTATGACTAAGATTTGAATTATAATTAAATTTACTTAATGCTAAAACGATATGATATACATGCCCCTATTCCTTCAATAACATTATATTCTTAAATCATTCCTCAAGCATGGAAAAATAACAAGCATATTCTGCACACGTCATTGTAATTAATACAACAAAACAAAACAGATTCCATTACTATTAAAGTAGCCAAGAGTCTTATTGCACGCGATATCTTAGTACAGTTTTATTGGGAACCCTCATACAAGTCTTAAACTATGATGCTCACATACTAAACAGATATATAGGATAAATTGCATTCCACCATATCTCAACCTTTAAAGTTGACAGGGTAAACTGGTTCTTTAGTAGGCTGAAAGAGCCCAAAATGCTTCTCAGTAAGGTCTCCAGGCTTCAGATTTTCATTAAACATGGCAAACACAAAAGCCTCAATGATTTGGTTAGGCCTCCTAGGAGTCCCCTCCCCAGACAAAACATGCTTGATAAAGTTATTGTTGTAAGTCTGGGCATTGGATACATTTGCACCGCCATTTGGATTCCCATCATAAGGCCACCCACTTTCAGCAATAACAATGGGAATGTCTAAATGGCCCAAAGCTTCCATGGCATAAATGAGGGCATCTACACTTGCATCAAATAAGTTCTTGTACCCCACATCATTGGGAGTCTCCATTTGGAACAGTGCATAAGCCAGAGAAATGTCTTTGGGATCAGAGATGTAGGCAAAATAGGTGTATACATGTGCTAGGAATGGGGATTTTGTCTGTGAAAGGAAGTTCAGGATGGGACTAATGATTGGGATGATATTAGGGCTGAAAGTTCCTGCAGAGGGAGGATAAGAATTGCTGAGTACAGACATGGGCATTGTTGTAGAGACCTTGATTTGGTCCTGCAGATTCAGTGATTGGAGTGCAGTGTAAATATTTTTCATGGCAGGAAGGAGATTGGTTGTGAAGGATGTATCAGGAAGTATCTCATTGCCCACTGAAATGTATTTGAATTGGATTTTGGGGTAGTGGGGTTGAATGTTGGCTGCAACCCACTGGTTTGTTGTGTCTTGGCTGGATGCAATGGAGGGGAGATTCTCATTAAGGACTCCCACTATTACTTGTATGTTTGTGTTTTGGAATGCTTGGAGAGCCTCCTGATCAACATCATATATTCTCATTTCCCCTATTTTGTTGGAAGTGTACATGGCTGCCACTTCCACTGGAGGTGGTAAGTTGTCACCCACTCTTCTATAGCATACTCCTATGGCTTTTGCACCTGTAAGGATGGACAAGAACAATGAACAAATATGTGTATTTTTTTTTAACATATAAAAGTGGACAAAAATAATGAATACATGTGATATCTTTCAACATATTTTATCTATATTTTTCTAAAATAAATATATTAATTATTTGTTTACATTTTTACTGTAAGTTTGAATTATTATTTTTTCCTTACCAAAGTTAAATATGATTTAATATATTCATAAATTTAAGATTTACAAGAGAAAACCCGATTAAACCAAAAAGAAGAAATACAAACATTCATACTACCTATTAAGATTATTAATACTAAGGACGAAGGACAGTATATATCCAAAAATATACACAGAATTACAAGCAATGATAATATATATTTTTTATATTTTTGAACTAAATTTATTAATATATTTTTTATTATTAATTTATAAGAATATGAATGGGTTATTTAATTGTTGAGAAGAAGGAAGTATTGAGATTTTAATTAAATTACACACTTCAATACTATTTCAATTCAAAAATAATAATAAAATCAAAGATAAAAAGCAAATTTTTTATTTTATTTTTGAAAATAATTATATTTAAAATTATAAAATTAGTTTAAATATTTTAATTACTATAATGATAATAACTATATTATAATATTTTTAAATTTTCAAAACTAATATAGATATCTTAAATATACATATATTAAAAGTACCAATTTTAATTATTTTATTTACTTTATAATTATTTTAATAGTTTATAAAGTATTTATCTTTATAAGTTTGTCTAATATAGATATACTAGTAAATTTATTTATAATGCTAGTATATTACATTATGTCATAACTTGATATAGATTTATTTAATATAAAATCTATGAAATTAAAATAAAAGTATAAATCAATATAAATACTTGATTATATTATCTATTATAGATTTATATTTATATTTTTGATTATTCAAAGAAAATAATCATGCACACAAATATAATAATTTCATAAAATTATTCTATAATTTTATAGTTGTTGTTAGCATTTCTTCCATACATTCTACCTTTTGCTGTGATTGTAGCTACATTTTTTAACATAATCAACCTAATTAATATAATTATTCATAATTAATAATAACTTTACAAAAATATCATTCTACTTATTTTATATAGAAACTTAATCATACTAAAAAATTAATCAATAATTTTATTTTATTTTATATTAAGAATAAGGAGAGCACAAAGTCAACAAATACCACCGAGAATCAAAGTATCAGAGGACAAGCCTCACACAACAAAAAAGATGAATGCTATGCACAACCAAACTGATACAAAAACTGGACTAGAGCAGAAAACAACATCTAATGCAGCACATCTTCAAAAGAGTCCACCCACGCAGTCCACCCCAAAGCACCTTCCATCCAAACCAAGTTCTTTTGATCTTGGATTTGCTAGGGTTTCTTTTAATTTCCTTGTAGATGCGATCAAAAGTAAGGTTGAAATTGCGGATATTGTCCAGGTGCAGCCTCCAGAAGTATCCATTCTTAACTTCGTTAGTAAAGAACGTAGCATGTCCATCCCTAAGCAACCTTTTGAACTTAGCTTTGTTAACCGTCATAGTAATTTGAATTTGTGAGAAAATTTTGAAATAAGTGAGACTTCGAAAAGACTCAGTAAGCAATCTAGGGACATTTTGAAATCTTTCTTCATTTCTGCACTTCCAGATTTGCCACAAAATGTTAGCTGAGAGAATATCCCAGAACATATTAACATCTTTTTTAATATTAAAAATAAAGCCAGTAATAACTTCAAGAATATTGAAGGAAGCAGGGATAGAAATACCAAACATCAACCAAACCTCTTTAGCAAAAGAGCACTCAAAGAATATATGTCTTCCCGTTTCCGGGGTTTTGCAAATGCTACACATGTTAGTCTCAGAGAAGTAATTCCTAATAGGAAGTTTATTAAGAATAAGTAACCATTTAAAGAATTTGATTTTAGGATCTATAGAACTTTTCCAAAGATTGTCAAAAATCTTATTCCAAGAATGAACATCCAAATTAACATACCAAGATCATTAATGTGCTTGATAATGTCATTATTGTTGTTAATGATGGAGTAAATGTTTTTAGATTTAAGCCCGGAAATGATAATACCACCAGGCCATTTGATTTTCTGATAACTATTAGAATCAACATGGCAAACATTAGGAATACTCTTGCTGGCCCTGACAATCATATTATACATTCTCTTATGAGAATCTGAGAGATTAAATTTACTTTTAAGCTCATCCCAATGAATAAGCTTGTCATTTTCAAAAATATCAATAAGCTACTTGATCCCAAGGTTAGCCCAACATTTGGCAGAACAGCCTTGGGTAAGGGCAAGGGGCTTATTGCCAAGCTTAAGGTTCCACCAAATGGACCTCTCACCATGGAGGGTCTTATCATTAAAAAAAATCCTTATTCTTAATGAATTGCCTAACATGGTTCCAGGCTTTCCAAATAGACTTGAACCAACCGAGCCTTGATCAATGATAGGGAATTCACTACAAATAAGATCAGTAAGAGGGAGATTTTTCCAAAATTTAGCATTCTTAGGATAACCCCTTTCAATATTGTTACGAATAAGAACTCTCCAAGGGTCATCCCCCTCCAAGGCATGAAAGATCCATTTGGAGGCCAAAGCAAGACCACTCAGTCTTAGGTCTTTAAGCCCCAAGCCCCCAAAGAGTTTATCCACATGACACCAACTCCATTTAACAGAGTGAGCCTTGTTATTTCCTTTCCCATCCGACCAGAGATACGTCCTGATAGCCTTTTGAATTTCCATAACTTGGTAATCATTAAACATCCAAGCCGAAGCATAGTAAATATTGTAAGAAGAGAGAATCTTTTGACAAACTTGCACTCTACCCGCAAAAGACAGAGACCTATTATGCCACTTATTCAACTTATTATGAATCTTATCTTTAACCCAACTCCACATATCTTTCAAAGAAGGATCGACAGAAAAGGGAATACCCAAGTATCTAACGATATTTGAGGGACCACCCCATTGAAATTCAAACTTACTGAACCAATCAGGAGGATGGTTATTCCATCCAAGACAAATAGACTTGGACTGGGATAACTTAGCTCTAGAAATCTTACAGAAAAAATTGAGTTTATGAGTCATAGCAACAAAGTTATCTTCAGAAACCTCATGAAAGAGAGAAGTATCATCAACAAACTAGCAATTAATAAGCTCCTTGTTATCAGGAAGAGTGATGCCTTTGACAACAGGGGATAAGGTGTTATCCCTAAGAATATAGAACAGAGCTTCAGAAGCAATAACAAAAAGGGCAGGGGCAAGCGGACAGCCTTGTCTAATAGATCTACCCAACGGAAAAGGGGCTGATAAAGAACCATTAATATCAATTTGGGCATGAGCATCTCTAAGAAGCATTTTAATAATGTCATAGAAGAAGGAAGGGAAGCCAAAAGCATCAAGCATCATACTAATAAAGCCCCATTCAATTCTATCATAAGCTTTTTCAAAGTCCAGTAAAAACATAGCAACATTCTGATTAGTATGCTTAGCCCAATTGAGGGCTTCCCAACTAGTAATCAAGTTCTCAAGAATATATCTTCCTTTAACAAAACCAGTTTGGGTAGGGCAAACAAATTTAGGAAGAACAGTTTCCAACCTTTGAGACATGATTTTTTCAAGAATCTTGTAAGAAACATTTAAAAGAGTTATAGGTCTCCAATTTTTGAAAAGAGCTTTATCACCTTCTTTAGGGATGAGCTTGATGATCCCAGAATTAATCTCCCTACCCAAAGTACTGACATCAATAGCTTCGTTATAGATGTTAAGAAGGTCTTTGCAGATCCACTTAATATTGGCTTTATAAAACTCCACAGGGAGCCCATCGGATCCCGAAGCTTTATCGTTGCTAAGAGAATTGATAGAATTTTCAATTTCCTCCAAAGATATAGGCTGTTCCAGAACAGAGGCATCATTATCCGAAATTCTCTTGGGGATAAGGTTCTTACACTGATCTCTAAGAGTCCTAGCTTCCTAAGAATCTTTAGAGGTGAAGAGCTCTTCATAAAAAAGAGCAAATTCTTTTTTAATATCATCAATATTAGAAACCATTTGATTATTAATAAGTAATTTATCAATAGTCTCTTTAGCCTCTTTCTGTTTAATGAGATTGAAAAAGAATTTACTACCTCTATCACCAAATTGAAGCCAGTGGGCTCTAGAGCGAATTCTGGCTCCTAAAGCTTTTTGTTGTTGATGTTTTCTCAGCTCATTTTTAGCATAAGCCAGTTGATGGCAGAGATAGGGATCATCATGATTACTTTGCATAGCCATCTCAGCATTGTATAAGTTATTGTTAAGCCAGGACTCCTTATGTCTGTAATCCTTGGCCTTCTTTTGGCCAACCGTTCTTAACAAATTCTGCCAAGCAGGAATGTCCAAGTTCCACCTATTGATAAAGGATAATGAGGGGTACTAAGATTCATTAATAAATCTAATAATTGAAATAGCAGCAAGAATGTCTTCATCTTTCAACAAGCTAGTATTGAGAATGAATTTATTATTAGCCTTACTACCACACGAAGGGGAGCGACCAAGATTGATAGAAATACAGATTGGGTGATGATCCGAAAGAGTAGTAGGAGAGACCAAAACAGTATTATTAAGTTTATCCAGGATCACAGAGAAGAAAATATGATTAAGATAGAAATGGTCCAATCTAGAATAGATTCTAGCTTGACCTTTCTGATAATTGCACCAAGTAAACCCGAGCCCAGGATTATTGTTCTTATTCCCAGATAACGGATCAAACAGAGATTTAGAACATTTAAAGTTATTCCAAGCAAGCCTTTCCTGCTCTTTTTTGGAGAAGGGGAGACCCCCCATCTTATCTTCTTGACTTTCAATCATATTAAAATCACCACCAAACATCCAAGGAATATCTAGAAGTAAACAGAGCCAAGACCAAAAATTGGATCTTTCATTATAATCATTGGCAGCATAAATAGAGCAAATACCAAATTCCATATCATTATGTTTAAAAATTAACCAAATAGCTCTGTTACAGGGGGAAAAGCCAAAGCCCTTAATTTTAGGTCCCCATTTAGGGCTAACCAAAATCGCAACTCCTCCTTTCCCCTGAGGGTGGTTAGTGCAGAATTTGAGAGCATCTTTCTAGATATAGTTTAAATTGGATTCAAGAGTGAATCCAGTAGATTTGATTTATTGCAACATCATAATATCTAAATTATTCATAGTACTGAGAAAGTTTTTAACCACAAATTTTCTATCAGGACATTCAAGTCCTCGTATATTCCATGAAATACACTTCATTGGGACAAAATTTTAGGATTGGACGCATCAGAAACAACTACATCCTCCATAGGAGAGGCATCATCAGGGTTAGCTTGATTCTACTTTTTATTATTCTTAGGTTTATTTTTTGAACCAAGCGGTCTTCCTTTCCTCTTTTCCATGAGGATATCCCCATTATCCGAGAGCGAAGGAGAAGCCAATTCTTGTTCCACAGACTGATTGGCGACAGACGATGCTGGAATGACCTCAAAGAAGAAATCATCAGAGATTTCCTTAAAATATTTAACAGGGACCTTAGAATTAGGGGTTTTAAAAACATTTTGAGAAACCTTAGTGGTTTCTTGCATGCCCGTATCTAACAGAGGGGTAGAAAACATAGAAATTCCATGCCCATTTTTATCATCCAGAGGGATAGAGGACTTTGTAGAGTCCTGAACCTTATCCATCAATTTTACTGATGAAGGAGGCGGGAGTATTTTTGAAGCCGCATTATTTCTTTTAGATCTAGTTTTTCTCTTTTTTGTAACTTCTTGAAATCCATCAGCATCCACAATGCTAGTAACAACCGCATTACTAAAAGTAGGTAACGACAAGGAGGAGGAAAGAGACTGGGAGGAATTGATAGGGGGAGGCGAAGGGCTAGGCTTAACAGAGGAAGAGGGGATCAATATGGAAGGGTTGTTTGACAAAGATGGGTTTTTTGGGGTTTTGTTTTTGATGATAGGGTAGTCTTTTCTCAAATGCCCCTCTTTCCTGCGCAGGAAGCACACATTTAAACCCCCTAGGGTTTCGACGGGGTAGGATATCTTTTCTTTATCAATCTCAATGAAAAGTTCTTTGGGTAAATCATGACCAGGTTTTAAAGTAATAAGATCCCTAGCATCGAGATGGGGAACCAACCTAGCTGAATCATCCATTCGAAGAAATTTGCCAAGGGGTTCAACCAGGTAAGGAATAAATCGCCATAAAAAAGGGGGTATATTCTTAACGAGAACCCATCTGGGGGCTGAAAGGGCGACTATCTCATCTAGGTTAGCTTCAGCATTCCATGCCAGGGCTCTAAACGTTGTGTTACCAACAGACCAGTATTCCTTTTTTAAAACCACTACTTGAGAATCATTGTTATTAAAGAAAATCACAAATAACCCCTTTTGTATTTGTCTACAAAATGAAATTTGAAAACCAAGCTTCAGATTCCAGTAATTGTAAAACCAATCATCTAAAAACTTTCTTGCAGGAACCTTGTCAATTTCTACCGCAGAGAAGAAAATGGCAGTGTTCCTCAATCTTTCTTTTTCCCTAATAATCTCCGCTAACATTTCTTGGTTTGGGGTAACATGAAATGAAGAATTGTCCTCAGATTGCTTACCTCCTGTTGAGATCTCATCGCGCGAAGGTGAAGTAAAATGGGCTCCAGAAACAATCGCCGGGAAGGATTTAGCGACTGCCTCCAGGAAAGACCGCGGCTTACCACCTGCACCGATGTTAGACCTGGAAGCATGGCTACTACTATTTCCCACACCATTATTTATGTTTGCAGAAACGAGTGTGTTATTCGGCACAAGGCCAACAGAAAACTTAAATGCAGGAGAGGAATTAGCATTTAATGAGGTCAGATCACACCTGTTTTCGTCTGGATTGCCATTAAGGCAGTTGCTAGAGTTCGCCACCTTGCCACCCATATTACCTTCGACTGCCACCATATTACCATTCTCCGCAGTTAGGGTGCCAGATGGACCCGCCAGCGGATCACCATCCGGCATACCGTCGACCGAAAAAAGAAAAGAAGGCAGAAAAGCAGGGAAGTTCGCAAATATCCAAAAGCAGGGAAGTTTGCCTATTATTTATCATCAATAATTTTTCTAATCAATCAATATATTCAGTTATATTTAAAAATAAATTGTTATTTACCTAAAACTTTGAACAATCTGCATAATTTTAAATCATAGAATAAAAACACAAAAATGTATTCCGAATCAATAAAATTTTAATAATTAGAAAAAGGTTAACATAAAGTTCAATTATCAAATGTTTGCTATTGCATGTAGTTCTATAGAGAAAATGTGAACCCACAAAATTATATAATATTACAGCATAAAAATTAAATAAAAGATAAAACAAATTAATAAAAAAACATTCAACAAGATCTGGATTTAAGATTCACATAGTTAAACCTTGACAGTATCCCAAAGAAACATTTACCAAGAGATTTACTTGACAATATACCAAAGAAATATGGGCAGAAGAAATTTATAATCTTCTGCACGCATCTGATACTATTACAGATGCATTTTCCTTTCAAGACTACAAAAATATAATATCTTTTAAATTTTTTACTAAAGAATATTTTCAATACGAGAATGAAGGATTTATTTATATCAACGTTTCAAATTATATTCCAGAAACAAATAAATCTTACACAATTAAGTTCAGAAGCAAAGCACATTAAGAACATAATTATCATAAATATTCCACAATTAAATTCAGAAACAAAGCATTAAAGATAAATCATAAAATGTGATCTGAAATATTGATACAAAAATCTCACCATAAAAAAGCAATTCCGTAGGAAAGAAAATGCACAGTAGAAAAGAAATAAAATGGATGACTGAATTCTTGCCCATGACAAAGTTTGAAACACTATTATGTTGTGATCCCTTGAATTTATAGAGGACTCCTTAGCTTTCAACGTAAAATAAAAGATATGAGTGCATAGGAAGTAAATAGTAATAGGGAAGAGTTTTAGTTTTGGATATGCAAACCAGCCTGTTTGATGGATAAGCTATTCCAAAAATAGTCATAACAGATTAATCAATGATATTATCCAGAAATCTAAGGTCCTATATTTGAGCTCTAGTTTTAGATCATAACAAATAGTTTATCCATTGATTAATTAAAAAAAATAAAAAATTATTTATTAATTGTTAGGATGATTAAACTATTGATATTTTTATATAATGATTGAAAATATAATATGTATTTAAAAATAATATTAATTATAAATAGCAGATAAAACCCTCCATTGGAGTCATCTAAATCGTCTTTGCGAAGACTGCAAAAAGGATTTTAAGGTAGCACAGCATCAAAAAAAACTCAGATCTTTTCAATTCAAAGATTCCATATGCATATCACTCGACGAAGGATTCAGCTCCACGGAGAGGGATTGAAAATCCTCATACATGTAACAATGACGGTGTGTTAAGGAGACGAAATGAAAACCCTAATGTGGAAAACGACCCTCGGCATAGCAAGCAACTTCAAATTTCAAAGTACTCGGACTTAGGGAAAGATATCTAGAACCCTAATGCAAAACACGGTTTTTGTCTTACCCATTGGCATCAAATATCAAATGATAAGGCTTTACAGATAGGAAACGACATTCCTAATGCAGAAAATGGGCCACTAAACAATGACTCTAGACAGATCAGGCATATCTCATGCAATAGCAAAGGGGAAAAGCACGGACATCAGAACGGAAAAGATCTCAGGCCGGAGTCCTTACAGGGTCACCACCTCAATCGACAGGAAAAGAAAACAAAACCAGGTGCGAAGGGTATTCAAGGGAAAAGAAGCAGGCGGAAAAATTGAAGCCTTCACTAAAACAAAGAAAGACTAATCAAGGAAAAGAATGGAGTAAAAAGGAATCACAAAAAATGCCTGATGCGAGCATAGGAGGGGATAGCTCTACCAAGAAGGCAGACACGCATGCCCATCCTGCTCATAATGAGGTCATTAAGGTAACTTTTCCAGCGCATATGATAGCAGCCACAAATTTCAGACCTCAGAGAAAAAGCGGTTATTTACAACGGAGAAGTTGCAGAGGTTGATCAGATCTAAGCAAAACCAAATACGCCCAGCAAGCACCCGAGTCACAGCATTTGCAAACAGCCTTGCCTATCCGGAGATTGAACTACAACTGATTAGTGAAGATGTTGTCATTTGGTTTGGAGGTTTCTGTTAGTAGCAAATAACTTTGTCATACTCAGACTTGTTTGTGACAGTTTCAAAAAGTTTGCTTGCATTGTCATCGCTACAGTTGGGGTAACATCAAATTAGCATAATATAGTGATCGGATAATACAGTAATCGGACATGGCTGATAGAGGACATTTGGGTTCATGGGCGGATGTGCGCTGGGAAGACCCGCCTCATGTTCCGCAGTGGGTCTACACGAAAGGCAAATGGAAGGACATGGCGATACAGGTAAACCAGAGCGGAAATAACAAGGTTTTTCAGCCAGCTTCAAAATACTTTCAAGGCTTCTTTGGGAACATACACAGTGTAGCATGGAGGTAGAATAACAATGGAAGGAGATTCACTCAAGGGCGTTTTAATAATGGTGCAAATCATGGGAATTCTGAGAAGCAATTCAAGGGATTTTTGAAGAAATGGTCTTTGGATCTGGGCAATCAGCGCACATTTGCTAGGGTTGTTGGCTTGGCAAATAAGGAGACTGCGGCTAGGGTTTCTGTTTCTTCACAGCAGGTGGGAAATAAGGTAAATGTGAACCTCAAAGAAGCTAGTCTGGAAAAGGTAAGTAAGATTCCATCTGTTCCTAATCTGCCCGAGGTTTCTTAATCATAGGTTTGGGCTCCTATCCCTTGTATCGATCTTTTAGGTTCTTATGTCGATAACAAAGCGAATTGTTTGCATACGAATGCTATTTCTGGAGAAATTTGGGGTGATCAAATTAGTTTGTTAAAGCTTTATCATAAATTGCAGAAAAGATCGGGGGATATGCATTATTTTCAATTATTGTCTGTGAATGCTCTTATTATTGTCTTTGATTGTCCTTCTTTCAGAGATAAGGTATTAAGAACTTCGCATCATTGGTTTGGAAAACATTTAATTTCAATTGCAGCTAGGAAACCTTTTTTTGTTCCTTCTTGGTCTAGTTCAAAACTTATTCCTTTCTGGTTTGGTTTACCTAAAATTCCTTTTGAATTTATGGATCCAGATGTTCTTGAGAAAATTGGAAATACTATTGGAATTTTTTTACCATCTAAAATGGACTTTGTGGAGGGGGAGGTTCTGGTAAAAATTTGTGTTCTTATTAACCCTAACAATGTTTGCCCCCGTACTTTTAATATCAAGTCTCATGATGGTATTTGGCACCAGTCAATTGAGAAATTAGATACGGAGCTTCTTAAGTTTCCTTTACTTTTGGATTCTTCTTTACTTATGAATTTTAAGAAAAACCAGCAGGTTGTTGACTCTGTCCCTAAATCCCTTAATAAAGATAGTTTGTCAGCGGGACCTTCGATTGAAAGATGTGGAAATGTCTCTTCGCATAAAATGGTAGAAATGGGTCACATTAATCTTGAAAATAATCCATTGTGTCGTAGTTCTGGGAAACCAAATGATCACACTTCGGGTTCGGTCTCACTTTCGCCTTTACTGAAGACATTTTCTAATAACAGGGGTATAGTGGATGGTAATCCCCTGATGAATGGAGTAGATCACCCATTGATGATAGATTGCCCTAAGATGCCAAATAATCACACAAAGGGTAAGGACGACAATTTGTCTTCATGCACTAAAAAGGAGGTTTTGGATTCTTCAAAGAATGTGAATTTAGATAAAAATGCAGTGGTTGATATGGAAACTATTAAACAGGAACCTGCCATAGGTTTTCCTAATGATGCTTCTTTAGTTCAGGAAATTAAGAATTTGGTGTCTAATAATTCCCCTTTGAATGTTGAAATTAATATGGCTAATGAATCTTCCTTAGGGAATAGTAATCCATCAAAGGTTGTCCCTGTTATTATGCCAGATGAGAATCTAGTTCAGTAAGTACATGATATTTTTAACAATTATGCACATCAAATGGATGAGGGTATTACTGATAGAGTTGTTTGTTCAATTGAGAATGATTTGGGGGGTATAAACTCGACCCTTCCAATTTCTTCATCTGCTAATCCTTTTTCGGTTTTGGCTACAACAGAGTTGGGTTTTGAAGATAATCCATTTATCCTGGCTTCTCCAAAGTCATGCAAGAGTTACCAATTGTCCAAACAACTCCAGTTTTTTCACCATTGGTGGTTTCTCCTAGGAGAGGTAAGCCTTCAAATAATCTTAAGACTCAAATGGATATTGATGCTGGAATTCAAAAGACTTTGCCCCTTTCTCCTGCTGGTGGGCAAGGGAGGCATTCGGTCTCTCTTGGTAGGCCTAAGAAAACATGCCTAACTCCTGTAAGCGTAAAAAGAAAGAGGAGTAAAAGATTCGTGACTAGTCCACTGGTGACAAGATCAAGGGCTGTGAAACATAATTTGCAAGGTTGCTTTGGGGAAAGCAAAAATTCTTCGATTATTGGGAAGAGGGGAGCTTAGACCTCCCCTCGAGGACAATGAGAATTATTTCTTGGAATATTAGGGGCTTAAATGCCCCTAACAAGAGACACTTAATTAAGTCCCAAATGGACTTAATTAAGTGTGATATTTTTATGTTGCAAGAAACAAAGTTGTCAAAGGAGTCTGCTGATTTGGTTTTTTCATCTTGGAGAAGGTGGAATTTTCTTTCTTCTCCGGCTTGTGATGCTTCAGGAGGTTTGGCACTACTTTGGAATAATTATAATATTGAGGTATAGTTAGTGGCATCTACTACAAATTGGATGTTGGCTTTAGTTATAAGCAAGATTTCGAAGGTTAAAATTTTGGCTTTTTAACATTTATGCTCCATCAAAAATTCAAGGGAAGAGTAAGTTATGGGGTGAATTAAAGAAGATTTCTTCTCCCTTAAAACATGGTTCCTTTATTATCTTCGAGGGTGATTTTGATGCTATCACTGATTTAGATGAGAAAAAATGAGGTGTTTTCCCTAATAAAAAGATTATGGATGACTTTGGGGATTTCATTTCTGATATGAGCCTTTTTTATTGTAAGTCTCAGAATGGGGTTTTCACATGGGCAAACATGAGAAGGGATTTTTCTCAGATTGCTGAGAGATTAGATCGGTTTTTGTTATCTGAGAATTGGATTGACTCAGATTTTGAATTCTTTTCCTCTATTCTACCGGTCTCAAGTTCTGATCATTTTCCAATTTCCCTTTCAATTATTGAGGATAGGGCTTCTTTTAAGTCTCCATTTAAATTTGAGCCCATGTGGTTTATGGATTCTTCCTTTTTACCCTTGATTATGAAATGGTGGAATTCTGCTCCTTTTTGTTCTGGGTCCTGTATGTTTCAGATTGCTAAGAAGTTAAGTTATTTAAAATTGAATATTAGGGAATGGAATATCTCGCATTTTAAGAACATTTTTCAGGAGAAACAAAGGATTCAAGATACGATTGAGTGTTTTAATACTCATGTGCTTCAACATGGTATGGTGCCACAAGTTTTTGATGAATTGAAGTCACTAAAATTACAGCTTGAGGAGGTGTTAGCTAGAGAGGAAATCTATTGGAGACAAAAATCTAGAGAGTTAAGGCTTTCAGATGGTGATAGGAACACAAAAAAATTTCATTTTTCAACTAAGATTAAAAGATGTAAGAATAGGATATCTTGTATTCAGTGTTAGAATGAGAATTTATTGACAGAGCCAAAGGACATTGCTTCAGAGGCAGTTAGGTTTTTTAAGTCATTATTATCTTCAGAAAATGGAAATCTCAGCAATGATATTGTATCTAATATTCCTCCTTTAGTATCTTTGGAAGACAATAAGATGTTGATGTCTCCCTTTTCCTTAGAAGAAGTTAAGAGTGTTGTCTTTGCCATGAATCTGGATAAAGCCCCGGGACCAGATGGTTTTACTCCTTTATTTTTTCAAAAATGTTGGGATTTTGTAGGAAATGATGTTTTATTGGCTCTCGAAGAATCTAGGAGAAATCGGTCCGTTTTAAAAGAACTTAATACTATAATGATTGCAATTATTCCTAAAAAAGAGGATACTAAAACTTTTGTTGACTTCCACCCCATTGCTTTATGTAACACTTTGTATAAGATATTTATGAAGGCAATTTCCCTTAGGTTGGCAAAAATTCTACCTAGGATCATTTCATTGGAGCAAGGTGGTTTTGTTCCCGGAAGGGAGACGACAGAGGGTGCAATTGTAGCACATGAGGTGCTGCATTCTATTTCCACCCAAAGAACCCCGACCATGATACTTAAACTAGATATGATGAAGGCTTATGATAGAGTAGAGTGGGGGGCTTTATATGTTGTTCTTGAGAAGTTAGGTTTTTCCAAGGCCTGGGTCAAATGGATTCGTGCATGTATTTCTTATGCAAGATTCTCAGTTTTAATTAATGGTTCTCCTTGTTGTTTTTTCACTTCCTCTAGGGGTTTGAGATAGGGAGATCCCCTTTCTCCCTTTTTGTTTATTCTCCTAGCTGAAACCTTTAGTTGGGCTATTAGAGCTGCTAAAGTGGGGGGGCTTTGGAAAGGTATAAGGATTCAGAATATTCCCCAAAGTATTTCTCATTGTCTCTTTGCAGATGATACTCTATTATTTGGACATGCTTCGTTAGTTGAAGCAAAAGTGATTAAAGGAATAATACAAAATTATGCATCATTTTTTGGTCAGAAAGTGATGGTGATAAATCAAAGATTTTTTCCTTAATACATCACAACTGGTTCAGCATAAGTTGCAATCCTTTTGGGGATTTGAGACTGGAAATCTTCCATGTACTTACCTTGGGATTCCTTTCTTTGTTAAACAGGATAAGATTGGTTTTTGGGATAAGATTATTTCGGTCATTTCTAAAAGAATTCTCTCATGGAATCATAGATGGTTAACTTTGGCAGGTAAAATTGTTCTCATCAAGTCTGTTTTGAATGTTGTTCCCATATATCTCATGTCTGTTTTGAAGTCTCCAAAAGTAGCCATTGTTAGTTTACAGGATACTCTTAGAGATTTTCTTTGGAACAATAATAAAGATGGCAGGTTGGTGCTAAGTTGGTTTGGAAATTATATGACAAGCCTAGCTCCTTATGGGCACAGATTATGTTTGCCAAATATTTAAATAATGGATCGAGAGAGTACATTTTTAAAGTCTCAAATTTGCCTTCGGGTTCTACTATTTGGAATTTCCTTTGTAAATGTAAATCAATTATTTTGCCTTATCTCTCATGGATTGTTCATAATGGTAGAAAGGTTAGATTCTGGAATGAAGTATGGAATGGACACACACCTTTGGTGAATATTAGGGATTGGTCTCCTCTAATCATTGTTCTTTCCTCCCTTTGGGGTATTTTTGAAGCAGATTATTTTGAAATTGTGACTAGTGGACCCCTTAAGCTAGCTAGATGGAAGTCGATTGATTTCTTAGATGTTGATCAAAGCATGAAATTAGATTTTGAAAATATTTTGGGGGATAGAATTGTATTTCTTTATGATTCTGAGGATGAACTTATTTGGACAAAGAATATTTCTAGTAAGTACACTGTTAAAGATGGTTACAACTCTCTTATGGTTGCTAAAGATTTATCTTCTTGGCCTTATAAGTTGTTTTGGCATTCGGCTTGTCTTCCCAAAGCTAGAGCCTTTGCTTGGTTAGCAGTTTTGGATAGAGTCCTTACAGGTATGAGACTAGACAGGCTTGGTATTACTGTTGTTTTCCCTTGTGCCCTTTGTAACAAAAATTTTGAATCTTCTTCACACCTGTTCCTACATTGTGATTATGCTTATGAATGTTGGCAATGGTTGTTTGAGAAGTTAAATATATCCTTTGTTATTGGTAAGGATCTCATTTCCCATTTTAGATCTTGGCCCTTTATGTTTGCCTCATCTTTTTATGCATGCCTTTGGATCATATCTCCATCTATTGTGATTTGGAATGTTTGGCTATAGAGAAACAACAGGATATTTAAAAAAACAAGGTCTCCTGTGTCTAAGGTTCTATTAAGAATTGAGTCTTCAATCTCTGAGGTTGCTTTGTCATTTATTTATAAGAATTTGGAAAATCTTACTTCTTTTTCGCACTGGGATAGTAGAGTTACTAGAGTTTGGAAGCTGCTGTCAGTTTTACCCTCTCATGGTTCAATTTTAAAAAAGAATGATGCAATAGGTAAGAGATGCTATGCTAGATGGAAACCTCCTTTGCAGAGGCACTTTAAACTGAATTTTGATGGGGCCTCTCGTGGTAACCCTGGGCCGGTTAGGGTAGGCATGGTAATTTATGATCACAATGCAAATTTTATTTGAGCTAAGTGTCATGCTATTGGTTTTAAAACTAACAATTATGCGGAATTTCATGCTTTGTCTTTTGGATTGGATATGACAATCTCTTTGGGAATTAAGGACTTAATAATTGAAGGTGATTCTATAGTGATTATTCAATGTGTTATGAAAAAGAAATCGAATTGTTGGAATTTGCAATATATACTTGATCCCATTTTACAAAAATTAGAATTGTTTGAATCTTTCTTGGTATCCCATTGTTACAGAGAAGTTAATAAGATTGTAGATTATTTGGCAAATTTAGCCATTGATAGCAATGCTAATCAGCGAGAGGTGGGTTTTGAGGAAATATCTTCTAGGGTATGGGAAGGTTTGCAGCAATAGTCATATGATTTTCTTGAGTAACGTTGATGTAAAATTTTATGATGATAATTATTAACGCTTTCCCTTTCATTTCAAGTATTCATGTTCGTTGTAAGAGTTTGAGGTTATGGTATTTGATATAATAGTGTTTTTCCAAAGGTTTTTTTATCCTTTCTTTTTTTGCAAGAAGGTTTTTGGCTCATGGGATTTGGCACAGGGCTTTGGAAAATTTTGTCTTCTTCCATTGATAGCAGCTATGGAGTCTACATTTGAAAATTATCTGATGGGGTTTTTTTGGCAAATTGTCATATGGGTTGTATGCAAAACTGATATTATATGTGTTGTGCCCACAATTTTGTATGTGGTTTTGGGCGGAGTGTATAAATTGATCCGTTAGATACTATAGGTTTATTTTATGAGCTATGATTGGAGGTTTTCTTCCCAGGGTTCTTTCCTCTAGTATGCTCTTTGAATCCTGTATAAAAAAATAAAAAATATTAATAAAAAAGGTTTAGTGGAATAATCCACTTTTATTGAAAAAAAAAAATATTAATTATAAATATTTATATTAATTAGATTGATTATGTTCAAAGATGTTATTACAATTACAATAAGGGATGGAGTTAAACTGGTTTTAAAATAGAATTATAAAATTCATGTTAATGATTTTTTCGAATTTTTTTGAAAAATCAAAACTGTAGTTAATTCTGCAGATCAACTATTTGTAATTTTTGGCAAATTTGTGTTATTGACTTTTCATATCATTTTAAGCTAGTTTAGTCGGGGCCTCACAACAAAAAGTAGAATGTAATGAATATCGACTTTTCTTACCATTTTGAAGCCAGTTTAACTGCGGCCTTACAACAAGAGGTAGAATCTAATGAATGTTACCAACAATAATTAGCCGATAGGCTATTTTAGGTGGGAAAAGCACCAGTTTTGTCTTCGCGGACGGTGGGAACTTTTCTAACGTTGGTTTGCAATTTACGATCAGTTTGGCCGGTGTGTTGATGGTGGAAGCTTCAATGGAAGAAGCAGGGGATAAAATGCTTGCGGATTCTATGGAAGTAGCAGGGGATAAAACGCTCGTGGAATGTTTCGCTCTGAAACTAGAGTTATGATAAAGTTTTTGGGTTTTTGGTGAGAATGGTATGTACAATTGTCATGTTTCAATTTTTGTGGAGGTGTTATTTTAAAAGAATATTTATTTTACATATGAATCTCTTCTATTAAAGATATCTCTCAGTATATTTTACATATATTTTTTAAATTTAGATATACTAGTGGTAGAGTTAGCTTTGTTTTTGTTTCTAGTCGCAGAATCTTTTTATGCCGAAAGGCATCTACAATATGTCCATAAACAAAAATCCATTTTTGAAATAATTTGACATGCAAATGATAGAAAAATGTATGAAACATACCATGTTTCAGTTTTTGTAGGGAATGGTTTGTCACGGGATTCCCACATTCTGCCGCCCAGCAGACCATTACAGCCACAACTGCATTCTGGTCTTGTTTACCCCATTCTTTAGAATAATGGTGGATTTTCACCCTTTTCGGGTTCTATTTACAACAAGTAGCAGAATACAAGGTCGTAGTGTGATTCCAAATTCAGATGAGCGCTTTGGAATAGAGTGTGGGCGTCCAACAAAGCATGAAGGATATAGGATTTACATCAAATGTTGCTGTTGCTTTGGTATATCCGCAAGTAGAAGATGAAACCATAGACAAGGCGTTCTAACTGTTTGACAAAATACCTCAAAGAAAAGTGATTGCAGCACAAGATATGCACAAAAAGGATTTATTGAAAAGGCTTTCAAAACTTTCAAAAGGAAATGCAAATGGCAGATGTAGAGCCAAATCGCATGCCCTAGCCAGCATACCACGCCTATGCCAAATGGAGGCGTTGGAAAAGGGTATTAACATCATCCATTGTAGCATGAAAAACTTATAATTGCCCAAAATAGCCCACAACTCACCAGGGGTCAAGGCATTTGAATTTCTTCACAAAACGCCTCAAGAATATCATCTTATGAAGAATAATGGTAGAATAGGGAATTTGATCTCCTGGATAGAAAGTATGTTGAGAAATGCTGCCAAGTGTTCATGATTTCTTACTACTACTGTGAATGCTGAGAGTTATATGCTTTCGGAGTCACAAGAAATCCCTTATGGGTATAACTGAAAAACAACGCAGACAACCAAATATTGCCGTCAATTCATATTAGTTTTATGCATACTAGAAGCGAGTTAGAATCCAGACCAGAAAGTGTACTTCAACTCTTTGATTTAAATGCACAAGATGCATTACCACTTTTCGTGGTTTTGGGGAAAATGGGAAAGTTGATATTGTTCATGCACAAATTGACCTAAAACTTATAAACATTGTAGAATCCATATGGATCATCACGTGGTTATAGTATGTTTAGATTTATAAGGATCATCAATAAAATCTAAACACAAATTTAAGTCTAATTTAGGTTTAGGTTCAAAAATAGGTTAGGGTTTCATGGAGGGGGCTTCCTAAAAAATAGAGCAGGGGCTGCCTAGATTTTTTAAGTAAAAATTTAAGCTGGTGGTCCCATGTGTAATCCAGTTTAAAATTTAAGCTCCGAAATTTAAATAAGAATATATTTTATACTATGTGCATAATAAAAATAAATAAAAATAATTCATTTTCTTATTCATTTACATCCAAAAATATTTTTTAATAGAAATTAAATTTAGATTTTTAGCAAGTGGCAGATAAAATCCTAAGTTAGTGAGGCAATTTCTAGCCCCACCCTTTTTTCACCCCTCAAATTTGCAAGCCTAAAAAGTAAGAGCTCTTATTTTTTTCAAAACATTCCAAATAATGCCATAGCACAAAAAAAATTCTTCATGAGACCACATCTTCCTTAAAAATAAAGCTTAAGCCCCCTCATGGGATCCCTACCTTATTTCCCTTCAATTATTGAGGTCGCTATGAATATTGTACCCAAAAAAAAGGCACCCAATAGCATGTTCTAGATGGACAAGTAAGCAATATTTAGAGTGGCATTTGTGACAATGTTTTTGTCAAAGCATATAAACATAAATGGGTCATGTAGAAGATGTTTATTCTACTTGAAATTTCTATTAGTACATTAGTGATCTTGAAAAACCTTCCATGTTTTTTTTTATTTTCTTCATATGGTTCATCATATTATGGATCCCATGTTCATATTTATTCTAAAGTGTTTAACACTTCGTTACCCTAAATTTAAAGCAATTATATATTTCGAATTAAAGAGCTACTCATACTTTTTTACAAGATTTTTCTTCATCTTAATTTATTCCAAAAAAATATGTCCATTTTCAATACTAGAATACATGATTACTGCAATAGATATAAATCTAAAATAAGTCTCCTCATACAAATTAAAAGGAGGACAATTACATAATCCATAATAAAACAAACAATATATTTAAATTTCATAATTTTAAAATAAATATATCTTTTCAAGAATCTTTATTTATTTAAGTACATAATTATTAGTGTAAATTAAAAACAAATAGCTATTTTTGATCAATGTATATTTATTCAAGCACACTATTATTAGACAAATATTAAATCTAAGCTAAAATTTTAGTATCTAAAATTTCAATATTTATTTTATTTTAATTTGAAAAAACTACTTTAATTTGTTTACAAGATTTTTCATTTTACTAATAAATAATTTCATGTTGTCTCATTTACTTTTGATCCATTTTTAGCTTTGCATTTTAGATGATTTTAGAAGTTTACAACATCTTTTATAAATATATAAATTAGAATGATTGTATGTATAAATTTCCAACATATCATCCAAACTATATTTTGCATGATTATTTTCTTTGAATAATCATATGATTAAATATGATATCTTTCAACGTACTTTATCTATATTCCTCTAAATCTAAAGATAAGCATGCTAGTTATATTATACTTAAACATAAAATATGAATCTACAATAGATAATATAATCAATTATTATATTGATTTATACTATTATTTAACTTACATAGATTTTATATTAAATAAATCTATATCAAGTTAAGTCAAAGTGTTATATACTAGCATTATATATATATATATATATATATATATATATATATATATATATATATATATATATATATATATATATATATATATATATATATATATATATATATATATATATATATATATATATATATATATATATATATATATATATATATACACACTAGCATTCAATCCATTTAAAAACAATACTAATATATTTATATAACTATATGTAAAAATTATTTACTACTATATTTATCTTATAAAAATTTATAAAAAAAAATAATTTTTAAACTCTAAAAATATTACAACGTAAAAAAATAATTAAGATACTGATAAAATAAATAAATAAATAATTAAAATTATCACTTTCAAGATGTGTGTATTTAAGATATCTATTTTACTAAATTAAAGTTAAAAATGATTTAATTATAATCATTATCACTATAAGAAATTAAAAAATTTAAGTTATTAAAATACAATTTATTATAAAAAAATTAAATTAAATTTTTATTTGTATCTTTGAGTTTTTATTTAACGTACAAGATAAAATTCTATTGCTCATGAAGTAACCTACACATCATATGCAGACTGAAAACTACTATCATTAACTTTTTTGGCACTCAGCGTTAGAATTTGCTGTAAGCAATTATTCCACTTGTTACAAAAATGGGGAGTTAAAACCCAACTTTTAGGATAATAATAGAGAATCAATTGTGACAAGAATAGTTGGAAGAGTTTCGCACAATGTTTTTAAATTTTTTTAATTATGTGTTTTAATATAGTACGTAATATTTAATAGGTTTGTGAGAATAGAATGATTCGTATAGAAGTGAGGAGTGTATATTTCATGTTTGGTCTTGTTGTAGTTTTGTTTTTAATGTAAGAGTTCGGTGTTTTATTTAAATATTTATGTGTAATATTGTTGACATTCATATTGTAATCAAATTGCATTTGAGCCTATGTTTTCTAGTAGCTTAAATTCGATCTTTAATTTTTCATTTTCCATTCTCAAGTTGAGATTTTATGGACAACTTCAATCTTTGATTGAGATTACCAAGGAAACCTTGATCTCTAATTTCAAAACCTAATGAAGCTATATCAACTAAATGACTATATATTGCCTCCCAAATGGATATATGACCTTTACCAATAACTAGTAAAGCAGAAGCAACCCTCTCCCACTTTTTTTAAATTTTATTATGATTCCAAATTTCACCTGCCTTAATATCATTATCCATTAACTTATATATAAAATATTTAATTTTAAATTTTCTCAAGCATCATCAATGTATTAGTTTATAAAGATTCCCTCACAGAAATTTCCCCAGATTTTATTTTTCTAAAAAATTCCCTTATAAAAAAGGTTAATATAGATTTTTTTAAAAGGGCAAACACTTTTAGCAAGAGACCTTATTCCCAGTATAAGCATCCAACAATAACACCCCATTACAGTTGAACTTTGATGACAAGAACAACGACACCACAACTTAATCATCACACCATGCCAATATCAACATTTTTAATATAGTTTAAGAGTTTATCCTTTAAGGATATTTATAAGTGAATTAAAATAGAAAACTTGCAATGCAGAAGTAACATTGTATTTTTTTTAGTTGAGTAGGAACAAGGGGCAGAAATATTGGTTATGACAAAATGATTATATACATCTCTATGAAATTCTCCCATACAAGCTGGAACTCTCGTGGGCATCCTACAACATTGTCTAGCGTTCTCCTTCATTCTACAACACATTGGAGCACTCCAACTTATTATAACATCTACTTGGCCTTGTGAGTGCATCCTCTAGTGTCATTGTGAGGCCTACTTTTCTATTATTTATTTCTCCCTTTGTTTATTGTTTCCTCTTAGCATTATGGAGTTATCACCTCATTCATCTCATACCATACACATTAGGGTATTTCTCCTCATGGGGATTAATGCTTAAAGGTTTGATTTAACATTATTGTTCATGGTCCTGGAAATAATAGGATAATTAAAAACACTCTCTCATTCTATATCTCTATTTTGATTACCCATTGAATTTGAAAGACCAGCCTAGGAGCTTGACCATTCTCTGCAAACTCCCAAGTAGTCCCAACAATAGCTACAAGTCGTGTTAGAGCTCTTCTTCTACATAATTTTCATTCCCTCTTTCCCTTCTTGTGTATTCCATTCCTTTCTTTCTCTAGTTTAGACCACATTTAATTATTTGTGTATTTCCAAGTTTGTTTCTCTTATTGCCATTATTTCCTATTGTGCAACTAAGTTCAAATTATATGGATAAATATTTAAATTTTGCAACGTTTTTTTATGACAATTACAATACATAATTGGGATGGCTTGTGAATTGTAAAAAAAATTGCATGACATGATACCATACGGGATAATGAGCCTCACAAATAGTTTACTTGGAACATTTTGAAGTTTTGTTCCACATTGTAAATTTGGTTTTTCATTATTGTTAATGAAATTTGAATAATTATCTTGCTTACAACCTATCTTAATCAATGTAAATGATGGATGTTCAACTATGCTTCAAATAATATGACTATTAACACATAATTTCTTCCCTTGCATTTTTGTTTAACTTGCCACTTTAATACAAATTTATTCTTTTAGTGTTGTAAATTATATCTGCATAAAATTTTCTCCTCACCTAGACCTCAACTTGGTGCTTCGTCTTTTGATGCCCGATGATTGTTTTGATTATGCTCACACTACCTCACAAACTCATATTTTCACCTTCTCTCATGTCTTTGCCCCAAATTTGAGTCTTGGTTCTTAGGACCAAAGCACTAGGGTCCCTTCTCCTAGCTTAGGACCAAGGTACCTAGTGCCCTGGTCCTCACAACAATCACATCAAGTGAGTGATAAATTAGATCCCATGTTGGCCTACTTTGAAAATTCAAATATTTTTTTAGCAGTCAAGTATAAAAGAAAGTCTACCCCTCTCATTTAAAATCTAACGAAAAAGCCTAAGCAATCTAGTAAGCCATATAATGATCCTAAATTCAATCCATGTGAGAAAGTAATCAAACATTCATCAAGCACTGGAGAAGAAGTAAAGTCAATTTCAAGCATTCAAGATGACATCCATGATCAACCTTCTATGAAGACATTCTACAAGATATCCTAAACCCCTTTCATGAGGATTCAAGCAAACTTCATCAAGGTATACATTTTAATTACAAGCATTTAATTTTAGATTTGGTCTTTCCCTTAAAAGGAAAGCATCTTGATGCAGTTTCCTTTACAATTATTACTTCAATTTCAAGGTTAATTCCTAAACTAGGGTTTGACCCAAGGTAAACCCCTATCTATAACCCTTTTTCCTCTGTGTGTGTGGGGAATTGACTTAGGAGTTGTACTTAGAGGTGTTGATAGAGTTGGAAATGATGAAATGTTCAAATTTTGATGGAGTGAAAAGTAGAGGACCAAGGCAAAGCCTAGCTACTCGATCTTGAAAAATCAACCCAAATTTTCACTAAAGGTTCTAATTCTCTTCTTCTGCTCAAATGCTTGTTTTTGGCCCTTTCAAATATGTATATTAGTCTATTTTTTATCATTTCATCTCAATTATCCATTGCTTCATCCTAAATAATATAATTCAAATCCAATTTCAACTAAAAGAGGGTGGCAAACTAAAAAAATAATGAATCTAATCAGAATTTCGACCCTTTTCTTATTTGGATTGTGGCTAGATCTATTGGATTCATCCCTCTTTTAATATTTTGGTCCCTTAGGTAAGATTAGTGGTTTTTATTATCTTAATTGGTGAAACCCTAATTTTAGCACCAAAACAATTCCATCAGATTCATTTGCACCTTTCTTAATTTTTTCTCATTCTACTTTTCAAAATGAACATATTGTTCTTTCTTAAATAACTTTCTAGCATTGTTTAAAAAGTTCATAGTAGTGATACTATTACATGCATGTTATAGTAGCTTATCTCTTCTCATGATAGTGATACTATTACATGCATGTTATAGTAACTTAGCTCTTTTTATGTTGCTCTATTCTCTTAATCTCTCTATTGAAACCCCTATTGCTACTTGTAGGGATCTCTCTCTGTGTGTGTGTGTGTGTGTGTGTGATGAATCATTATTTAATGTTGAATATCATCCTATAATGAATCATGAGTGAAGGCATATTGAACATACTCTTTTATCTTCTTCTACACCTCAACTTCTTAATGTAAAAACACATAGATAATTGTTTCATTATAAATTAATTTTACCCACTCACTCGATTGATTCTCTTGATAATTACATGTCAACATTTAGGATACGAATTCTCTCATGCCTAAAATCATTGTGCATGGTGAACGTGATTCACCCTTGCCTCGTCTTCCTTTAATCATTGATAGCCCCCAACCTTCTAATGTCTATACTTACATTTCTTACTCTATAACATGAAATATAGCTATGGCTATTGAATTATATAGAATAACCCATATATAACACTCATCTACACACATAAATTAATCTTGCGCTTGTCTATCTTTCTCCACTAGCTCTTATTCTTCCATTAGCTCATATCTTCTCATTGAAAACAACAAAAGAGTATGAACTTATTGAGAAACTTTAGGATAACCAATATAAGATCTCTCTTTGAGATTTGATTTATAAATAACCTTCTTATTATAATAGTCTTTAGAAGGTCTTACAAATTCTTTTTTATTTCCTCTTTTTTTAAAACAACTAAAGTATTCATCTTCTCATTAATTGCATATATTCTAATACAAAAAAAATGTCTTTTGTCTAAGCTTTCTTCATGAAGGTTTAACAAAAAACTTCCTCTTTTGGTTACGGTTAGTATCAAATCTATGTGTATTAAGTGGACCTTAACCAATAAAGGTCTTGGCCTTAATGTTTTTAGTCTTGTTTTACTTAAATGAATCCATGTTGATACCTTTTGTCTTTCTCCCTTTGATGTATCAAGGTTTTGATAATGTTGGAAGATTATTTTGGGACCATTACTTTACATATATCATATTGGAACCTAGAACTCTCTCTATTTTGGTCCATGTCATACTAAAGAATCATTCTTACAATTTTATTCTCGATAGACCTTGGATTCATACAATGGGGGCAATTGCCTCTTCTCTTCATTAGTTCAAAAAGTTCATCTATGGAATAAAGGTTATTATGATCAAATATGATACATTACCCATTTTAATATTTTGAAATTTATATCACTACTCTTTCTATTTTATTTACTATAATAGCACCTTCTACTTGACTCATAGTCAAGACACTGTTAATATTTCTTGAACTATTGACTCCATAACACTCATAGACTAGTCATGCACCTCTAATGCATGTCTCGGTGATGACTATGGTTCCTTAGAATTCACCACTTCTTACATTAGTGAATATATGGTTGACCCCATCATCTTGATATACTTCCTTCTTCTATCGATTCTACTAGTAGTTCTCCCTCCTCCAATAGACAAAAAATATCCTAAAAGTCAACTGACACTTTCCTTTTATTCATATCATCAAGTTATTGACCATTTGATAAACCAATGTTAAGCTCTGAAAGAATATAAAATATTATTGATAGATGTTGTTAGAATAACCAGTGGACAACTGAGAGGGGGGGGGAGGGGTGAATCAGTTGTCAATAGATTATATTAATCAAACCACTTTATAACCTTTAACCGGAGCACATAAACATTAAATACTAGAATAGCAGAAACAGATACTAGTAAGCAATAAAACTTAAGAATGAAACATAGAATCAACACAACATAACACCATGATTTGAACGTGGAAAACCTGGTAAAGGGAAAAACCACGGTGGGAAGCCTACCCACAATCAGATAATACTTCTGCAGAAAGTGTGTGATACAATAAGGGGCCTACACATGCAGGAAGGTGCACTGCCTAGAGCATACTGCTCATTACAAAGGAGTCTCACTGACTACAAAGAGGTTATAACCACCTCAATATAATTGGACAAAAATCTAGAAGAATGAACTGCCAATGATAGCATCTACCATGCCTAATTACAGTTCTGGTTAAGCTCAATACCAGAGGCCTTTAACCTCTTACATAAACCCCATTCGAGCACCTATGATAGACCAAATCTCCTTCGCATATGATATTTCATTCCATGACCATGACCACAATGATCTACAATGAGATCTTACATAAATTTATACAAACGCTAAGGCCTAAACCAATTAGGTCAACCACCTAAAAGATATTACAATAAGATCATTACATTCAACCACGTTACAATGATATGCCATGTCGGCTTTAGACCAAAACAACATTAACCAATCCATAAATCATCCCAGTAACATGTAAAGAACACTTAATAGCACGTTACATGATACCAGTCCATAACCTGGATAGGTACCAGACCTAATTTGGGCCCACATACGCCAAAGCGATGTTTCCAATCAGTCAAGGCACAAACAAAGATCACCTTATGCATCTTGAATTCCATCTAGAAGCCACACCAACACCACGTATGCATCTTGTCAAAGATTCTCAGTAGAAGCTCTGTCGGTAAAACCCTAAACCCTTACTGGTATAGGCTTACTAGAGTGTATGATAGCATCCGATCAACAAGTCAATACCAATTGACCAAAACATACTCTAGAAACATGCAACACATCAAACCAAACATATTCCATTGATCCAAACATGTCGGTAGTACCCAACTGATAGTCCCTTCTGCCGGTAACACTGGTTCTTCTACAGGTAACCAAAATCTATCTACCGGTAACCAATCATAACAGCTAGTGTTGACATCAATGACAAAACATCAATGCAACACATAATCAATTCCTTCATATTGCCAAGAAGATGTTGCATAATCAATTCCTTCATAGGAATTCAAATCATTTCTTTTCTAATATGAGGAACACCTCTTTCATACTACCGATATTCCCTTGTTATAGAATTAAGCTTGTCTCTTTCATCACATTAAGATTACCTCTTTCATTTTGATATCTAATGTATGATATTGAGCATACCTCTATTTTCTCTCTTTTATTCCTTAATGTGGTATTTACACAACTCTACATCTATTATTTTGTTAACCACTATCTGACACTCGTGAATGTTGTCTTTATTGGGATACAATTCTAGAAGCTATAATTATTCTTTCTATTTTAACACAATGAACTACCCCTTTATTGTCCTCGCCTATATTCTAATGGGAATGGATAACTTGTTTTGAGGATGTATATTTTTCCTAAAGACCCCTTTCTTGTTTCTTCCTCCTATACACTACCTAAAAATATTCACATTTTAAGATATGTGCATGGAAATGGTGGGCCAAAAGGGGGCAAAAGTGGCCATGTATTTTTAAATAATTAAAAATTGATCTTGGATGAGAAACTCAAGATAACCATGCTAAAAAATTGACAATATGACAAGGACAAGATTTTTAGTTCTTAGAATCTAGTTTCTAAACTACTATTTAAGAGAAAGGTGGATGTTAATAGTTTCAAATAGGGGGAACATATAAATGGCCTCTATTTTTTTCATATAACATAGCCATCTATTCATAAATTAGAGAATGCTAGTCCTTGGGACTCGTATTAGCTAGTTTTTATTGATTCACTAAAACAACACAACATGATAGTCAAGGTGATCTAGCATTATTTAAAATATTTGAATCACCTAGAAATAGAGAATTCTAGTACAAGTGATGCATTGAATTTGATGATTCTTTGTGATAGAGAAATATAGAGCTTGAGACATGTATTATATTTTATATTGATTTATTTGTGTTCTCTTTGTATGCACCAATTTATTCTCTCTAAAATAATCGATCACCTTGCTACATTTTTCTCAATATATAATAATCTTTTATATGTCTTCTCTTTTATATTGATTGCATTTTTGGGATGATGTCAAGTATTAAGACAAATTTCACATCAAAGTCTCATTCATGTTGACCTAAAAAAAAAAATTTGTTTAATTATTATGTGCCTTCTTCCTTTATGTTTTGTTCATTTATTGTATTTTATTTTCTATCAGTATATGTTTTTAATGTAATCATTTTGTATGTTTTATGTCTTTTGACATCTTTGTGTTGTAGGTTTTCTTAGTCTAACATGTGTTTTTATAGGTTATTATCTTGAGGGAATGGTTCCTTCACTTGAAGACTTGTTGCAAATCCTTTTTAGCATCATTTATTAATGATATTTTTTTTCATTTTCATATCTTATCATACCTTATCACATAGTTTTGGGGAAATAAATAGGTTCAAAACCAAAGATTGTGAAGATAAATCTCTATCCAATAAACTAATCAAAGGATGAGATTCAAAGCTTGGATAGAAACAACAAAATAATTTGAAACTTATGTGCAAATATTAAAATTAAGGTGCCTTAATTGTGGAAAACTCATGATTAGATCCTTCTTCTTTATGATGCCAAAAGTCAGCTTGTTAACCATTCTCAATAAACCTATCTTATGTGACCTTATAACAGCAATAAATAATGATTAGCATCACCATAATATGGAAGAAATAAGGCATAAATTAGCAACATAACATCCACACTTAACAAAGGATTTACGTAGATAAACTCTTGTAGGAAACAAATCACCAAAAGGGAGGACAAGGTTGTATTAACAACAAAAAAAGTGCTTACAATACAATCACTTCCATTCTCCTCTTTTACTCCACCATAACAGAAACTATGCACATGAGAAAAAAATCCTTATTCCTCCCATCCATCCTTCATTCCTATAGAGAAAAATGCATTCAATTGTTCTCTATTTTTTGTTGTGCATACAATCTACACCCAATGGTTGAATTTATAGAATGGAAAGAGCTCCAAAACCACCAATAAAGGTTCCTAAAGAATAATAATCATTACTCATGACCACAACCCTTGGAATTCCTCCATGGAACTAGAAGAGACATCATTTTAGCTTCCAATACCTTCCCTCCAAGACAGAGACCTATGCTTGCAAGATAAACAGTACATTGAATGTAATAAATGATCAAAAACCAAGAAGCACTTGTTGCCTCTTCCATACTCCTACTTGGAGAAGACCATAGGTCATTTTTTTCACTTTCTTAAGCCATTAAATAATGTATTCTAGACATTCATAAGCGGGAAAAACAATATTTAATATTTGTGTTCACAACCCACTTTTACCGCTGCTAGTGTAACCCATCACCCCTTATGAATGCATTACAAAAAAATTAAGGTGAATTAAATATTATAAATTATTTTCCTAGTACATCCTAAGTTCCTTAGGACACTTTCCAAGGATGTTGAAACCATGTCATAGGATTTACAATGTAGATGACACCTTAATCCTAACATTCTCCCACTTGACATCACACATTGTAAATCATGGGGGCTTCACTTAGTGAACCTAGGTTATATCACGTGCGTTCCTAGCATACAAAAGAATCCCCCTATTTTCAAAAAATATTTCTCTAAACTTGTTTTTTGTCACCCCCTCCCAATACACATCTCAAATTAAAAACCCCCTATTTTCACCAGATATTGTATTTTTCATAGCCCAAATTAAAAACCCCTCTATTTTCACTAGATAGGCAATATATTATTTTCAATTTTTGGGATATTAAACCCCACAAAATGAACGCACATGATAAAATATTGCCTAGCTAGTGAAGCCCCAATGTTGTAAATACACCCATAGGAATCACAAAAAAGGGGAAACCATCCCTTAGCCATCCATGTACCATATAAATCTTCACCATACACTCATGATCTAAGAAGACACCTACAAAAGCAACCAAACCACCATCAAGCAACAAACTTCTCACATCTTCCAATATGCCACATATGGAAGAAAAACCTAAACATGTCAAGCTAAATCATATCAACTATCACTCAAACTTGCACCAATCTCAACATGAACATAAGAATCAGATTCAAATGATAACAAAGGCTCTGAGTAACTGTCTTACTCATACCACCTAGAATAGAAACCACAGCAGATTGTAATTTATCCAAGCTAACCATACCTTAAACCAAGGTAAACCAACATAGATAAAACTTCATGTTGTCAACATATCAAATCTAAACTTGAAATCAAGTCTTTGTACTTCTAAGATCCCATCTCAAATAAACATACCAGTACATAAATTACCACAAACAAGGCCTATTAACAAATTTTGCATCACCAATGAAATAATATCATGAATATAGATAGTCCATATTTGAGTCATCCCACTATAACCAATAGGTTGTACACACCTACAAACTGTATAGCTTGTAGATCCATATCCAATGATTCATACAAACTCATTATCACATTAGTAATAAAAAAAACCAAGATATCACAGAGATAAACAAACATATATCCTAAAACTCCTACTGCATGAGTAATGTCAAATCTAAAAAATATCAAAGCATACAAAGTCTATCTATAGTACTTTACATAGAAGATGTGGCTAACTCCTCTATCACATAGTGTCAAGGAAACATACATGATATACAAATCCCACAACCAAAAAAGGTGCAATACCTCCCTCACCATAAGTCTCCATAGCTCTCCTAAGTTCTTCACACTCAACCATGTGTATACAAACATCCAAGAAGAAAAATAAGACCAAAGAGAGAACCTACATATCAAACCATATCCTTTTCATACACTAACATGTTCTAGCAAATAGAAACCTTTTACAACAAAATTTATAGATCGAGGCACAAAATTCCGAACAAAAACAAAATCTTTGAAAAACTTAAAAAAAAACAGAATTCCTTTTCTTTGTCCTCCTACAGAATGTTGTGGAAGTAATTTATAGGCCCTAGTTCAAGTCTCCAGAACCATGGATTCCTTATTTGATGAGCCCTTTCTCACACTTCAGTCCCTTTTCCACTACCTAGTGGAATGAATTGTGGCATTGCATTTGAAGAGGATATTTTATTTGAGGGACTAAGTTCTTTGTAAACATGTCTACTTGTTCTTTCTCGGGTATATGCCAAGTAGTCCTGTGAGAAAGTGAGTGCCAACATTATAGGAAGTGAAAGATTCTCCTTCCTTTCACTTAGTAGCACACAAATCCATTAATGGTATTGGGTTATCAATGTTGTGAGCAAAGTGTGCAATGATTGTTCAGCTAGTTCTCCCCATGATCGTATCCCTAGTGGGAGGTGCGAGAACCACTCTAGAGCTTGGTCACCCAAGCTTCGAGGAAAGAAATGCATAAGATAAGTATCATCACCTGCCACCTCTATACAAGTGGTGAAAAATTATCAAATGTGATCTCTAGGGTCACCCTTCCTCTCATACTTCTCAAATTTAGGAGTTTCAAAATTTGGAGGAAAGGGTGACATATACATCATTCGATCAAAAGGATAAGGATAGAGATCTTCCATAGTATAACTCTTTTTTGTATTCTATATTTGGAGGTTAGACATCTGCCACTATAGATTCTAGACTTGCTAAATGAGGATGTATGTTTGGGTCAATGGCACCTAGGTGGTGTGATTGGAGCTGATGAAAGGGTTGGCATTGGTATATACAAGAGATTGTTGAAAATTTGAATGATTGTAGAGCTATGAACCGTTAGAACCGCTTGGTGGAGTGAAACAATAAAAATGGGTGCTAATATTGGGTTGAGTTGCACCAAATGAATTATGGGAAGCTTGATTAGGTTGTGAAATATTTTGAAGATTGTATATTGATCCCACAAAAAGGGAGATTGAAGGTTGTGTGGTGTTGGCCATTGATCCCTCAAGGGTCGAAGTAGAAATTTGTGATGTACTAGACAATGTTTGGGATAAAGTACTAACACTTGTTTGAGATGAAAGATTAGCATTTTTTTATTGTTTGCAAATGATGTACTAAGGTTTGCACTTCAGGTAGAAGCCGTGGTGACTTAGGTTGATTCTTATTGTGTACTTTGTGTATAACTTTTGGTGGCACTTGAGGACATGGCTTTAGTGTGAGGTTAGTGAGAGGATGACCCCTTGTGTTTGTCATGGGTTCATAGGAAGCATAGTCTCGGGCAAAATAATAGTTGTAATATCGAAATCTAGTGGATACTTGGCTCCATTCTGAATTACCAATAGGAGGTATCTATTTGGGTCATGATTCGAGAGGCCGTTGAGAAGTGTGATAGCATAGGGGTCTTCTTGTGTGATCTCAAGTTCCTCAGGCGTCAGATTCTTTTAAAGGTTTTCTATCAAGAATGGATCATTGGGATTTGATGGTAGGGTTGTGCCTCTTCTAGATTGTCCAGGTGAGTATGCTAACAAGTTCATAGTGCTTGTAGCATTAAATTTGGGGTCACTATTTGGATCCATTTGACTCCTATCCTTTTGCGATTGAGTAATGAGCATTAAGGACTCCTAAGACAGACTAAAGATGCAATTTGGGATAGGTGGAAATTAAGGACTACTAATAATGCAATTTGGGCTAAGCAAGAATTGAGGGCTCTTAAGACACTTTAAATATGGATTCGTTGGGTTTTCTCTTCTTCTTCTTCTAACAAGAAGCTCACTCACATGTATTTGGGTGCAGTTCTCTTAGCTTCCCATGCAAGATTATTTAATCCTAATCTATAATGTTTTCTTGATTGTCTTCAAATCCTATGTTTGGTTGCAAGACTAGGAACATGTCTCCATGTGGCAACACCATTTTGGTTTATGCTAGATTGTTCTTCTAATATGGGATTCTATGGTTCCTAAAATGACAAAACTAAGGATATGAATGACACTAATCTCTAATACACCCAAGGATAGAGTCGTGGACATTGAGCAGGAGATATCAAAGATTATCTTGAACCAAAACAAGATTGAGGTTGACAGCAAGATGACAAATGTTGATACCCTATGCTAGACTTATAAGCAAGGGAATTGGATTATGAGGATTGAATGATTGATAGGGGTCTTGATTTCTCAATGAATCTTTGGCTTGATCTTAAGACTAATTCCTTGGGTGGTTTTGGGATGTGACTAAATTGAAGATGTCAATGGGTCTAATGAAAATATATATTGCAAAGACTTGCGAGGACTCCTAAGGATGTGTAATCTATAAGGGGTTAATAAGACTAAAAGACTCTATTGATCACAAAAGTTTAGAAAAAATGGATCTCAATCATGAAAGTGGGAATGGCCCAATGAAGCATAAGTTTTATCACGCAAATGCGAATCTGGGACAAGTCGAATGTAAAATTGATTTCTGACAAATGTGAGATCTGTTCTAGTCAATTATGATATAGGGAGTGAATGAATGCATGATAGATCTATGATATATCTGAAAATAATTATGTTCAAATGTGAAAGGGATTGGACTCGAATGCAAAAGTCTATGCTTTCAAGGAAATCTAAAAAATTTTGGTTTGTCTTAGGGAAATTTTGGGCAAGTTGTGATGATCAAACAATTAGAAATCACAAAGATAATATGGTTGATAAGTTTCCTAATTCTAACTACCATTATTGTGTATGTTCAAGGGTCAAATCAGCCCCAATTTTCCACTAGTCTTTGCACATTCGAAAACACATTAAACAATGCTTAATCTTAAGGAAATGGCTTCACTACGATAATCCCAACCCATAGCTTGGAATCTTGTCAATGCAAGTATAGGGAGCCCTAAAGGGGTGTATTCACTCTTGTCTTTGTGAGAGAGGATAGGTAGGGGCCTCTAGGATTGGAAGAATGACCCAATCACCCTCTCCTCGGAAAGCTACACATAACTTATGCAAATCCAGGGATTTTTGTCTCAACTCAAGGCTTGATGGTGAGTATCTTGGGGGCAAAACCAGTTGTGCCCTTGCACTGTTACTATCATAATGTTTGGTCAAAATAAAGGGTAGGCCACTACAAAGGTTTCTAGTCAAGATTTGGGGTTACCAACACCTTGTGAGCATCCAAACCAACCTTAGAGTGTAAAACCCCTATCAAATTGACAAGTATGACATAAGATAATACCAGTGGGGTTACGACTTTCGTCTTTGCCCTTTTTTATATAGCGGACTAGATTAAAGTGTCACTTGAGTCGCTCTTGGCACGAGTACTTTTTCCCACCAAGGTGGGCTCTCAAAAAAAAGAAAAATAGGGTTCTACAGAGATTGGGCAAGTGCCCCAAACACTTTAAACAATTTTGTTCATTTTAGAGCATCAAAACAAAGTGTTTTCTATTCTAGAAATCATAGACAATTCCAAAACTACCTCTACAAGAACACGTGATTAGTAATTTTGTAAATTTATAGTCTTCGTATGCCACACACTAAAAATGAAGCATTAGTAAAAATAGAAAAATCGTACATGTAGGCAAAACATAACAAAAACTAGAAAAATTCATCAGTCAAATGTGAAATTTGAAATTGACAAATAAAATTTAGTTTAATCTAACAAATGTGAAATGCCCAATTAACAAATACAAAATATTACTGTATGTGGGAAAAATGGATTAATAAAACTAAATATGTGAAAAATTACGATAAATATCAATCCACACACACACACAGGACTTCTTGATGCAAGCTATGGAGTAACGATGCGTTACTCAGCTTCCCAAGGAGGGTCCCATGGTTCTCTATCTCACAATGTCCCTCAAACCAATGTTTTGCTCTCAGATTACTGAGCAAAATGGCTTAGGGATGGCAAATATGAGAACGAGAGAGATTTTTAATCGATTTTAGTATGAGATGTGTTATAAGCTAGATGAGATGCTAGAAATGCAACAAACTAAATGATAAGATGACAGGGTTAGTATGAATACTATCCTAGCATACTATATTTAATCTATGATTGAGCTAAAATGATAAATAAACTACTTTAGCATGCATGTTCATGATTAATTCTGATCTAAAAGAGGCTAAATGAGGAGCATATATGAAATGAAAAAGCTTGAAAGTATTTGAGCATAAGTATAATGCTTCAAATTTGAAAGATGATTGTTAAGAATGGAGGAATGAGAGCTCTATTTATAGCACAAACAGGGCAATGGATGGTCAGGATTGAATGGCTTAATCAAGGGCCAGGTTTGAAAGTTGGGGATCCATGTGCACAATTGGCACCAATGACATGGTGACAAGTGTCCACACCAGATTGGGTTGAAAGAAGAGGTTGGAGGCATTAAAGGCCTGAGGAGACCTCATGGTTATCTAAAGGCTAAGGGTCAAGTCTAAGTTAGGTTTACCCACTGAATTAGGATCTAATCCAAAGATAAACCTTTGTGCAAATGATTAAGAGATAATCATGGTCAAAGCATTAATAACCTGATGAGACCCTTGGGTTGGATAGAGGTTGAGTCAAAACAAATGTTTTAACCATTAATGGTTATTGGAGACTTTGGGGGTTTTGGTGGTTGAAGGTTGGAAGCCTTCAATGGTTTTCAAAGACTTTAGGGTTTTAGTGGTTGAAGGTTGAAAACCTTCAATGGTTATCCAAGACTTTGGGCCATTTGAGAAGTGACCTCCCTTTGCTTAGGGATGTGACAAAGTTTAGAGGAGGGTTAGGTTAATTAGAATCGATTAGAAGATTCTAGAAGGGGTTAGGAAGGGGTTTGGGATTTTGCAAGTGGATGAGGGGATAATAGGATTTAATTGAATTATTTGATTTTCATTCAATTTGGTTGCAATTTGGAGAAATTAAATAAATATGATTTATTCAATTTAGGATAACTATTTAATTAAATTTGAATTTAATTAAAAGTGGCTAGGGGGATTTAATTGAATAAAATGATTTATTCATTAAATGGGTATAGTGAATTTAATTAAGTGATTTACTTAATTAAATAGAAGAATGTGGATAATTTAATTAAATTGGATTTAATTAAATAGATAAATGAACATAAAATATTCATTCAGGAATATGGTCATTTTTATACGTCTACATTTTGCCCCTCTTTGAAGTGACGTGTGTGCACATGTTAATTCAAAGAAAATGATGTGTTTTTGTATTTTATGATTAAATGCAATTTTTGTGTCGCTCTTTTGATTTGCCAGTCGTGTCTCAGTTTTGATGCGATGCCCCAGATTCGATGTTTGATGTGATGCCCCCTCGGGAGATGAATCAATATTTTTTTTTTTTTTTTTTTGGTTGGAAAATTTCTGATTTAAATTGATGTCGTTCGTATGATGTGTAGGATTTCATGCGTGTAGTTAGTGTGTAAATTGATTCATCTCCCGATAAATTACAAGTGTTTTGGTATAGGGGAGACCGCGACCGTATTACAGGCCCAGTTAATTAACCCTAATTGTATTTTCCTCCTATAAAAGGGGAAAAGGGCTTGATTTGAATTCATTTGTGCTTGTTGACTTGGAAGAAAAGAAAATTTGCTCTGGAGAGAAAATGCCTATTCCGTATCACAGACACCGTTTCGAGCGCGTTCGAAGATATCGGAGACCTGCAGCGTATGGACCACCAGTAAGTCAACGTTTTTGACCCCCTTTTGATTTTTTATTTTGTCGTTTTTAGCTGTTTTTCGAATTTTAAAGTTCGGACTCATCGTTTTAGCGCGTCTAAGTCGCATATTAGCGCATACGCAATGTGAAGTAGCGCATAGAATCCATTTTAATTGTTGCGTCCGAAATGATTGTGATAGCGCATAGCTTGTTTAGGTTAGCGCGTCTATGTAGAATAGCGCAGGTAATGTGTATAGTAGCGCGTTAGAAGAACAGGATAGCGCGTAGGTATAACCTAGCGCATAGGAAGCATAGAAGTTTGCATCAAACAGGAGGTTTAGCGCGTAGGCATAACCTAGCGCATAGGGCTGTAAAGGTAGCGCTTAGGCAGAGGGATTTAGCGCGTAGAACTAGTCTAGCGCATAGGATGAAAAGGAGAGCGCTTAGAGAAAACAGGTTAGCGCGTAGAAATGGTCTAGCGCAAAGGGTGATTTAGGTAGCGCATTGGAGGAAAAAATTAGCGCGTGAACAGGTTCTAGCGCATAGGATAAATTGGATAGCGCACCAGTAGAAAAGGATAGCGCATGGATTGAATCTAACGCATAAGAGAGATAGATGAGCGCTTAGGACAAACAGCTTAGCGCGTAGATGGAATCTAGCGCATAAGATTAATAGGTTAGCGCGTAGGTCAAACAGCCTAGCGCTTGGGTCTTTTTTAGCGCATTTCATGTCTGTTTTAGCGCATCCAGGAAAAATTTGTGTTGTGGTCGATCTAAAATGTGGTGTTTTTGCGTGTCTGTCGTGTTTTTGATGCATGTATCCAATATGAGCATTTGTATAACTTGTTTTGATGTGAATGTTTCCAAGTTATGTATAGATATCAAGCTTTTTGTGGGGATCAGAACATGATTTATTTTGTGTTATCTGTTTTAAGTTCAAAATGCAGATGAAAGCCTGAGTTGTTTTACAAGCCGGTATGGGTTGGAAACTTGAGTTGTTTTACAAGTTTTGATATGGGTGGGAAACTTGAGTTGTTTTACAAGTTTGTGATTGTGGTACTTGAGTTGTTTTACAAGTTTTGATATGGTGTTTGAGAACTTGAGTTGTTTTACAAGTTGATATGAAATGATAGGTGTTTGAACTTGATGTAGATGAGCAAATTTGTTTCATGTTGTTGATGTAAGTTTGATTTTGATATCTTTTTATTGATGTGGAATCTGATATTGGATATGTTTTGTTTGTTGACAGGAGCGATTGGGGATCGTGCAGTCGAGGGAGAGATTTCCGAGACCATGGACACTTATACCACGTCTGTCACAGGCAGACTTAGATATTATTGAGAGGTGTGGATTGACCTCACTTTTGGATATGCCTCGGTTCACTGTGAACCGGGGACTCTTGACAGCACTGGCAGAGAGGTGGCATAGTGACACGAACACCTTCCATTTTGCTACGGGGGAGATGACCGTGACACCAGAGGACTGCTATCGTATCTTGCATATTCCTGTGGTAGGGGCTATATTGCCCTATGAGCAGACAGAGGAGGGCGGCACAGAGGCACTGCGCCGGATTTTTCATGATGAGAGTGTCTGCGGGTATGAGATCCCGTGGCAGGAGTTCCTGGATCTTGATTACGCACCGCTGCCATCTGTATTGGCAGGATTTATTGGAGGATTCCTTTGTCCTGATCGCAGGTCAAAGGGATTTTCAGTGGGATGGGGGCTGGTTCTGGAGCAGATGGTCACACAGGGCCGGAGATTTGCATGGGGGTCAGCGATGCTGGCCCACCTTTACAGGAGCCTGCACGAGGTAGTATACCTCGGATATGGGAGTTTGTCAGCAGGGGTGACACTCTTACAGGTATGGTGCTGGGAGCACATTCCAGCAGCGAGGCCACTGGCAGACAGGGATAGGCCCGTGGGGGCAGCTTATGCATATGGTTATAGAGGCCTAGTTGTCCAGCGTAAGCTGGGCAAACTAGAGCACTGGAGGAGAGTTTTTGATGACATAGATACGGTCATCTGGAGACCGTACACAGGCTGCGAGGTATGGGCCGAGGATGGTATAGAGATGCCTTTTGTGTTTATGACAAGGCATTTGATTGGGAGGACCCCGTTCGTTATTGAGCGGTTTTTGGTTACCCGAGTTTTGAGGCAGTTCGGGAGGCAGCAGGGTGTTCCACAGGGGACGTGCTTATATGCACGGCGGCAGCAGGATGTGGCCGATTGGGGGCCGACTATTGACAGTGCCGTTGTGATTGAGGAGTTTACTGGTTTGGCTGGGCAGATCTGGGACTATGCCCCAGAGATACAGGATGCTGGTATGACTGACGAGTTCGCTCGTTTATTTGCTGCTCGGGCTGTGGCGAGGATCTCAGATCCAGAGGAGATGAGACCAGTTTTTGATTCAGATGGAGAGGAGGGAGACGGGGGAGATGAGGGGGATGATGGGGATGATGGGGGTGATGGAGGGAGGAGGAGAGGGAGAGGTGTGCAGAGGGCGGTGCGACAGGGTCGGATTGAGAGAGGGAGGGGAGGTTTGGCTATTGGAGCCGGGAGAGAGGGCAGAGTCACAGAGGTACTAGCGGCCGTAGGAGGAGAGGAGGAGGTGGGGAGGCCAGTACAGAGGAGGAGGATAGATATTCTCCCACCTCCCGTACCCAGGACAGGCCGAGTGGGGGGAGTGGCGCCAGCACAGGTACCGTTACGGGTTCGAGTGCCGGGACACATAGAGGACGCCCATATCCGGACGCTTCAGATCACTGTGCAGCAGCTGCAGGCACAGATTTTGACATATCAGAGACAGATCTCTCAGTTGATCACTGAGAGAGATACCGAGATGGAGCGGCGGGGGCGAGCAGAGGAGGCCTTGGCGACCGTTCAGAGAGCTGCGGCGGGTGGTCCCTTGAGAGACACCCTGAGAGAGCTGACACGGAGTGTGCAGGAGGCTGCATATTACAGGCAGCACTATGAGGAGGCGGTTCCCCGAGAGCGGCGTGTAGAGAGTTTTGCGCAGTCGAGATCGAGTCGATCTCGAACTGTCGGGACACGATCGGAGAGCCGTGGAGTGACAGGGCCAGCGGGACAGGACCCTCCTGCCGATCCGGGAGCAGGTGCCTCAGGGGCTAGACCATCTCCATCAGGGGATAGTCATACTTGAGAGACATGGTCTCTATTGTATTTTGAGCAGTGTATTCTTTGTACTGGACACAGTTGTGACACATTTTGTAGTTTTTGATCATGTTGAGAGATATATATATAGAGCACCATTTTTGACCGATGTGATGTGTTTATGGATGGATGTTGTATGTGTGCGTCTTCCTTTTTACATGATGATGTAATGCTTATATATGATGTAATGTATGATGTAGAATGTGTGTTTTTATATGTTATGAGACGTATCTTAAAAATGAGATGTATGATGTTAACATGCTGCTTTATGTAAGATGATGTGTAATGATGTAATAATGATAGATGGGATAATAATGAGATGCAACTAATTGTAAAATGATATGCAACTAATTGTAAAATGATATGCCACTAATTGTATTTGGATCATCTCTCATTCTGTATTTGCCATCCGATATAACCATTTGTTTTGCTTTCTTTGTAAATATCATCATTTGAGCACTGATTTGTTTAGGATATGTTGAAAATTATACAAGCACAATGGTATAATTGAACCAGAATGACCTGAGTAAAATTTACATGATTTTTAATTTTGCAAGATAGCACAAGCGTCAAGGTATAATTGAACCAGGACGACCTGAGTGCGTATGGCGTAAACATACAAGAGTAGATCATTTATAATGCGTGAAATGGGATCAAGCCTTCAGTGATATGAATCACGTCTCGAGGCAAATATGCATACAATACAAGTGATCGCCTCCCAAACAGAAGACTAATAAAATGTTGGAAGTTTTCCATGATCTCTGGCTGTGAAGCTTTTGATGAGATACGGGAAAGATTCCAATTTATTAAAAAGTTCAAAATGCAAAATAATCAAGACCTTAATACGATAATGCAACATTGAGTACTTCAGAAAATCATCCATCCTTAAGTTTCTGGTGTATTGTTCGTGTTAGGTTGTTTTGATGTAGTGTAGTTGTGTTTGTTGGATGTCATATGTCTGAGTGTGGCAATAGTTGGTATGCCTTGAATGTTTGCAAGTTTTTTGAATAGTCTAATGTCCCTAGATGAGCGTTTCTGCTGGATATGAGTATGTACAGTGATTTCCAAGCCATGGTAAAATGTGGTAGATGAATAACCCAAGATAGTGACTACGCTAAGTATGTCCTGGAGAGATATATGCTAAGTGTCGGGCGATGGCCGAGAGTGTTTTGATGGATAAAATGGCATGGATATAGAGAAAGGAGCCGACCTTTCACAAAGGCGCCTGTTTTACCAGGTTTTCACCATTTGTTTTTATTGTACTTTGTATCTTGACTTTTTCTGGAGTTGTGTATTTTATTTTATTTTATTTTATTTTATTTTTTTGTTTTGGCGTTTTCCGTGCACTAGGCTACTTTTAAGTATAGTACTTTTTTAGATGAATGCTATTAGTTGGATCATCAAGCACATCTCCTTCAGAATTTGTTAGCTGATAAGCACCTGATCCATAGACTGAAATGATGACATAGGGACCCAACCAGTTAGGTTCAAATTTCCCTTTCTTTTCTCTATCTTGCTGGTTTCTTGGATTTTCTTTTAAAACTAGATCACCAACTTTGAAGTTACGAGGAAGAACCTTATGATTGTAGCTCCGACACATGCGTTGTTGATATGCTTTGAGATGAGTATAAGCATGTTGGCGTCTTTCATCTAATAGTTCCAATTCTTGCAGTCGATTTACCCGATACTCTTCATCTGGAATCAAGCCTTTCAAAGAGACTCTAAGAGATGGAATTTCTACCTCCAAGGGTAAAATAGCTTCTGATCCATATACCAAGGAATATGGTGTTGCCCCTGTAGGTGTGCGGATGCTAGTCCTGTAGGCCCAAAGAGCTGGATTGAGTTGTATATGCCAATCTTTGCCTGCATCATTCACTGTTTTCTTAAGGATTTTTAGGATCGTTTTGTTAGATGCTTCTGCCTGACCATTTCCTTGTGGATAGTATGGTGTAGAAAATCGGTGCTGGATTTTGAATTTTTCACATAGTTCCTGCACATCTTGGTTTTTGAAAGGTCGTCCATTATCTGTGACAATTGAACTTGGAATACCATATCTGCAGATTAGATAATTTAAGATAAAAGAAGCAATTTGTTTCCCAGTTACTGTGGTCATGGGAACTGCTTCAATCCATTTGGTAAAGTATTCTGTGGCAGTTATAATGAACTTGTGTCCATTTGAAGATGAAGGATGTATTTTGCCTACCAGATCCAATCCCCACTGACAAAAGGGCCAAGATGTGGTAAATGGTTGCAGTTCCTGTGCTGGTGCATGTATCAGATTGCCATGGATTTGGCATTTAGGACATTTCTTGGCGAAATGATATGAGTCTTTTTCCATGGTAGGCCAGTAGTATCCCATTCGTAGAAGCTTTTTAGCAAGAGTAGTGCCACTCGAATGTGTACCACAAATACCTTCGTGAAGCTCGTGTAAAGCCGAATCAGAATTATTACGATCAAGACAACGAAGAAGAGTACCATCTAGACCTCGACGATATAAGGTATCAGCGGTAAGGGTGTAACGAGCAGCTTGTCGGATAAAGTTACGTTTTTGGTTGCGGGATTGGTCAATGGGTAATATATTATGCTTGAGGTAGTCATATATTGGTCCATATAACGGAGAATCTGAACCGGTTAAGGCATATATAACATGAGATTCAGAATGGTCATAGGCGGGAGAGAACAGTTGCTCTACCAGGAACTCATAACGACTCTGTTGTTCTGGAATTTGTAGTAATGAAGCGATCGTAGCCATTGCATCGGCTGCTTTGTTATTTAACCTTGGTATTTGCTCAAAAGTGATGTGCACAAAATACTGTTTGAAATCATCCACCATCCGTTTGTAGGGTAGTAGCTTATCATCCTTTGTCTGATAATTGTTGTTGATTTGATTGATGACCAATTGTGAGTCTCCATAGACTTTTAATTCTGTGATCTTCCATTCGACGGCCATTTTGATGCCTATGACCAATGCTTCATATTCAGCCATATTATTTGTACATGGAAACATAAGCCTGTATGATCTTGGCATAGTGTGTCCTTCAGGGGTGATGAATAGAATGCCGGCCCCTGAACCATGTTGGGTATAGGACCCATCAAAGTATAGGATCCATTGTTTGGAGGAAAGAGCAAAAACGTCCCTGTCTGGAAATTCAATGTCCATGGTTTGTTTTCCGGGTAGCGGCGCTTCAGCCAACTGATCTGCAATTGCTTGTCCTTTGATGGCTCGTCTTTCTGTGTAGTGGATGTCAAATTCACTGAGAATCATAACCCATTTAGCCAATCGGCCTGTGAGAGCTGCCTTGCTGAGTAAATACTTGAGAGGATCAATTTTGGCTACTAGCTTGATAGTGTGTGCTAGCATATAATGTCGGAACTTTTGAGATGCAAAAACAACTGTTAGGCAAGCCTTTTCAATGAATGTATAATTGAGCTCATATCCATTCAATGTTCTACTGATATAATATATGGCGTGTTCTTTGCCTTGTTGATCTTCTTGTGCCAATAATGCCCCCAGTGAAACATCTGTCGTTGATATATACAATATAAGAGGCTTTCCTGCAATTGGTGGTACTAGAACCGGTGGATTCATAAGGTACTGTTTAATTTGGTGAAAAGATTCTGCACATTTAGTCTCCCATTTGAATGGCACATTTTTGTGTAACAAGTGGTTAAATGGCAGACTTTTATCTGCTAATTGAGCGATGAATCGTCGGATTGATTGAAGTCGTCCTTGGAGAGATCGAAGTTGACTGATATTCTTTGGTGGTGGCATATCCATGATGGCTTGTACCTTTGCTGGATCCACTTCAATACCTTTGGCTGAGACGATGTAACCTAGTAACTTGCCTGATGTAACCCCGAAGACACACTTCTTAGGGTTGAGTCGGACTTTGAATTTCTGCAATCGATCAAAGATCTTTGTTAGGATGCCAAGATGTTCAGTTCTGGTGAAGGATTTAGCTAGCAAATCATCCACATAGTCTTCCATAAATGTGTGCATCATATCATGGAATATGGTTGTCATTGCTCTTTGGTAAGTGGCTCCGGCATTCTTTAAGCCAAAAGGCATTACATTCCAACAGTATGTTCCCCAAGGACAGGTGAATGCTGTTTTGTCTTGATCTTCAGGAGCTATTTTGATTTGATTATAGCCTGAGAAACCGTCCATTAATGAGAGCATTGCATGGCCTGCTGTGAGATCTACAATTATATCAATACTTGGTAGAGGAAAGTCATCCTTTGGGCAAGCTTTATTGACATCTCTGAAGTCGGTGCATATTCTGATACTACCATCTGGTTTTGAGACTGGAACAATGTTAGAAATCCATTCTGCATAGTCAATAGGTCGAATGAATCCGACATCTAATAATTTCTTTAATTCTGTTTTAACCATGAGTGCTATCTGTGGATTCATCTTTCGTAGTTTCTGCTTGACTGGCTTGACCCCTGCAGAGATGGACAAGTGATGCATGATTAAGTGTGGATCCACCCCAGGCATATCAGCATATGACCAGGCAAAGTTAATTTGCTGTCCTTTAAAGAAGATGATGAATGCCAATCTTTCCTCTTCGGTCAGAGATTCTGCAAGGTGAATGTTTCTGACGGCTTCAGGGGTACCAATGTTGATTGATTGAGTGGGCTCAATTAATATGGGTGATCGTTCATAAAAATGTTCAGGAAGAGTGTCAAGTCTCCCATCATTAGGTGCCTTAAAAAGGTTTTTTCCCTCAGATGCGTCCTTTATTTTTACTTTTTTGGGATCCATTGCTGCCATTGACTGGTTTTCAGCATTAGTTTCATTATTTGATTCATTTGTGCGATTGAGAGACTTGGCACTCCCTGAAGAACAGACGTCGGTATGCGGTTCACTGGTAGAGCCTGTTCCGGGAATTACGGTGCATAGGTAGTGGATAATAGATTTATCATCTGGAAAAATTGGGATACCATGAGTCTCAGATTCAGTCCAGTCGATGAGATCAGGGAAGACAAGTGGTAAGGAATCATGGGGTGGGTCAAGTTCAGCTACTGTAAGTGTTAGAATAGAGTTATCATCGTGATGGGTCTTATTTTTAAAGAAATTTAGGGTTTCATCGAGGTCTTCGATGGTATCATCTTCTACATAGACTTGTTCGTAATATTGCTGTTCGCTTTCCTGAACGTCATAGATATGTTGTGGTCCAAATTCAAGAGGTCTATCTTCTGCGTTATGTTCTTCTTGAGAAATGGATATGAAATCAGTATCATCTGGGATATTTGTAGTAGTATCTGAACAGGTACCCCATTCATATTCATTTGAATCAGTCTCATAGGCATCATCCCAAATTCTATCTGTGTTGTAGACAGGTATGTTGTATGGCGAAAATAAATCCTTGATGATAGATACTATTTTGACATTTTGTGTGGATTCTGTATCTGATCCATCTTCTACATTCTGGATTTGTTCATATATTGTGCTTCCTCGGGGAGGAATGATGGGTACTTGTGATGATAGGATTGGTTCTTGAGCCACTGGTGTGTGAATATGAACCACTGCTGCAGATATGGCCTTCTTATGATTCAGAAGCTTTCCTTGATGTATCTTCTGATCTTGACGTTCTCTCGCCTTACAGATTGTTTCTGCTGATTCAAAGAGAGCTTCCTGCCATGATTCTTCCTTGTATTTCTTCTTTGCTTTCCATTGAGGTTTTGTATTTGTATGTGGCGGCCTTTTTAATAGGAAAGTGAATTTAGAACCTAATCCTGCCTTATTTCTACTAGGTTGTGAAGGAAGATCTATAGGTTCAGTGACTCCTTCTTGGCGTTTCCCAATAGGTCCTTTACCGCCATATCCCATTTGTTTCATGATCAAGTAGCCTTTTCCATATAAGTGTGTTGGTAGAACAATGTCTAGAGCGGCCGCTCTATTAGCTTCTTCTTCATCTTTGTATAGCCAGTTAAGAACATCTTTATCTTCTGATTCATGTGCTAGAGTCCCCAATTGTATGAAGGTACCATTAAATTTAGTTATGGGCTGAGTTGCCTGATGTATTGATAGAGTAGGTAAACCATGTGATCTAGGTGATGTTGGCAATTTGGTTAAACACAAAGGCTCCATAGAGTATTCGCCCATGCCTTGGGCTTTGATTTGCATTTTCTGTTTGAAATCTCCCCATAAGGAGTTGGATTTTGCTATTGGTGGATCAGGTGTCGAAGACTGTTGCTTTTCTCTGTTATAAGGAACCAAACTGTCTTGGGCTGCCCCCATGGTATTGCAATGTTGAAATGGATTGTGATCAGCTGATATGGAGATTTCCTGTCCATCATAAGGAAATTTGACACACTGGTGGTATGTAGAAGGTACTGCTTGCATTTCATGTATCCAGGGTCGGCCTAGTAAGATATTATAAGTGAGATCAATATCTAAAACTTGACATATAGTATCCTTTTGCACGGGGCCTACCTGAATAGGTAATATCACTGTTCCTTTAGAGGACCGTTCCTCATCATCATATGCCTTTATGGTAATCTTTTTATAAGGATCAATAGATTCTTCTGAGAAACCTAGTGCACGGAGAAGCTTTAAAGTACATATATTAAGTCCGGCTCCTCCATCTATTAAGACTCTTTTGACACGGTGTTTGCAAACAATGACTTCAATATGTAAAGGAGTATTATGCGGATGACTTAATGAAGTATTGTCATGCTCTGAGAAAGTGAGGTTATGAGACTCTGTCATGTGGGCCACCATAGCTTGGAATTTGTCTATATCCAGATTTTGAGGTACATTTGTTTCTAAGAGCGCTTGCTCTAATATGTCTTTGTGTCTTGGAGATAGTTTTAACAATTCCAGGATAGATATCTGAGCCGGAGTTTTTCGCAGTTGAGTAACTAAGTCGTATTGGATTTTGGGTGTGGTGGTTGGAGGTGCAGTATGTCCCTTTAAGACATATTTCTGGGTCCGGGTTGTTACATTGACAGATTCATGATCACGTTTATCTCGAATGGTTATAACATTGACTTGATGGTCTTCAGCTGATATGTGATTGATTGTGTTGTTGTAGATGTGATTGATACGAGCTCCGCGGGTATCGTTTGAAGTCGATGCTCCATCTTTATAATTTGGTAAAGGATCTTTGAAGGCTTCGTGATCATTATTTGTTTTGAGACCATCCACTGTTAAGTCCCCTCGATCAATCATGTCTTGGATTATGTGTTTCAATCTCATGCACTCGTTTGTTCTATGACCTTTGTTTCGATGAAAATCACAATAATGGGAATCATTCCACCAAGGTGGTTTGATCGGGGGTTCATAATTGTTGATTGGAGGTAAAGAAAGAACCTTGTTTGTTAACAGCTCTCTAAATGCGGACTCTAATGATTGGCCCAATGGTGTGAAAATACGCTTATGGAAATTGTTGGTGTTGTTGCGTGAATTGTTGTTAGGCCCTAGATTCAGGTTTTTGTTTTGATTATCGTTGGCATTGTTGGTGTTGAGTTGTCCTTGAGTATTGTTGGGTGTATTGGGAGTAGCATTTTTAGGATTTTTCGTATTCTGAGTATTTCCTGATAAAGCAAGCACTGGCTGTTTAGATTTAGGATCATAGGATTCATTGTTGCCGTCGTTTTTATTTCGAGTCCAAAATCGGGTTTTGTCTAGGTTGGTATTGTTTTGGTTATTGTAGTTTGATGAGTTCGTTCCTTCTTTGTAGAATTTGAGTGTTCCCTTTTTGACACAAGCTTCCTCTACTTGGATGCCATTTTCAATTAACTTGTCAAAAGATGGGATGCATTGAAGTTTGAGTCTGTAACTCATTTCCCCATTCAAGTTATCAATGAAGATTTCCATTTTCTCTCTTTCAGGAATATCGCGAGGATATCTTGATACCATGCGTCGCCAACGTTGAAGGAATAACATGAATGTTTCATTGTTCTTTTGCTTGGTGTTGCAGATATCTAACATGGTTATGGCATGTTGGATGTTGTAAGAATAATGGGTGATGAATTTGTTGACTAATTCGTCAAATGATCTAACAGGTGGTGTAATCTTGGATAACCATTCCATTGTTTGTCCTCCTAGGCTTCTTGGGAATAACCTCATCAAATACGTGTCATTATGAGCAAATTCAAGACTCATAGTACAAAATTCTCGAACATGATCTCGAGGATCACCTTTCCCATCATATTTATCAAATTTAGGAATGTCTGAGTTTGGAGGAAAAGGTATCATGTTTAAGCTTCTGTCAAATGGATAAGGACAGATTTCGTTTATAGAATACCGCACAGTTGTCCTTTGTTGCATATCATGCATTTGTCTTTGCAACATTTGCATTTGTTGAGTAAGAGCAACCAAAGGCGCATTATCTTGCCGAGGGAAGAGTTCCTCCCTCGGATTTGTTCTCATTTGAAAAGGTGTAGCAAATGGTATGTGTTGTTCGGGGGTTTCGAACATAGGTACTCGCATTTCTGGAATACGTTGTTCAGGTATGCGAGTCTCTTCTTCCCTTTGTTGTTCCTGATATGTGTATTGTTGAGATCCTGTTGGAAAGACATTTGCGTCGAAATCTTCAGGAATTTTAACACCTTTGCTTGTAAGCATAAGCAGATATTTTTCTTTATCATTTTCCATGAGTTTTTCAATGAGTTTTTGGAATGAAGGATTTTCTTGGCATTCCTGAAGAATTGCATCAGTAATTTCAGGATCTTCTGAAGATGGAACTTCAAAAGGATTTGATAACCTGCGATTCATACTTGATTCCGCGGGTGTCTCGCTTTGTTTGTTTCGTTGAGAGCGAGTGACAGGCATTTCAATAGAAACTTTCAGTGATGAAAGGAACAAAGTCCTCGTTGATGTTTTGCTCTGGCGTTGGTGGTTCTGGTCTGGGTGTGTTATATGTGATGCACTCGTCGGGCAGGAATGCTGGATTGATTTTTCCTCCGCAGTTTATCTTTTGATTAAAAGCAGACTTTTGATAGTACGCTCTTGTTTTCAGGGGTTCTTTGTCAAATTCGCTGGATTTGTTTTGGATATAACGTTTGACGTGATAAAGAAATACCCGATGGGATTTGAAGAGTTGACGATTGATGTATAAAAATTTATTTCTCTTGATGAATTTGGAAAAGCTTGGTTGCTGTTTCTTTAACGTGATGTTGCGATAGAGGTTCTTCTTTCTCAGAATAAGGCGATTAGTTATGCATGAGTGATCAATGATTTCCTTTGATTGATTTGGACTCAGTTAATTCTTGTTTTGGAAATTTCAAATTTTACTTTATCAGAATGAAGGTTTAGCTATTCCTTCACGATAAAGCGTGCCAAATGATATGGATAAGAGTTTCCCGATCTGGAAACTGAATTTGACAATTTGGAAAATTTCTAGACAAGTGTTTTTGAGATGAGATCCGTAAGATATTTAAAGGATTGAATTAACACTGATGATGACAAGTTTCCGGATTATGATAGAAAAGACGTCCTCTAATGCTTGATTCGTTTTCAGATTCAGACAACCTTGTTTGACGCAAATTTGACTTGAAAAATAGTTTTATGTCTTGTTTCTGTCACTCTGGTTTGATGAAAAACGTGTTTTGATAAAAAACTGTGTTTGAAACATTTTTGAGATTTTCAAAAATTTTGGTTTTTCCAACTCTCTGGTTTTCTCCTTTTTCTCACGCGCTAAAACAGTTGTTCGATGCGCTAGAAAATTACTTCAATGCGCTAAGAAAAAGGACCTACGCGCTACTCTGCCCCTGGTTACGCGCTAAACAATTGATTCTGGAAAATTTTGTGTGGTTGACTGTGAAATATGTACGCGCTAAACTGTACTTTCTACGCGCTACCTGATTTCTTGGATGCGCTAAAACAGAGATTCAACGCGCTAAGATGTTTGTTATACGCGCTAAAACAGATTTCTTTGAATTTTGTTGTGAAATTTTCTTGGAATTGACGCGCTATACTGTGATTTTGAAGCGCTAACTGGTTTATCTGATGCGCTAAAACAGACTTTCAACGCGCTAAAAGGTTTGTTAGACGCGCTAAAACAGACCTTTCTGAAATTTGTTGCGAAATTTTCTTGTAATTGACGCGCTATACTGTGATTTTGAAGCGCTAACTGGTTTATCTGATGCGCTAAAACAGAGTTTCAACGCGCTAAAAGGTTTGTTAGACGCGCTAAAACAGACCTTTCTGAAATTTGTTGCGAAATTTTCTTGTAATTGACGCGCTATACTGTGATTTTAACGCGCTAATTTGTTCTTCAGATGCGCTAAAATAACTGTTTGACGCGCTAATATGTTGTTCTGACGCGCTAGAATGCCTTGATTTTTCCTCTTGGTGTTTTTATGATGTTTTTGATTTTGTTGAGAGATTTATCAAGTAGGATGGATGATTTCCTAAAATACAAAATGTAAGCACGGCATACAAAGTATAATCATTTTACTTAATCTAACATAAAGTGTATGTTCTGTCGAGGATGTTTTCGAATCCCCAATGTTTTAACAGGTTGGATACAAGATAAACACTTCAAAAAGACTCTTTATTCAAGGGTCATAAGCAATATCATAGCTCACTAGTCTCGATACTCCGTCAGCTCAAACAGCCGTGTCACCCCCTAGAGGGCGCCCGTTTTTTTGCCTTTTGCCAGAAGTTAACCCAAAGTGAATTGCTTCACAGTTGAGTAGTTATCTTGGGAGATATATGGTGAGTAATCTTGTGGGCGGATTCTTCCCCACCCTTGCACTATGATGTTACAAATGTTTGGATACTGACTCAGCTCAAAGTTTCTAATGCTAAGGTTCTTAATCAGGCTTCCTGTTCGGCCGTCAGTGATAAACTCCCTCAGGAGGCTTCCCAACCTTTAGAACAAAGGCTTTACGTATCTCGAGGATACTGGGGGAAGGCTAATCGCTGCGCGTAACCGTTGAAAAGGACTTTCGTCACTTTCCACATTTGATTATAGTGGGTTGGAATTCTTGGCGTCAAAGCCGTTCCCCACTTAGGTCGTTCCCTTCACACCGGCCATAAACGGCTTTAAGAGTTGAGTGCAACTCCTCGGGAAGGCAGGCCTGCTAAAGGATTTATTGCTTGAATAAAAGAAAGCATAAGAGTGGTTTGGCTTTTTGGTCACCCAGTTAAGGGGAGAGCATATACCTTCCACTTTCGATACACGGCAGATAAGTTGTTCTTTTTAGCCTTCAAGACAATGGTTTGCTAACCTCTATTTGGAGATGTTGCTCCAATCAGCATGGTGTTGTTTTTAACCCTTTATAGCAATGATTATTTAATCTATGGAAAATAGATCGTCAACAAAGCAAATTTCGATATTCGAGGTCAACAAAAAGAAAAACGTTTTGCTTGTAAAACAAATCTCCTCGCCTTTCCTGCAAGAAATTTGTTAAAAATCCTGCAAAAGAAATTTGTTAGTTTGTTTCGGGGGACTTCCACAAGTCTAAAATTATTTGTTCGGTTACACAATCCTTTTGTGGGTTTTGTTGTTGATGCGCTACAGAACAAACTGTACGCGCTACAATATTCAGTTGATGCGCTACTGTCCCGTTTGTATGCGCTATCCTGTTTCCGCGAAGCGCTACTTTGTGGCTTTGATGCGCTAATTTATGGTCTAGTATTTCAGAGACCTGTTTTTCGGGAATTTTGGAATTTAATGCGCTAACTGTCCGTTCTGATGCGCTGGAAGATTTAATCTAAGCGCTTCTATATTGGGCCGATGCGCTAATCTGTAAGGTAGAAGCGCTGATCTGTGTTTCGGGTTTTCTCGGAAAATGGTGGATTTCTATGCGCTAACTGTTTGCTGATACGCGCTAGTATAGGAAGGTGAAGCGCTAAATATGTGGGCGGATGCGCTACTCTGTTAAGTAGATGCGCTACTCTATGTTTTGCCCGCGTCGATACCTACAGGACAAATTGTTAAATAGTGTCATGCGCTAAGGAAAAGGTTTAACGCGCTAAGACAGAGAGCCCACGCGCTAAACAGTAGGCTAGAAGCGCTAAACTGTTCGGCGGATGCGCTAACTTATGTCTTTGACGCGCTAATTCTAGTTTCCCGCGTACCTGCAAAACTCTTCAAATTCAAAAAACGATAGGTTATTGGGGTTCGAGCCCCACGGTGGGCGCCAGAAATGTATGTGGGAAAAATGGATTAATAAAACTAAATATGTGAAAAATTACGATAAATATCAATCCACACACACACACAGGACTTCTTGATGCAAGCTATGGAGTAACGATGCGTTACTCAGCTTCCCAAGGAGGGTCCCATGGTTCTCTATCTCACAATGTCCCTCAAACCAATGTTTTGCTCTCAGATTACTGAGCAAAATGGCTTAGGGATGGCAAATATGAGAACGAGAGAGATTTTTAATCGATTTTAGTATGAGATGTGTTATAAGCTAGATGAGATGCTAGAAATGCAACAAACTAAATGATAAGATGACAGGGTTAGTATGAATACTATCCTAGCATACTATATTTAATCTATGATTGAGCTAAAATGATAAATAAACTACTTTAGCATGCATGTTCATGATTAATTCTGATCTAAAAGAGGCTAAATGAGGAGCATATATGAAATGAAAAAGCTTGAAAGTATTTGAGCATAAGTATAATGCTTCAAATTTGAAAGATGATTGTTAAGAATGGAGGAATGAGAGCTCTATTTATAGCACAAACAGGGCAATGGATGGTCAGGATTGAATGGCTTAATCAAGGGCCAGGTTTGAAAGTTGGGGATCCATGTGCACAATTGGCACCAATGACATGGTGACAAGTGTCCACACCAGATTGGGTTGAAAGAAGAGGTTGGAGGCATTAAAGGCCTGAGGAGACCTCATGGTTATCTAAAGGCTAAGGGTCAAGTCTAAGTTAGGTTTACCCACTGAATTAGGATCTAATCCAAAGATAAACCTTTGTGCAAATGATTAAGAGATAATCATGGTCAAAGCATTAATAACCTGATGAGACCCTTGGGTTGGATAGAGGTTGAGTCAAAACAAATGTTTTAACCATTAATGGTTATTGGAGACTTTGGGGGTTTTGGTGGTTGAAGGTTGGAAGCCTTCAATGGTTTTCAAAGACTTTAGGGTTTTAGTGGTTGAAGGTTGAAAACCTTCAATGGTTATCCAAGACTTTGGGCCATTTGAGAAGTGACCTCCCTTTGCTTAGGGATGTGACAAAGTTTAGAGGAGGGTTAGGTTAATTAGAATCGATTAGAAGATTCTAGAAGGGGTTAGGAAGGGGTTTGGGATTTTGCAAGTGGATGAGGGGATAATAGGATTTAATTGAATTATTTGATTTTCATTCAATTTGGTTGCAATTTGGAGAAATTAAATAAATATGATTTATTCAATTTAGGATAACTATTTAATTAAATTTGAATTTAATTAAAAGTGGCTAGGGGGATTTAATTGAATAAAATGATTTATTCATTAAATGGGTATAGTGAATTTAATTAAGTGATTTACTTAATTAAATAGAAGAATGTGGATAATTTAATTAAATTGGATTTAATTAAATAGATAAATGAACATAAAATATTCATTCAGGAATATGGTCATTTTTATACGTCTACAATTACCAACATATGTGGAAAAGTTTTTTGACGACTAAAAAAATCCTAAATGCCACCTATGAACATCTGCAAATAGACAATTATGAATTTCAAGAAAACAAAATCGAAACATTAAAATCGGCTTGGGATGCATTTTGTATTTCATCCTATGAGAAACTACACACAAGTATTTGGTAATTTTTACACACTCATTGGGCTCTCTAATTAGTTGTTTCACACATAATATCCATTGAAATTGTTTGTTTGATCGTCTTCGTTTTGCTCTTAAATGGTAGCTTGGAAATTTTGGTTTTACTATACCAGGAATTTTACTACAAAATTCATTCTTAGGTATAGGTTAAAATGGTAAAAATCAAAATGGTAAAAAGCAAAATTCAAACAATAGATTGTTTATACCTTGTATTTTACTTGACGAATGCAAAATCACAGACCAATAGATGCAAAATTTTCATTGGACGAATGCGAAACATGATTTTGACCAGTGTGAAATAGATCAAAGACAAATGTGAAATGATTGCTTGCATACACAAAATTTTGGGTTCAACTACAAAATTTTGGACCAGTTATCCTATGCACATGAAAATTCATAAAAAAATATAAAAAATCAAAAAGTTGCTTTCACGTCAGGTTCACCAAAAATGTATGCACGAGAATTCACCATTTTTCATTAATTAAATTAAATAGGTTAATCACCAAAACCTTTTCTGATTAACTAATTTTGAATACAACACAATGAAAGTATGCTTAGCATATTCAACAATAATAAATCAAAACATATGAAATCTCTATGTTGAATTCGAGCATGTTGCTTCCATTGTTCTTTTGCTTCTTGTGTGATGTCGGCTCTTAGAGTTTCTCTATGGAAACTTGAAAGATAATGACACAAGAATTTGAAGATAGCACAGTTGTTGAAAAAGGGAAATTGATGTTGAATTTATAGATTCTGGAAGGCCTTATTGGATGGCTAAAATTGATATGTATATCCTCTTCCTCTCTATTTATTGAGCTACCTCTCCCTCTTTGTCCATCTTTATATATATCTCTCTCTCTAGAACTATCTCTCTACTCCTCCCTCCCTCATTCCTTCCATCTTTACTTCTCTTTATCTCACCTCTATCTCTCACCATCCCTCTAGATACCTCTATATATCTCTCTCTCCCATCTCTATTTCTATATATTGAGCTATCATTGAGGCTCTCTCCCTCATCTCCCTCTCTCTATCCCTCTATAAACCTCATCTTCTTTCTTTATCCATATATTTCTACCTTTATCTTTCTCTCTAACGATCCACCTATCTCCCTCTCTCCTTACTGTAATACTCAAATCATGTTGTAAGATGCTTGCATTATTGTGTGAGGGAAAATATCTGTGCGAATACAAAGGATAAAAGATGAACTAATTAACCAAAACAAGCCATTAAACTCAACACTTCAAAATCAAAATGGTAAAATTAAAGCAAAAACACAAAGAAAAGCTATGCAAACCCCAAATCTTTGCTTCGGTTTGATTATTTCATGATTGGATGTGTGCTCATAACGTCGATTCAGATGCTCAATTGTACTCCATGATTTGGTGAAGATGATAATGGATGTGTGAGTGTGAGTAGTGATTTCGGTAGAGAAACAATGTATTGAATGAATAGTGGATTCGAGAGGATTTGGTCTAAAAATGGAGGGATTATATAGAAGATGAGGGGAAGGAGAGGGGGTGTGAAGAGGAGACACTTGTCCTCAAAAAAGGACAAGTGGCTCAACTAGAAAGAAAAGGAATGACATGTGTCCATGAGGACACATATCTAGTTTGGGCAAAGCCACCGAAAAATAGGAAAAGTGACATGTCCCTAAGGACACATGTCCATTTTGGAAAAGGCCACCCAAAATAGGATATTTTCCCCAAAGAGGGGAAAAATAGGTTAGGATGTGCATATATGGAGGTTATGAGCAATAGGATAGGGCTGGTTGGGAGGTTTGGAGGGTGACTAGGTTGGGGGAGGTTAGGATAGATAGGGTTGGTTAGGACAAGGGTTAGGTTAGATGGGGGGTTAAGGTTAGGAGCCATGTGCTCAAATGGGATAGATAATTAATTAAATTAATTGATTTAATTAATTGATGGGATTGGGAAAGAAAAGGGTATTTAATTAATCAAAGGTAATTAATCAAAAGGGGGAAAAGGGACATTAATTAATTAGATTAATTAATCAAAGGAATAGGATTGGGGGATTAATTAATTAAGAATTAATTAATTGGAAGAAATGGGATTAATTAACTAGGGTATTTAATTAGAAGAAAAGGAATTGGGGATTAATTAATGAGAATGGGCTAATTAATTAAGAATTAATTAATTAGAAGAATAGGGATTAATTAACTAGGTTAACTAATTAGAAGAAAAGGAATTGGGAATTAATTAATTGGAAGAATGGGATTGGGGGATTAATTAATTAGAAGAATAGGATTGGGGAATTATTTAATTAAGAATTAATTAATCAGAAGAATAGGATTGGGGGACTAATTGATTAAGAATTAATTAATTTGAAGAATAGGATTGGGGGATTAATTAATTGAAAGAATAGGATTTAAATTTGATTAAATTAATTAACCAAATTCAGGTGTCTACATTTTTCCCCTCTTTGTGATGGCGGTAAAATAGCGTCGGTGCGAAGAAACATAAAACACTTGAGAGTGAGGAAGCAAAAAATTCTGTAGGTGAACAAAGGAATGGTTAGGGATGCCCCCTCAAGAGAGTGCACGGGGAAAAAGTAACCGGGTGGCATCTCGAAAGAAACATTGCTCCAACGGACAAGATAGAAGGGAAGAGGTGAAACATGAAGAGGAAAAAAATGCAAATGCAAATGGATGATATGGATGAAATGATCATGGAGCACAAGCACCCACGAAATAGGATGCCATGTACTGAGCACTTATTTTGATTTAGCAATGTTTGTGAGTCACCAAGGTATAAGGAACCAGGGTAGAATTTCACAGCCAATGCATGGACTAACACATATAAACAGATACACATACTAATCTAGCACCACACAGAGTTACAGAGACCCTACAGGGAACAATGCTAGAAGAAACCCAAGAAGATTATATGCCCCAATGTAACATGACATAACAAATACCGCATGAGGGTACAACAAGGAGCACATCTGGAAGACACGCCAAGAAAGAAAACAAAAGCAACAAGATCACATCCCGAGCCTTGTTATTCCTAGCGCACCATGATATAAAAGATCATGGCAACCAAGAGCAAATAGAGCCCTCGAGAGTTTAAAAAGATAAACAAAGATTAAAAAGAATCAAATCCAACACGAGGGCCTCAAATATATTTTTCCAAAAGGATAATTGATTGGATGGATTTTTTGATGATGTCTGACTTGAGGAAGGATACATCTTGTGCAAACAGATGATGGGTGTTGGTGAGAAGGATACATCTTAGAACAACACCAAGATAAAAGATTGATGATGGGATGATAAAAGGTATCTGATACGATCACAATGACAAAGATGCTCAAAGATGATTGTTGAAGAATCAGGTGATAGGATATGATCTCGAAGGACAGGACCAATGGACACCTGTGTACATCGACACCTATATACAAGATGCACAAGAGACTATGGATGATGGAATAAGACTCGGGGACATGCATGATGTTTCCCTAGTCAAGAGGAAAAGCAATGAGACATTGAGGCCAAAGATTGGGAAGGATACATCTTGATGATGATGAGAAGACTGTGATCGAGGCTTGTAGCAAGTCTGGGAACAAGACCAAGGATGCGATAGGATGTTTGGATTAACGTTTGACCTTGGATACTTGGATAGCCAAGGAAGATGGATAATATTTTCATGTGATGATAGATTATGAGGAGCAGATGGATTGATTAGATGGATGGCATTGGATTACATGGGGATAGCCTAGAGCTAGATACCAATGACAAGGGGTGCAAGAGGAAATAGAACTATATGATAGGAGAAATGAAAGGATGGAGGATAGGATGAAAAGGATTTGGAGATGGAAGTATTGTGAATGTGGTTGGGAGATGAAAGGATGAGGGATGAAGGGATGATGGGGAGAGGAATATGTTATAGATGAAAGAATGGAGGAACTAGGAGGTCCAAGGATTGGTGGATGGATCAAGTTATGAGTGAAGGGATGGAGGAACTGAGAGACCCGAATTGGTGGATGAAAGGATATGATAAGGTTACTGACAGGAGGATAGGAAGTTGAGGAATGTAGATGAAAGATATGGTGATAAATGGATAAGGACCATGAAGGTATGAGGAAGGTGGATGGCAGGAAGGATGAGTGAATAGGAAGGATGAATGAATGACCTACTTGATAGGGACATGTAGGCCAAGAGGTGTCCAAATCATGTATATATGGGGGCCTTTTCTTTCTTTTAAGATCCTAGGGAGGATGAAGGAAGCGAATTGGATAAGATATGATGGGTATGGTAGGCAGATGGAAATGAAGGATGAAATGGCTAGATGTACAGCAGAACTTCCCCCCAAGTGTAGAGAGAAAAATGATGAGGGGGATTACACATGATGCCTGTTTGCCAGGTTTTAATCATGGTACTTGTCCAAGGCACCTATTTGCCAAGTTTTCACTAGTGGACAAATTTTTTCTCCTCTTTTTCTCTTTTTTGTGATTTTTGGGAGGAAATTCATGGATGAAGATGGATGAGGATAAATGGATTTGGAGGATAGGTGATAAGGGAGATGGATGGAGGACTCAAGCATCAAGTTTCATATCAAGGTAGTAGGAGCCCATTTAGAGTGATCACTGGCTGTTGGTACAACTTTATTAGGAAGGTGTGGATTATGTAAAGGCTTGAATTAGATGGATTTGATGGGGAATGTAAGGGATATGGTAGTGGAAAGTGTTTGGATGGAAGGAGGGAAAGTGAGTGTAATGGGGGGATGCTATCAAGACCAACATTGGCACATGTTGTGAGGTATGTGGGATGAGCGGAGGAGAGGTGGATGTATCATGTGAATATGATGGAGGCATTATGATAGGTAGCTTGGGGACATAGCAACCCAAAATAGATTTAGGAGATGGAGGGGGAGAATGTTTAGTTGGTGGACTAGCAATTTTGGATTCCATTGCAGGTTCTTCTTTTGGATGCACTGATTCTTTTTTCTTTGGGATCCACATTATTTTTTCTTTTTCTTTAGTGGGTCTTTGCCGCCTTTAGGATTCATTTCATTTTTGTATCAGATTTTTCTTTGTGGGAGCATGTCTTTTTGAGTGGACATGGTCATCTTCATATTGTTGTGGATGTTTAGCTTTGTGCATTTTTTATTTGGCATCCAAATTATTGCAAGTAGCATTGGAAGGAGTGTGTGAACATGGAGGAGATGGAGGGAATATGGGTGAATTGATGGAGATAGGATGTTGGATGGAATGTGAGGACACGTGCCTTTGTTGATCTTGACTGGGAATAAAAGGAATAGGATGTTTATGATGGGTGATGGAGATAGTGGATTTGTGTATGGAGGGATGAGTAGGAAAAGATAGAGGATGGGATTTTGGGATATAAGGGCCCAAAATGGATTTAGCATGTGGGGAATGTATGAAGGTAGATTTTAGGATATAGGGACCCAAAATGGATTTAGAGGATGAAGGAGGAAGATGGATGGTTGCTTTAGCTTTATATGATGGAGGAGGGGGGATGACGATAAATGATTTGGAAGAACGATGGGGAGATGCAATGGTGTGTTTGGAAGTATACTTGGATTTTGCATTAGTTGTACCAACATTTTTGGATGAAGTGCCTTGGGATATGCAACCAAGACCATGAGATCCCAGATGTGCTTTGACATGGATAGGCTCCAAAGTACCTTGCTCATGTAGGCCTAAGCCTTTTCCCTGATAGTTCATTTTTTTGAGCATTTTATTTAAAGTAGCATACTTTTTCTCTGGGTAACAAGATGTGAGTCCATTATTAGATGGAGGAGCATGGGTGGTGTATATGAGATGTTCTTCTACTGCAAGGAAACTGCCATGGATGAATGTAAGTGAACCAAGTGGATAGAATGATGGTGGTGGGATGGTTTCAATAGGAGGAAGTAGAGGATCAAAAGGTGGCGTATATGTGACAGGACGATCTTAACTTGGAAGAGGAAATGGTAGGGGATCTTGAGATGAAGGGGATGGAATGGTAGAATCTTGACTTGGAAGAGGGGATGATAAGGGATCTTGAAATGGCATAGATGGAATGGTAGGATCTTGATTTGGATCAATAATTTTCTTAACATTCTCTGGAATAAGATCTTGGCATGAGGGGATTGGTATGGATGGTGTGACGAGAGGTGAGTGGGTGGACTCTTCAAAGGGAATGGATGGAATGATGGAAGATTCAATGACTTGGGTGGATGGACTAGATGAAAGGATGAGAGATTCTTCAATTGGGATAGATGGAGTAGATGGAAGGATGGGGAGTTCCTTAACTGGTATAAATGGAAGGATGAGAGGTTCTTCAGCTAGGGGAGATGGAGTGGATAGAAGGACGAGAGGTTCTTGAATTGAGATAGTTGGAGTGGATGGAAGGATGAGAGGTTCTTCAACTGGGATAGATTGGCTGGATGGAAGGATAGGGATCTCCTCAACTGGGATAGATGGAGAGATGAGAGGTTCTACAGCTAGGGTAGATGGAGTGGATGGAAGGATGCGAGATTCATCGACTTGAGTTTGAATGATGGTAAAAGTAGGTGAGGTGGATTGTGTTTGGATGCTCTCAATGCAGGAGAGGTTTTCGATGGTGTTAGGAAGTGGGAGAGGAATGATAGATGTGGGAGTTGGAAGGGAAGTTGGTGGATTGAGACAAGATGTGGTGGATGGTGGATTGAGATAGGAGAAAGTAGATGGTGGAGGATTGAGATGAGATGAAGGATTGCGATGACCATGCCACATGCTTATTCATTAATATTCATCCCAACAATGGATGAAGGCGGTTCCTATAGATAATTGAATCATGGTTGTGAAATTGTAGGTTGTGATGCTATTTGAGGTTGATGTTGTGAGGCATTGGCCACTCGTGGCATTGATTGGATGGGTGGGGGCACAAATGATAATGGCATTGTGTAACTCATTCCCCCAGTCATAGCTTATGTGACAAATGATGTCCAATTAGGATTGGATGAAGGATTGAAATAGGATGGAAGATTATAATTGGATGAAGAATTTAGATGGGATATTAGAACTGGATGGAGAATTTAGATAGGATGGAAGATTAGAATTGGATGGAGAAGTGAGATATGATGGGAGATTAGAATTGGATGGAGAATTGAGATAGGATGGGAGAATAGAACTAGATGGAGAAGTGAGATAAGATGGGAGATTAGATCTGGATGGAGAAGTGAGATAAGATGGGATATTGGAACTAGGTGGAGAAGTGAAATAAGATTGTGGTGTGGCTTGGAAATCTGTCTCATCAGGTTGATCAACCATACCCTCATCATCATCGACATAGGGTGAAGTGGAAGAAAATGAGGAATGACCATACTCATCATAGTAGGATTGAGAGATGACTTGGATATATGTGTCATTAGGTTGATAAACCATACCCTTTTTATCATCGACATAGGGTGAAGTGGAAGAGAATGAAGGGCAACCAAACTCATCATAATAGAATTACGACATGATGATTATTTGATGAGTTGGAGAGATGAAAGATGAAAAAATGAGATAGACCAAAGACTAAGATGAGATGGGGACTGACTTTGAAGAAGTTGGAAAGAGGATGAAATTTGATGTTCAATTTTGGATATTATATTTGTTGTTCAACCTCTGACTTAGGAAAAGGGAAATGATGGTGCGAATTGGGAGACAAGATATGACGATGGACGATAATCCTGATGTTGAGAGATATGAGACATAAAGTGATCTAATCGAAAAATTGACAGCATCTAGACACAAATCAAGGTACTACAACCCAAACTAGAATGCAAAAGAGAAGAGTCAATGATGTCGATTGAGAGTGAATCAACAAACTATGGACAACACTCTGCTAGCGCAAAAATGTCTAAGACCCAGATCACGCAAGGATTGATACCGACTACTAAAAATTCAAAAGATTTCTATTGTAATGTGGACAACACTTTGGCAACGTGACAAGTTCTAAGACCAATATCATTGAGATAACTCTGACAACTAAAGAGTCAAGGAAACTCTAACGCTAAACAGACAGAATTTTGGCAACGTGATGACGTCGAAAAACCAATATCAAAGAGATAACTAACAACTGAAGAGTCAAGGAAACTCTAACGCTAAACAGGTAGAATTTTGATAGCATGACAAGGTCAAAAACCAAGATCAAAGAGATAACCAAACAATTGAAGAGTCAAGGAAACTCTAACGCTAAACGAATAGAATTTCGGCAGCATGATGGTGCTAAAACCCAAGATCAAAGAGATAACCAACAACTAAAGAGTCAAGAAAACTCTAGCGCTAAACAGACAAAATTTCGACAACATAACAACATCTAAGACCAAGACCACAAATGATAGATGTAAACTACCAGGGTATCAAGAAGTGTATAATGTAATGCAGACAACATAATGACAATGCAATAGATATCTAAGACCAAGGTCATAAAAGATAGATACTAGTTGTTGGGGACATGTAAGATTGCAAATCAACAAAGCAAAAATCTGACAGCATAACAAGACCGAACTAACCAAAGAGGACAAAATGAAGCAAACTTGCTAGGACAATGGTGCAAACCTGCTAGAACAAGATAGGAAAGATTGAAAAAGATTTGGATAGCATAACGGTACCAAAAATGCAAACCCATTGTTTCAGGGTGCAAACCCATTGGAACAACAAAATAGACAGTATAAAAGAAAACCCGCTAGAACACGACTCAAAAACAATCAGAGCAAAATCGCTAGAACAAAGAGAAAACCCACTAGTTGAGAAAATGATTGTGATTGCACTAAGTATGTCAATTCTAGCTCAAAGTTGATAGCATTCCCGCTAATACAAGACTCCAAACCTACTGTAATAGACCACACACCCTATAGAACTGAATTCAAACCCGCTAGATTGATATTTTGACAAAAGACTTGACACCAAACACAACAAGCATGAAGATCTAACCATAAAACAGATAAAATTAGTTAGGTACAACCCTATGGATAGTTAAATGACAATATGTGTTAAATCTCCTAACCATAAAATACCACATCTAATTGGATAGATAGCAACCTAATAGTACTGGCTCCACCCTCAGCACACACTTCTCGGGCATCCCAAGCTTCGAATTCTTGGGTAATCACTTCCCAGTGAATTTTCTATCTCGAATTGGGGGGTACATGAGGAGTTTTTTCAATATGTGCATATCACAATACCCAAGTTAACACATAGAAATATTTTTGGATGCTAAAGAACAATTGGCTCGTAGTGGGGGAACTTTCAAGGTGAATCAAGTAGTCATACATGTGATGGCTAGCTCATTTAAGAGATATCCTAGCCTATAAAACATGTATTTTACACATCTACCACACAAGCACCAGGGGATTTTGACTTGCATCAAGACCACAAAGTTATTTGCATAATGATATTGAGGAAAACCATCAGTATAACACAACGTTACTAGTTGATTTATAGCTTTCGTTAAAATCACAAATATTTATATAGCAGACTGAAAGAAAGTACCTCTTGAGTCATTCTCCCCTCACCTAGCCTTATAGGCTACTCGGGGGGACAGGTCCTCCTACTTAGAAAGTAAAATTGAGCGTCACTAATACTTTTCTCTTGCACCTATGACCATGAGAGTTAGAGGGAGGATAGTGTATGTTAGCAGTAGGACCACTCTAGATGTACAAGTATGCAAGACACAAAAGACATGGGGTTCATTCCTTTACTTGAACTAAAGTGTGCCTAATTACTCAAAATACACAACATGTTCATTCCCTTTATTGAATTGAGGTGTGCCTAATTATGCAATAAGACATAATATAAAGAAGGAAATGAAACAAATGAAATGAGCAAATTTGTTTCAATGAAACCCCATTTTCTTTAGCAGACCTAGAAGCAAAATGTTAGTGTTTAAACACTTAGGGGTCTTTTTATAGCTCAAAATGTTGCACAAATGTTAGCAAAACCATCCAACAACACACAAATTAGTTGATTAGTACTAAAATAGAATTCTAGAAAATCATGTAAATGATAATTAACGATCCTGCTACTATGTGGCGCAAACCCATTGTTTCAAAGTGCAAACCCAATGTTTCAGGGTGCAAACCCGTTGGTTTAAGTGAACCCACTAGTTGTCTAAAACGTGTTCCTGTTGTCTATCTAAAATGCTAACACACAAGTTATCTAATTAGTACCAAAATGACATTTGGTAAAATCATATAAATGATAATTAGTGATCTCGCTACCATGTGGCATAAACCCGTTGGCGCTATTGAATTTCCAGGTTGTGCTTGTTCACCGCAGGCAAACATCAGATTGTTGCCTTCCCAACTATAGATGATAAGGTCTTATCATCACCCCCAAGCACAAGTTCGCTTACTGTGAATTTCATATATTCATTGTGTGTGAAAGACTACAAGACAATTGAATATATATGAGGTAAGACTACCTAAAAGACCTCAAGTCGGCCTTACTGATTTGACACCAAGAATAGGGTCAGTCCTATTTAATTACAAGTTACTTATTTAGGGCTAGACCAATACCTTTGTATTAAACATATAAGCTGTGCATTTTGTGGAGAATTGCTAAGGCCGAAAGGCCAATTAGCAATTCCAAGACTAAGTCGGCCCTCGCTAGGGATCCGACCTAGCCACATGTCAACACTCCCTCTTAGCTAGGGAGGATACTTCCAAATAAGCAAGTCACATCATGGCTGCTCTCATGAAAACCAAATGACGTTCTACATCATGAAACAAAATGCCTGAAGTGCTCTTCCTGACTGTGACACTTCCTACCCAATCCAAATTAGAGTAACCTTCCAAGGTGATGACAGTATTGAGTGAATACTTTAGCCCATAACCAACAGTGCCTTGCAAATGTCTCTCAGGTTGGAATAATTTTTTTTGTCTCAGACTAGCAATTAGACTTTTAGTATTTAATTTCAAATTAACATTAAGTAAATGATAAGCAAGTAAATGAAAGAAAGAAAACAAGTGCACAAGAGACCAACTCAATTACTGTGGGAAAACCTCCAAAACTGCACACTTGAATGAATCAGATCTACCCATTTTAATACACCAGGTCTACACTTCTATATTCACCAGGTCTGCTCTTTCATTACAACTGAATCTGCACTTTCAAGTTTTCTTCAGGTCTGCAAGAATGAGTCTCTCAGGTCTGCACTTTAATGCACCATCTAACAACAATAAGGAGTACCAAAATTTGCTATATCTTCCTTGGATAAATTCACCAAGTTCACTGATTATTTTCGCACACCAAGAGGCAGATGAATTTCGCTAAGAGCATGAATGAATGATTGTGTTTAAACTTGCCAAATAGCCTTTATTTATATGGTTCATATACCCTTTTAAGTCGGCTTATTTGAATATATATTTTGGCACCAATTTGATTTGAGTGTGGCGTGTTCATTATAGGGTTGGCCCTATTTAGGAACATGCTATCTTCTTTGGCATGAAGGGTCCAGCTCTACATGTTACCCTTTGGCAAAAGGGCCCAACCCTTTAGGGATTTGGATGTTGCCTTAGGAAATCCGAATCCCCCTTTTTCTTAGCCTAGTTACAAACAACACTCCCTCTTAACTAGGGGAGAAAATGAATACATAATCAGAACCTTTAGAGTTCCATCTAGCACACAAGCATAGAAGTACATCTTCCACCTAACACACAAGCATAGGATGGTTCTAGCACACAAGCATAGAAAGTGTAATACACAAGTGGATCTTTACATAATTAAAATTTTCCATCTAGCACACAAGCATAGAATGGAACCTTCCATTCTTGCACACAAGCGAAGAATGGACATTGGCTGGGAGCAATCACTGCATAACGGGTGTCAGGTCTAGTGTTAACTAGATACATCAAGGATCCAATCAACTGTCTATACTCAAATGGATCTGCCAAATCAGAGTTAGCCGCAAACATACTCAACCTTTCAAGTTAGTTTCCATAGGAGTAGTCATAGGTTTGAAATCCATCATTCTAAATCTTTTCAAAAAATTAATTGATTTAGTTAGATCTTTGTCATACTTCTAATCCTAGAAGGAAATGCATTAGACCTGGTTCCTTCATTTCAAATTTTGTTGCTAATTCTTACAAAATCCTAAGCTTACCGAATATTGTCAATTCTTCCATCTAGAATTTACTGAGGATTTTAGGGAACGTAGGACCCTCTCTTAATCCTTGAAATGAGATACATAATATAATAATCCTGTTAGGGAAAACAATCATAGGATTTTCATAAATCAGAAGAATGCTAAATTTTCATTTCCTTTACTTTTATTTTCTACGAAGGGATCCATAGCATAATGACATATCATCAGTCATCTCTTTAAGTAAGGAAATGAGTTGAAAACTTGTATAGGCTCTCATGTCTATTCCAAGCTCCCTCTGAAGCATAATAGTTTAAGACTTATTGACATCACAATTAGAATCAAACATGATTAATAATAGCATGGGCATGATACAAGCATATATAAAACTTATCTCTTTTACCCACATCCTTAAGTTGTTTCATGAATCTCTGGTGGCTGAGTGGCCTTTGGATCTTGCCATCTACCTTCAACTCAGTGACGATGCTCAGAATGTTGGCATAACAACCAAAGTTGTTGATGGTCAAACAATGTGCATGACGGTGAACTTTCTGAATAGCCTACACCCCTTGACCCTGAGAATTACCTCAAAACATGAAGCTAAAATGTCAACACTGAAATCATACATGATTTGACAAAATTTATTCAGCCATATGAATACTTATCTCTTTCTAGGTTGGTCTTCTACCAATGTTCTGCTTAGTATCGGAGCTTCCAGCCATACTGAAGTATCTAGCAAAGATGGTTGCATGGCCTTCGGCCCTCGCCATTGCTCATCGTCTATCTCCATCTTGGTGGTGTCAACATGCCAAGCCACCAAACACTTTCACTTTAATCGACAAACGATCAAGAATGTTGACCACACATTGTGATCATATTTTGCGATTGCCAATTTCTTATATTGCGACCCATTCAAATGCGAATACAACAAACTCCTTTCGAGGCTATTGCGCATACAAACACCATGAATATGGCTCTCGGCGAGCACTACGACAGCGACCATCCTTCCAATTTTGAATGATTATGACGAAGCAAATACTGTGGACATACCCCTATGATTATACACGGATACACCCTACGATCAATGAGATCACCAGGAGTAACCTACGGTCACCACCTTCTGCAATCTCAGTGTATCGAGATGAGTCTCCATACGCCCCCTCGATGCACTATGATTATTGATATCACCTTACGGTAGATGAGGCCTCCATGTGTGAATACACCTGCTACGATCACCATTGTGACCTTGATGCCTCCACAACTTCTAGTAAACACAATAACTCCATCATGACCCAAATCTGGTTCGAGCTTCCACCTTGTCGCGATTAAATGATCAGCTTGGTGATAAAAATGTGAATATTTTCATGGTGATCACATTGTAGATTATAAACATGTCTTTGGACACCTCCCTGCTGCGCAACTATAACCATCCATGGCTCACACTATGAACACGGCTCCCTGTGAATATCTTCAGCACCATGATCGTGCAAAACAAGGCGAATATACCAAGCGGTGAGGAATAGTGGCTTCCTCCCTGCATTTATGCTTCCAAGTGAATATGGTGAATGCAATGTCTGGCAGTCACACTGCAAATGCAGCTGCCAATGGTCATAAACAATGCATACACTTCTGTGATTCATTTTGAACATGGCAAATACAAAACTTGAAATGAGATCATGATTATGCGATAATGTGAGCACACTGCGGATGCAAATGCAAATACACCATGAAGATAACTAACATGGTCACTGTGATGATCCTGCGATGATTTGGATATACCCCAATGTCCGTTGCAACTGTGATCACTAAACTCGAAATGCAATTTACCCTTGACTATACGGTGATTGCCAAGCGAATATTGAGATTGTCACACTGCAACTCCAACTCACCCAGGCCACATCCAACTAAATCTACAATTTACCAGGCTGTGCTTGTTCACCGCAGACAAACATTAGATTGTTGCCTTCCCAACCATAGACGATAAGGTCTTAACGTCACCCCCAAGCACAAGTTCACTTACTGTGAATTTCATATATTCATTGTGTGTGAAATTATATAAGACAATTGAATATATATGAGGTAAGACTACCTAAAAGACCTCAAGTCGGCCTTATTGATTTGATGCCAAGAATAGGGTCAGTCCTATTTAATTACAAGTTACTTATTTAGGGCCAGACCAATACCTTTGTATTAAACATATAAGCTGTGCATTTTATGGAGAATTGCTAAGCCCGAAAGGCCAATTAGCAATTCCAAGACTAGGTCAGCCTCGCTAGGGATCCAACCTAGCTACATGTCAACAGGCACAAGATAGCGAACCCATTGGTGCAAGATAGAAAACCCACTAGTGCAAGATAGCAAACCCGAAAGTGCAAGAATGCAAATCCACTGGTGCAAGATAGTGAACCCGCTAGTGCAAGAATGTGAACCCGCTATTTCACAGACAAAAGCCAATTATCATTTATAAAAACCTAAAACTTAATGAAAATTTTACCTTTCGTACGAAAATGATTATAGCGATCTCACTATCGTATGAAAATGATATTAACGAACTTGTTGTTTTAGGGCACAAACCTACAGTTTCAAGGCGCGAACCCGTAGTTTCAGGGCATAAATCTGCTATTTTAGGGTGCAAACCCATTGTTTCATGAAATCACAGGATTGAGAAAATAGACTTCAATCATGGCGGAAATCAACTTGTAGATTTTCTTTTTTTTCCTACAAGTGCTCAAAATTTGTAATAAATGCACTCAATCAACAAAAAATGTTAGAATGACCCGTGAAGTGGGTCCAACCGAGCGTGCTAGAAAATGTGTGAGAGAAAATGTGCATGCAAATACAATGGATAAAAGATAAAATAATTAACCAAAACAAGCCATTAAACTCAACACTTCAAGATTGAAATGGTAAAATCAAAGCAAAAACACAAAGAAAAGCTATGCAAACCCCAAATTCTTGCTTCGATTTGATTATTTCACGATTGGATGTGTGCTCATGGCGTCGATTTGGATGCTCGATTGTGCTCCATGATTTGGTGAAGATTATAAGGCAAATGATAATGGATGTGTGAGTGTGAGTAGTAATTTTGACAGAGTAACGATGCGTTGAATGAATAGCGGATTCGAGATGATTTGGTCTAAAATGGAGGGATTATATAGAAGATGAAGGGAAGGAGAGGGCGTGTGAAGAGGCTCAAACTAGAAAGAAAAGGAATGACATGTGTCCTCATGGACACATGTCTATTTTGGGCAAAGCCACCCAAAAATAAGAAGAATGACATGTGTCCCTAAGGACACATGTCCATTTTGGAAAAAGCCACCCAAAATAGGATATTTTCCCCAAAAAGGGGGACAAGAGGTTAGGAGGAATATGATAGGGTTGGTTGGGAGGTTTGGAGGGTGACTAGGTTGGGGGACGTTAGGATAGATAGGGTTTGTTGAGACAAGGGTTATGTTAGATGGGGGGTTAAGGTTAGGAGCCATGTTCAAATGGGATAGATAATTAATTAAATTAATTGATGGGATTGGGAAAGAAAGGGGCATTTAATTAATTAAAGGCAATTAATCAAAATGGGGAAAAGGGACATTAATTAATTAGATTAATTAATCAAAGGAATAGGATTGAGGAATTAATTAATTAAAAATATTAATTAATTGGAAGAAAGAGGATTAATTAACTAGATTAATTAATTAGAAAAAAAGGAATTGGGGATTAATTAATTAGGAATTAATTAATGGGAATGTGATAATTAATTAAGAATTAATTAATTGGAAGAATAGGATTTGGGGATTAATTAATTAAAAATTAATTAATTGGAAGAATAGGATTGGGGGATTCATTAATTAATCAGAAGAATAGGATTGGGGAATTAATTAATTAAGAATTAATTAATTGGAAGAATATGATTGGGGGATTATCGAAAGAATGGGATTTAAATTTGATTAAATTAATTAACCAAATTTAGGTTTGTACAATTATAAAGCAAGAAAATTTGTTGAATTTTTTAAAAATGGTAAAAATACAAGAGGATCTCATGATTTAGGACCCACGTGCTCTTTTTTTCTTTTTAATGTACACTTTATTTGACACAAAAACATAGTTTTCATGGTGATAACAAAATAGCATTGGGCATGTGAAACAAGATGGGGTCTGAAAAGTTGTCACCCCTTTTTATCCCCCATAAGACTATAACATGAGTGTGTTATAATGTGTTCACGTTACATGGTCTTTTTTTACCATAAAAGCAACAAAGCAATTTTCATTTTCATTTTTCTATCTATCTTGTGGACTATGCATTCTATTTATCATGCTTGCATTATTTTAGAGCTAAGTTTTCATCTCCCCCTTGCTAAATTATTGTCTATATGTCATGAAGATGTTTGGGAGATCAAAGTAGTAAGTATTCTATTTTGTTTTAGTGTGAAATTTTGATTTTATAAGTAAATTGAATTATTTTTTAGTTAAAATTTGTTTAACTTTTAGGAGTTGATAATGCAACCCCCAAATATTGAAAATCTTGAATCGCCTTCTCATCAAAACCCTCCTAAAGAACAACCACAACAAACTCCTCCTTTAATTACTCGACATACTCCATGAACATAAAAAGTGTATTAGGGAAAATAGAAAACAATAGAAAAGAACTTGAGGATTTAATTTCAAGGTTGAAAAATCCTAGAGCAAAAAACTCTCGTAGGACCACCCTCACTGAATCACTGCAATTCATTATCTCTCATGTAGTATTAATGACTAGAAAAATCAATAGTTGGTCTAACAAGAGGGAATGACAAAAATAATTTTATGCAAACAAACTATCATACAAGTTAAATAGAAAAAAATTAGAAATAGTATCCAATATAAGTGTTATTTATAAAAGAAGGTGTTCGTGTAAAGGAGTATTATTGCAATATGGACATATATTTTTCCTATGTGTACAACTATTAGAATGACAATATACATGAATTATAATACATCATATTATTTGTTTGTCCTATGACAAATAAATAATATATTATGATATTGCTATCAGGATTCAACTATAAAATTTAAGTAAAAATCATTAACCCATGTTTCATGAGTAGTGGTTCACAAGAACCCATCTTTCATGGGAATGAATGGTCCACTTAGCACTCATTGCATCTAGGTGATGCTCACAGAGGTGAATCATTGTGCCTTCCTAGGAGGTCACCCATCCTAGTACTACTCCAACTAAAGCACACTTAACCACAGAGTTTTCTCCAAGGTTAAACCCACTTAGCTTGCAACCCCATTTGCGAAACCTTCAACAAGTGATGTGCCTTATAAACCATTCATTATAGAGTCCCTTTAGCTCATCAATTGATAAGTAGGAGATATTTTCCACACCAAGTCAAATTATGATATTGCTATCAAGATTAAATTATGCAGTTTCAATTCAAACTCATTGACCCATGTTTCATGAGTAGTGGTTCACAAGAACCCATATCTCATGGGAATGAATGGTACACTTAGCACTCATTGCATCTAGGTGATGCTAACAGAGGTGAAGCATTGGGACTTCCTAGGAGGTCACCCATCCTAGTACTACTCCAACTCAATGCTTCACCTCTAAGAGTATCACCTAGATGCAATGAATGCTAAGTGGACCATTCATTCCCATGAGAGATGGATTCTTACGAACCACTATTCATGAACTATGGGTCAATGAGTTTGACTCAAAACTACAAAATTGAATCCTGATAATAATATCATAATTTAAGTTGTGAAAAATATTTCCTACTTATCAACCAATATATTTATTATATATTATATTATATAAAATATATCATGCTTATTATAGTCCTTAAAAAATCATCTAAGCATCAATATCAGGGTTCTTGAGCTAGGGGAGAGACCCCAATATGTGCCACGAGGTCCTTTACATGATATAGTATGTGGATGGTTAGGGACCTACTAAAGCGCACCTAACCACCCAGTACATGTCCAAATTTGTACTAATAATCAATTTTTTAAAACCCACAAGTGAATTAGCCTAAATTTGGTCATATTCCAGTTAAAATTTGATAGAAATATATATTAAATGAAAACATTAATTACCAAACATAGGAGTCAAACAAGTATGACCATATTGTTCACCATTTGTTCATAGCAATGATAGATACTGACATGCACAATAGTGGGCCCCATGCAGAACTTATGTGTGCCCACATGAACAAAATGTAAGGATAAGATTTACGCTCATCTAAGGATTGTCATCGTACTTACAAACAAAAGTCCTAGAACAGTAGACTACCATGTAAACAAACCTCGACACAACAGAGGGCCACCATTGGTAACTACACATTAAAACTAAGACCATGTATGTCTACAATAAAATGTCCAAGGCCACACATTTTTGGGCCCTTTGTCCCATGTGTCTAGCTCTCTAGCACACCAACTAGTCACCTCACTGCACATCTACTGGTCACTTCACCACCTCTCCCACCTACAACACATCCATAACAAAATTGTGTAAGGACACCATTTTCCATTATAAACCAATCAACTCAGACATAAATGACGATATCAAATGGGCAGTGCAAATGCAATCTAGATTCAAAATTTGAAATGGCAAGAGTACAAACATTAAAGAGGCCGCAGAACTAATTATTGTGTTTAGATCATACAAAGAGAAATGAAATAATATCATTTGTCACAAAGAAGACACAAAAGGCATCAAATAGGAGAAGGAAGACACAAAAGGCATTGAAGATTTCAAAGAAGACACGGCAAGCATCCAAGTATGTATTTTCTTCCAATTTATAACTGCTCTTATTGTTAAACCTTGTCTTCCCCCTTACTATTTTGGATGCTCTTATTTATTTTTTTCCAATTTATATCTGCTCTTACTATTTTACATCGTCATGGTTGAGTTTTTGCTTCATTTCCTTTTATTATGTTTAGTTCCCTTCATCCATTACTTTTTGTTTTATAGTATTTCATGTTTTCATGTTTATTTCAAGTTCTATTGTTTCCTTCGTCTTCATTTGCTTTTCAGTTTTACAAACCCTTATATTCATTTATGTAAACCATGTCTGTTTTCAAGTTACATATATTATTTCCTTCCTCTTCATTTTCTTTTCAGGTTTACAAACCCTCACATTGTTTGCAAACCCTTATTGCTTTCAATTTTTACAAATTGAATATTGATTTATGCAAACCCTATTTGTTTTCAAGTTATAGATATTGTTTCCTTCCTCTTCATTTGCTTTTCAGTTTTACAAACCCTCACATTGTTTACAAACCCTTAATGTTTTAAATTTTTACAAACCCTTTGTTGGAATCAAGGAACACTGAGAGGGGGGGATGAATCAGTGTTCTGCAACCTTTGATATTATTAACTTGTTCCTTTAACCATTTAATGCATTTAATTAAAAGAAAGATGCAAGAACATAAAATGAACAACCACAACACCATAACGCAAGGATTTTATACATGGAAATCCTGTTAGGGGAAAAACCATGGTGGGGATGAACCCACAAGATGAGTATACTCAAATAATTTTTTTACAATGGGAATGCACATGCATTTAGGCACACTTCCTAGAGCTCACTACTCAAATAAAGAAGGCTCACTACCTATGAAAAAATTACAATAGATTACTGAATTATTTGAAGTAAAGAGTAGCTTGTAATGCCTACCAAAATACCCTCAGGAAACTAACCATCTAATATGCAAATAGAGATTTTTTATTTTTTTCTAAAAGCATCACTTAATGCGGCATATTCAACTAATTTCTCATACAAATTTATCATCCATTAACAAGATAAACAATTAACTATCATGAACATATTCACCAAAGTACTATATGCAACCATAAATAAATACAACTCTACAATTAATCTTCCCTAGGGTACATCAACACCATTACCTAACCTATCCATAGAGCATAATCACATCAATAATATATCATCATATGCATAACATCCTCATGATTACTACCATCATCTAATTCATTTTAGCTCATCCATTATGATCTCTTTTCATGCATGCATAAGATTCTTTGCTAGACCATCTGTCATGATTCCATTCCTAATAATGCAAATGCCAATAACCCCTTAGATTCATTTTAAAGCACCAATTCCAAATGTTCCTAATCACAATCACTTATTCAAAATCCTAGCATCATTATTCCATTTCCAATAATCATTACCACATTACTAATCCATTTCCTTAATCATCATAGACATTCCCATAACACTACATGCATATCTATAGAGCCAATTCCATTAATGAGCAATATCCAAGATACAACAAGATACATCAATATGTTCACCTAATATATCATCTACCATTACATATGAATACTATATCCATTTACATCAATGAGCATAGCTCTGAACTACAAATACAATTACATAATGAATTCTACACATACATATGCCATATTAATCATATACACCAATCCGCTACAAGTATCTATCCATAACTAAAGAGATAATAATCTACATCCACACATAAGAGCATCCAACAAAGAACATCCCAATAAAAGAAGGCATCAACCACCCAACCATGTGGAACCAAAGGAACCACCCCCCATGCTAGGAGATGAGACAATATCCAACACATAATCTAGATCTAGGCCAACACCTAACAACCAAAGGATAACACTCCACACATCACACAACTAAATCAAAGCTCAACAAAAAACATAAGACCCCTAGAGGCTACTTAACAAATAAAGACTCAAGGTGCTAGGACCTACATGTAGGGAAAGAGTGTCATCACATGCAATCAAAATGGGAACCTGGGAATCCGTCCTGACATCCATAATGCCCCTGCAGAGCCATCTCAAACTTGAAGGAGTAAGGGAGATTAGCTTACCTAGATCACCAAGGTCTTCTCAACCATCCCTAGATCACTATAAATACCCCAAGGACATGTGTTGAGGCCACAAAACCATTTCTTATCTTATCATGGTGAATTACTATTACCCAACCCTCCTAAAATCAATTAATTTAAATTATCATTTGATTACAAGATAAATTCCCAATGAGATATTCTAGTTGTCTAGACTCCGGGTAACCTAGTTGTCTACTCCCCACGACCCCAGTCACTCACTTGGAAGTCCACTCCCCCTAGCATGCACCTAGACCTTAGGGTGACAACAATGCACATCACATAACATGGGCTCTATACATCATAACTAGATAACCAAGGTTATACATCAAAGTAATAATCTCCAAGAACATGAATAACATATGCCAAAATCACAACCTTACATAGGCAACCAAGAATCATCAAACATCAAGAATCTCATTATCAAAAGCATCCAATATGAGCCCAAAGAATAACAACAGGGCATTTCCCATCTTGCTCAATCCATTTGTGTAATTAATCATCTCAAATCAATAAATCATTCCTAGAACAACATCGAGAAACTCAAAAAAGCCAAAAGGACAGCCTTTGGATTGGCAAAACCAAAAGAATAGAAAGCCAAGATGACTCAAAACATCAAACATAGCAGTCTAGCGCCTACATAGACTATCTCAGCACATATAAAAAATAGTGCAACACTTATGCCAATAAAAACAATGCTTTTGTTTAACAATTTAGCGCATACAAGTAATACAATAACGTAAATAAGACAGAGCACAAAAAGGTCTTGAAATAACCCAAAAACATTCGACTAAGTCCAAAAAATAAATTAAACACTTAAACCAAAGTCAGACTTAACAAAAATGAGGCATAAATAAGTCACAACATGAAATAAATTGAATTAACCAAAACAACTCTAGCAATCCATCCATCCAAAATTCACGTCAAGCATTTCTAGAGAAGATAATCACAAAATACAATAGTCCCCATAATATATTATTAAACCAATTAATTATGTCGAGAGGCATCTACAATGACATGAAAATGTCTGTAAACAAAAATTCAATTCTGAAACAATTTGACATGCAAATGACGGGTAAATGCATGGAATATGACATCTTTTAGTTTTTGTGGAGGTGTTATTTTATTACTCCAAATAAAATAGAACCCTCGCCACTTGTCTCCAACTATATGGAACCATTACATTCAAATGATAGTGGAAGAGTGTCATACTTAAGCAACTCTATTATTATACATATTTTTGAAAATCTTGCATACTACTAATATTGTTGCAATTGGAAGATTCCCTTCTATTATAAGATATCTCTCGGGATAATTTACCTATATTTTCAAAATATAGATATACTAGTTAATTTAATAGCAACATCAATTTCTTATCTCCACGGACAATCTTTTACAAATAGTCCATTTCAATAACAAAAGAAGTAGATCTCCAACCTAGTATTAGAAGTTATGGAAAGACAACAATCTGATGAAGCGCAATCCCAACTAAAAGCTCCAAAACCAAAAATCCCAAAATCTTCAAAGAATGCAAAATTTCTCTAGCCAAGCCCACACCCGATAATCTAAAAAAAAAACAAATAAATAGAATTCCACTCAAAATCCATGGAACATGTTGGCTAGTAAAAAATAAATAGAAATATAATATTTCATAACTTTCTCGAATATCTCAACCAATAATAAAATAGGATAGGTGAGGTAAATAATTAAATAATAGATAAATAATTAAACCAAATGGGAAAATAAAAATTAAATAATAATAATAATAACTAATAAATAAAATATAAAGGCTTGGTAAAATAAACCCAATAAATCAAAGGCCCAATCAAAATAATCCAAAATAGTGTATTTCTTACCAACCATTTCAAAAATTAAAACAACAATAATATAAAATAATATTATTACAATCTCCAACCTCACAGCCAATAATGAGAGAGAGTAGGTAAGATAAATAATAAATAAATAATAGGTAGAAAGAATAAACAATAATAAATAATAAACAAACCCATTAACCAATAAATAAAATAGAAAGGGCTATAAATTAAATAAATAAATCAAAAACCCAATAAATGTTAAATCAAAAAAATAAATAAATAAACAATAAATAATATATTAATTAACCCAAAGGAGTAAAAAGAGAAATAATAATATAGCCAACCAATTAATTAAATAAACCAAGACACAATAAAATATGAAGACCCACTTAAATATTAAACCATAGAAAAATATAAATAAATAATTAAATAATAATATCTCACAAGCACAACTCCCAAGAAAGTCCAATCATAACAAAGGGTAAGTAAATTAATAATAACAAATAAATAACCAATAAATAGATAAACCAATAATATAAAATAAATATTAAATAAATAACTAGTTGTACAGATAGATATAAATACTCCAGCCAATATAATAAATAAATAAATAATCTTTTATGCATGATTATAAATGTCAAATACTATAATCTACAAAGTGATATTAATAAATAATAATCCCAGTAATAATAATAATTTCAAATCAATATTAAATATTAATATCAACTATTGAATTAATTTATTATTATAAACTATATAAATTAATTTAATTAATTAATAATTAATAAACCAATAATCACAATACCTCAAGACAACCCAACATAGGGTAACATAAATACCAACAAGACAACTCTAAACACAAAACTAAGGCTAATAGGATACCAACTTAAACTTAGAGTGTAGAATTGGATTTCATGTCACCTTCGATCAACTTGCCATTGGGATGAAGACACGCTCAAAACTGTGAAGTCAGGTCGAGTCAATGTCTGGTACCTGCAAACTTGTCACCACCAATACACGTAGAACAACATATATTATGAAATAAACAAACAAGTGAAGGGGAATCACAATGTCATATCGTGCTCATGAATGAGTGGTATGACATCATCCCTATCATAAACACAATATAAGATAGTCATGACAACCAAGAACTACCATCATCATATCCAATATAATCATGAAATAGGATTAGTACATAGTATGATACCATCAAATCATCTTAAAATGAACTAAGCTATATCAATATGATCCATTAATGTACAAAAAGGCAAGATGGATTAGAGTGGGGCACTACATAGCCTCTACAAATGCCTGATAATAGTTTTAGTTAAGCACAATAAGTACACTTTTCACACTTATCTCATTCTTCCCTGATTCACTATTCTGTCACAAATCTGGAGCATAGATCTCTATCTTGTGCATGTGAAACTACACACAATCAATCACACAACCTATTCCATACTCAAAATGATCAATTACATTCATAATATATATCCGCAACATGAAATCATATACATCGCTAGTCGGCTCAAGAACACTTAGAACATTTTCCAAACGTGTATGAACTGTCGGTTGAATCTGATCTCAAATACTAATGCAAACCAAAAATAATTGTCCACAGGCCACCACACATGTCGGTCAAACTTCCTAGAACATAAAATCAATCACCAAAATCACTCCATCAATTCCACACAATGATCAAAAACACAAGTCAGCCATACTGCACTAAAAAGAGATCTGAACCAAAACACTGAACCATGTTAGATGCTATGTTCTAGTCTTGTCGGACTTGGACAAATCTTCACTCTAATTTTTGGTATAAGAAAATCATGCAATACAGATGGGATCACTGACTTGTGTTGCCATCAATGAAAACACCTGACTAGTTGTGTAGTATCTCTTGCCAACAATCTCCCCTTTGGCATTGATGGCAACACAGTGAAAAATGATTAAGTGTTTAAATCAGTACCAACATATGTATACATTGCAAAACTCAAAACCAAAACTCTAGAACTCCCCCTGAGATGAACATAACATTTTTCACTACCCTACACTCCCCCTTTGACATCAATGGCAAAGGTCGGGATCCGCATGCCAAAAATTCATACAAAAAGTCTATACACAGCAGCATATGTACACATATACATCTCTAACTTACATAAACTTAAAGATATCTGCAAAAAAGTTCTTCAACGAGATCGAATGATTGTCCCAACCTTTCTTGAGACACTCCAAAACTCATATAAGACCACTGAAAAGGAATGCTTGCATCTCTACTGACTGGAGATCTGTGTAATTAGTTGTGGCTATGGCATCCTGAGCTTCCTTCAAAGAACTGAGCATTGTGTCCAACTTAGGAGTAATTAGACTCTGAAGTTCACCAACTCTACCAACAATCTTCTTCGTATCATGGCTTAAGCTCTTAATTTTGTCAAGTAAGGATATAACTTGACTTTCTTGACTGGTCATAGAGACAGCCAAAGGATCAAATGACTAAGAAATTCCTGCCAATTGCTCCTCGTTCTCTTTAATCTGCTTCTCAATATCCTCAATAAATTTGGAAAATGATAGACAAGATTTGTAGACATTGCCTCCTTCAGATAAGGCATCGTGAATACTTTTCACAGAGGTGTCTAGAAAACTTCTATCATGAGCAATCATTATTTTCAATTCACCGAATCTTTTGTCATTAAACTCATTCTGGACCTTGAATTTAGTTGACTTCACTAAAGACTCAAAATGAGTACATACTGAGTTAATTAGGCTCTTTAGCTATCTAGAGGGAGAATCAGATGTGTCCTTGACATATGTGGGCATTATTTTCTCCAGGATACCGAAAGCAAGATTTAGCAGCTCACTGTCTTCCATGTGAGACTTCGAGATATCCTCTCTTACTTTTTCCTATGAAAATAATTCTAGCATCAATTTTTGAATGGGAGAGAGGGTGGCCAAGTTGATAAGGCCTTGAGACAGTGTCGGATCATCAAAGATCAATTTATCTTTCTCAAGAAAGTCATTAACATCTTCAACAGTGTCTCTTGCTTCAGAGACAACACCAATCATCTCAACCTTTTTGTCCTCGGTGTCTATTTCTTCTTTAACCTCCTTTGGACCTTCAATATTAATTGGAGCTTGATGCTCCACAGATGGCATGGTGTCCATTGGTTGATTCAAAGGTTTTTAGTATCTTCAACTTCATTTCCTTTTCATGTCTCCTCTCCACCTTGATCCATCACATCTACCTTCTCTTTATCTACACCTTCCTCTTCTAAAATAGAGGAAACATTCACTTCAACCTGATCAGCTTTTGAGTGCACTACTTGCACTTTCAGAATAGAGGAATCACCACCATGGGATTCTCTCAAAGAAACATCAAATTTTTTCTTTTCTAAGATTGGCTTCAAGATTTTCTTAGTATCTTTAATTACTTCATCTATTTGCCCAATCATAAGCTTATTGATTCTATTTTTCTTCTAAATTCATTTCTATCTTCTTTGAGTATTCTATTTATTTCCTCAACAACTATCACATGGCATAGATTGACTATCACATATTCTTTTAACCTTTCATCTTTTACCTTAGCACTACCTCTTCTCATTTCCAAAAGGTTATACAAACTTTTAGGAATCTCAGACATGATTTCAACAAGTACCCTATTGAATATGTTCAAATGCTTAACTGTGGCTTCTTCTAAAATCCTCTTACCAACATCATTAAATTTGTCATAGAATTCAGAGAGTGGTTTTAAGTTACCTTGCACAATAAGAGCTTATTCAACTTCATGGACTAACATGTTAAGCTTGTCTGCATCCAACTTCACTTTCTTACCTACTTTTTCTTCACCGGAGGGCTTGTCCTTAGAGACTTTTGATGCCTTTTTTCCCTTGGTCTTGATTTCCTTTATTGCTTCATCTAATTATGTATCTTCATCATTTTTCACAGTGACATATACCTTAGAGCTTTTGTCCTTCTTCTTCTTTTCACCTTTGTCAGATGTTTCGGCTTGAGATTTCTCAGAGCTAGCTAGCTTATGAGAAGTGGAGGAGGGTGAAAAGCTTCTAGTCTACCTTGGCTTGGGGATGGAGGCTTTTGAAATAGTAGATTCAACTTTCACTAGCCTCTCCTTTGAATCTTGTTAAGTTCTTTTCCTAGCCTCCTGGACTGCTTCTTTTGTAATCCCAATACCCTCTGCATACTCCTCTAAGTGTTTTCTCGCCTTCTTCACTATTTCTGGCTTCCTAAATTGAGAATGCAGTTGTAATTTCTTCTTTGCAAAAGTCCCAAATCTCTCTTCTAATGTATCTAAAAGCTTGCTCAAGAGATGTTGAGCATACATATCCAGAATCTGAGCAACTCCTCATGCCCCATGGGCATGATCCATACTTTCTTTGGCTCCACTGGTTCCATTAGGCATTGATCAGTATCAACCATGAAGCATATTGTATCTTTATACTTTTCAACAATTGACTTAGGGATTCTTTCCCTATCCTACATCACACTTTGAAAGTTCTTGAATATCCCCAAATTGTATCTTTTTGGGCCTTGCTATCACCAAAGTTGTACAAGAGTTCTCTAATTTGAACTACTACTAGTATGTCACTAGCCCATTGAACATGACTGACTCCTGGAACCTCATTCATGAAATAAAAGAGTAGGCATAGGATCAAAGTACCATACTTGAATGTGTTCTTCTTATCTTGCTTTATCTTGGTCAGGTTCAAAATCATCTCACTCCGCAACAATTCACATATGTCATATTCCTTATTTTCTTTGATCATCTCATAGGCTACATAAATTGTTGTACTGGATATCGAATTCTCCTAGCTGGAGTGGTAGATTTTGTAGCCAATCACCATTGAATAAAATCTCACATCATGTTGAAGTATATCATTGATCATAATAGCCCTTTTATCAAATCTTGATCCGGTTGTATTAGAGATGGATAATCATAGCCCTTTTATTGAATCTTGATCTAGTTTTATCAGTGACAACTTGGTTCTTCATAGATTTTAGTGTAGGAAACTCACCGAATGAGCATAAAATAGTTACATCTCATATTGCTTCATTTGTGATCATAAACGGCTTGCTCAACCACATAAACTCATCATCAATCCTACTAAGCACCTACCAGACCCATTCGTTTTCATCTCACATCAGGAATTTGACAAACTGAGCAAAGTTATTCTCTTCCAACACCTTAAATTCCAGTTTGAGCCTAAAATTTTCATCTAATAGCTACTTGGAGTAGAGATTTAATAGATGCAAGCTCCCTAGCTCCTCAAGATTAGAATGAATATAAACCCTAATGTCTTCGACACGAAGAACATCATATGGGACCAAGGAAAAAGCACCAAGTGGATCTACTTGTACTAATTTAAATGGATGTTTCGAGAATTGGGGGCAAGATCTCTTAGTGATATCAACAACTAGTGGTGTCACCATTTCAAAAATTCCAATTTGAAAAGTTTTGCAGACAAATACCTTTCTCACCAGATTAGGGTTTTGCATGGGAATCTTCTTCACACTTTGATCTCTTGGAAATCTTCTTGCAGAGCACTCCAAACCTCTTTCTCTCAAATGCAAAGTGATAAATGAGAGGGTTATGTTTCCTTATAGCATTCACATATCTAACTTTTTGGTGTAATAAATGCATTTGCCTTAAACCTTCTGGATACCTTTTTTTCTCAGATTGCTTCATAAAATTTATCTGTGGATCTTCAATATCCCTCAAATTCTTCTATAAATAAATCTAAATCATCTACAATACCCTAATATAGATTCTTACAACCTGTCAAATTTAGGTACCAACTGCTACAGGGGGAATTAGGATTTTCTTGAAAACTCCCCCTAGGCTAGAGGCCTTAAATCAATTCCTAGAGGAATTTCCAGCACCAAATTCAAGTGTGGACCCATTCCATGCATTAGTCTCACTTTTTATTTTCCTTTATCATATATCTACACATTCTTGTTCTTGTTTGTCGGACCCTCCTATTCACATTCTTGCTTCTACAGAATCTTGCAATGTGGCAGGATTTATTGCAATTGTAGCACACAACATTTCCTTGTCCAAATCTATAATTCCCTTGATTTCCTCTTGATCTGCATTGATTAGCAATGTGTCCAAACCTATTACATGCATAACATCTAATATTCCTTTTATTGAAAGATTTATTCATCATACTTCTACATTCATTTGACTTATGTCCATACTTATTGCATTTGAAACACTGAACGAAGAAAGATGGACCATTTAGATTCATTCTACTTCTGCATTAAATAGATTTATGACCAAATTTATTGCAAACAAATCAATTAACATTGAAAGATGGATATCTTTGAGCATTAGGTTGTCTTATTGGAGACCTTCTAGCTTTGTTCTTCTAATTTGCTAACTTAGGATTGGTTTGACCAAATCCGGAGCTTTCACCTTTCCCAAATCCAAGACCTTGCTTGTCATTTGCATTCTTCTAGCTTTCAAGCATCATATCAAGTTTATCTAAGTTAATCTTGAACTTCTCCTTGTACTCATTTGCAATCGCAAGTTCATCCCTAAGAATTCCAATCTACCTTTCAAGTTCTTCCTCATGGTGTTTGGATTCTTGCAAGTCAAGCTTCAGTTGGCCAATCTCACAATCAAGTCTACAACATTCATCAAATCTATCTTTCAAGGAATGAGTAAGATTCTCTTCACTCTTCTTTCTTCCTTCAATCTCCTTGGTCAATCCCATCACCATAGATTCCATCTCATGCTTTAGGGTTGTATTTTCTTTTGCAAGCTTCTCACATTCTTTTGTCTTCTTCAAGGCTTGACTCAGGTGACCATCTTCCATGCTTTTTCTTTCTTTCTGCTTTAGCTTTTCACTGAGTTCCTTTCTCTTTTCCCTGGACTTGTTTAGTTTCTCTTTCAATGACTGAATAAAATTCTTAGCATCCTTAAGACTCCCTTTCAATTCCCAGACTTTAGCTTTGGACTGATCAAGATCATCTAGTGCAACTAGAAGTTGACGAAGACCACCAAAATCCATTGAATAACCTTCCTAGATCTTCCTCAAGTTGTTAAACTTCCTCCGAAGAACCAGACTCTGATACCAATAGTTGGAATCAAGGAACACTGAGAGGGGGGAGTAATTCATTGTTCTACAACCTCTGATATTATTAACTTGTTCCTTTAACCTTTTAATGCATTTAATCAAAAGAAAGATGTAAGAACATAAAATGAACAAGCACAACACCATAAAATAAGGATCTTATATGCGGAAACCCTGTTAGGGGAAAAACTACGGTGGGGATGAACCCACAAGATGAGTATACTCAAATAAAAGTTTTACAATGGGAATGCACATGCATTTAGGCACACTGTCTAGAGCTCACTTCTCAAACAAAGAAGTCTCACTGCCTATAAAACAATTAAAATAGATTAATGAAGTATTTGAAGTAAATATTAGCATCTACAAATGCTTGATAATAGTTTCGGTTAAGCACAATAAGAATGATTTTTACACTTATCTCATTTTTCTCTGATTCAGTGTTCTATCACAAATTTGGAGCATAGATCTCTATCCTGCACACGTGAAACTATGCACAATCAATCACATAACCTATTCCATACTCAAAATGATCAATTAAATCGATCTTATATATTCACAACATGAAATCATATACATCACTAGTCAGCTCAAGAACACTTAGAACATTTTCCAAACATGTATGAACTATTGGCTGAATCTGATCTCAAATACTAATGCGGACCAAAAATAATTGTCCACACACCACCACACATATCGACCAAACTTCCTAGAACATAATATCAATCACCAAGACCACTCCATCAATTTTGTACAACGATCAACTACACAAGTTGGCCATACTGCACTAAAAAGAGATCTGGACCAAAATATTGAACCTTGCTAGATGCTTTGTTCTAGTCTTGTCGGACTTGGACAAATATTCACTCTGACTTCCGGTATAAGAAAATAATTCAATGCGGATGGGATCACTAACTTGATTTTCCATCAATGACAACACATGAGTAGTTGTGCATTGTCTCTTGCCAACACCCTTATATTCATTTATGTAAACCTTATCCATTTTCAAGTTACAAATGAGCTTTCCTACACACTCATTTCATTTTCTATTATTTCCTTCAATTTCTTTTCCTATTTAGTTTATTCTTACCCTTACTATTTTACATCCTTATGTTTTATTTAGATCCCTTCACCCAATACTTACATATTCATTTTGTTCCCTTTAGTGGTCCAATTTAAGGCCTTCATTAACTTAATATTGCATTGTATTATTTATTGCATCTAACCTTCACTATTTCATTTCTACTGAGTTCTATGTATGTGATTTTACATTTTCTGTTTTCAAGTTTGAACATTATTGTTTTCTATTCTCATTTCTATTGAATCCTATGTATGTGGGTTTTAGAAACCCTTATTGTTTTCAACTTTTACAAACCCTTTTAATCATTTTTTTAAACCCTATCTATTTTCAAGTTTTGATGTTCTGTCATACACATTCCTTTCATGTACCATTGTTTCATCTACCAATTTACACATTCCTTGCCTATATTTTTAGAATGGTTCATCTACCAATTTACTGCACCTAACCTTAAACTGTTTCATTTATATTAAATCATTTGTATGTGATTTTACATTTTCAATTCTCTAGCTTCCCTTATTGCTATCATGTTTACACAGTCTTTCCACTATTTTCATTTGTATTCTATTGTTTCATTTACAGTATTTACAACCCTTACTACTTTGCAACCTCATGGTTTATTTTCTTTTCCAGACCCTTTTTTTTTACATCATCATGGTTTGTTCATATCCTTCATCCACATCCTGATTCTATGACTTGTTTACAAATAAAGATGGGAGATCAAAGGATGAAGCCTGTTATAAAGAAAAGAGCATCAACAAGATGGTCAAACCAAAAAAGAGGAGTCCAGTTCACCCCATCCCCCCATCCATTGAATATGTCGACCCAATTTTGACTACCCCACAACCTCTAGCACCGGCTGAGGAGGCTACTCCATATCAGGGAGAGGATATTCCATCTTAGAGTCCTCCTATAGTTACATTGCCACAAAAGCAGTGATCTACAGAAGACATGAAAGGGGCACTGGAAGATGTCAAGAAAAATGACATGTATATCAAGGTAGCATCTACAAAATGGGGCATCCCAACAACAACACTCTCCAAATGGTTGGGTGGTCTCATAACCACCTCCAAGAAAGGTCCAACAATCCTCACCCCTCATGAAGAGGACCTGATAGCCGAATGGTGCAAGGAGATGGCATCGGTTGGACATGGACTAGAGACTATCAATTTGAAGGCAAAGGTTGCTCAAATTTGCTAGACTAGACCCAACCATTTCAAGAACAGGCTTCCCACTAAGTCATGGTGGTCAAGTTTTAAGTGCAGACATCTAGAACTCACTTTGCGTACTACTGAAGGTCTTGACAAAGACAGGGCACTTAACCTTAGACCTATTGTTGTCTTTGCTTTCTACAAGACACTCTCTAAAGCCTATTCTGCAAATCCATATGGTCCTTCTTACATATAGAAGTGTGATGAAACAAACGTCCAAGCAGGCATAAATGGGGCCATGAGGGTTTTGGCTAAAAGAGGAAGTAGGAGTGTATCTTAAGTCATTCCCAAGAGTCAAGAATAGATCACCATTCTACGTTGTGTTAATGTTGCTAGCTAAAGAATACTAGGATTCTACTTGTTTAAGGGGAAGCAGAAGTTACAAAATCAAATATCTAAGTGCGAACCAAGCGCTTGCATGGCAGCTCAGCCACATGCTTGGATGACAAAGGAACTCTTCCTCAATTGGCTTCAGTATTTTGCATGGTCTGTGTCAAGGGGTGTCTCGACCACGAATATACACTTTCTCATCTTCAATGGTCATGGTATTCATGTTGCACTTGCAACAATCCAAGAGGCCAGAATGCTAGGAATTGATCTACTAACATTGCCCCCTCACATATCTCATACACTTCAGCCCCTAGATGTCAGCGTATTTTCTCCTTTTAAGACATTCTTCAAACATGAACGACCATCATGGCTGGCAAGATACCCAAATGTGGAAATCTGGAGGGAAAAACTTGCTGAGCTAGGCAATAAATCATTGTTAAAAGCATTAATGGTCTCAAACATAAAAGCGGGATTCAAGAGGACTGGGATATAGCCCCTCAACCCCCTTGCACTCATTGAGGATATGCAGCCCAACACCACGTTCAAAATAAATGATGGTGAGGAAGCTTCTGCAATGCAAAAATACTTAGCCTATCAAGCATTGTTGTGTCAACTGAAGAGGTTGTAGAAAACATTTCTCACAACACCCAATCTAAATCAAATGCAGAAACAGACACTAATGAACCACCTCAACAAATGGTGGAAAGTCGGGTGGAAAATAGTGGGGACGGTCTTAGTCTTCCCTTTGAGCCAATACCACCTACTTGGGTAGTAGAAGGTGCCATCAACCTAGGTATTGACATTGAGGGCTAGGATGAGCAGGAGAATTTTAGTTTCCCCTCACCACTACCAACCCTACCATCTAAGATGGTGCATTACTATGTTGATTGTGCATTTGATACATAATGTACACAAGAAAAAGAAGTATGTTCCAATGATGTGGATGCTAACATAGCCTCCCAAGATAATGACACACAAACTTCTCAAGATAATGACTACATGAACATGGAAATGGTAGAGGCCCAGAAGAAGAAAGACACCGAGGAAACCAAAATCCAAAAGAAAGAACAAAGGAAGCAGAATAAGACAACTCGTCTTTTGGTAAAGGAAAACATGACATAATTGAAAGGGAAATTGCATGTCAAGAAAAGGATAAGCAAAGAGAGCAGCAAAAGAGGGAGGAGGCCAGGAAAGTGTAAGACAAGGCACTCAAGGAACAAGAGGTAAATATATTAAAGTAATAAGATTAGATTATATTTAACATTGTTAATATTTTCAAATAGCAAGAACACTTACTAAAATAAAATAAGAAAAGGTAAAGTTGAAGAAAGTTTACCCTTAGACCAAAATCTATAAAATCTAGAATAAATCATTATGATCATAAAAAGATAAAAATATTTTTTTTTAACAAAATTTGATCATTTTAAGTAAGATATAAAAGTTTAAAGTTGAGTTAGAAGATAGCAATTTTAACTCAAAAACATACAAATAATAATTTTTTTTTGTAATAAGCTCACTTGATAAGACAACCCACTCTCAACAATCAAATTAAATGGCAATTTACATATGTACATTTTTTTCTTTGAATATAATAAAGCTCGTAAACATGAAAAATAAAGCTTATTATACTATTTTTATTGATAAATATTTATTTTAATTATCATTTATGTTTTTTTTTTAATTTAATTTCATATATCTATTAGCCACCTCAATTTTTCAAAATGCGGATTTCCCTCAATACTTGTTGTAAAAAGCTTGTCTCAATACATTAGAATGCTCTCCTTATTACTTGTAGTGTCATTTTCTCCTAACAATATTTGTTGTAAAAAGTTCATTTCGTCATTTATTGAATAATAAATCTTAATCTTGCATATGCATCTTAATAGTTAAGAAAACTTGCAGATGCTTCTTAAATAGTTAAGAAATGTTGAATGGTATTTATATTGGAGCTCTCAACCAATTTCTTTGGATTTTATTGTTTTCAGTTGTTCTAACTCTTTAAATTATCTTACAAAATAGATTTTTCTTAACCCTTTTCTATGTATGATTGGAATCCAATGCGGATTGGAAGGTTTAAACTAACTTCATGATTGAAATGAGGAATTATTATTTTTTAAATTGTAATTATGAAAGAACTTGATTAAAGAGAAAATTTATATTATAACAATATCCACAATACTTTAACACAATAACTATTTTATTATTTTGTTCTAAAAATTAAGTAGTTTTAGAATAGAATTAAAAATATCTAAAATCTATTTGAATATCAGGACTAACAAGAGTTGGGACTTAGAGATCAATAGATTTTATGCTACAATTTATTGTTATGATGTCTTTTTTATATGTATATTAAATTTCTTGAAGCTGAAATCTATGATACGTTTGCATATTTCATAGTTTGAAGAATTGGTATCAAATTTGTAAAACAAAATACTTTATTGAAAGTTTCTAAACCCCTTTCAAATTATCCTTTTAATGAAATTAATAATTCAACCAATATTGTTTCCTTGAGGTTTCTAAATTCTTTTCAACAAATCCATATAGCACACATCATGAAACTATTAGACTTCAAGGAATTTTATCAAACAATTCAGACCTTGAAACAATTTATGTGTCCCTTATATTATTCTATCTTTTTATCATATCTTCTAAATCTTCAAGATTTCAAATTGAATGAATATGAAAATGAATCCATATCTCTCAATATCTTTAGATATATTTTTTCAATTATAGATATGCTAGTCTGTCTCTTTTAAATATAACCATGCATTGACTAATTCCATTTGTTAGTGTACATTTTTATTAGCATTTTAAATTGCTCAAAACTAGCCAAATCATGGGCCTTCCATGTTTATCTTCACAGGTTGTAAGAAGATAATAATTGAGTCACAATAGACCATTGTCTTTTCTGTACTCATTGGTTTTTTATTAAGGAAAAAACAAGTTTTGAAGGGACTTGGAACCCTTTACAAACATATTTTGAATGGATCTGGAACCCTTTAAAAAAAAATTGTCAAAAGATAGAAAATTAAAATCACCAGACAACCATGGGTTTTACTGGCTCCCATAACCATAAACATGGGTTTTCAAAGAAGGATCCCACAACCTAAAACAAAAGTTGCAAAAAAGATAGTCGAAAAAACCAGAAACCAGCAAAAGACTTGAAAAAAACTCGTGTGAACCCCCTCAAACCGTAAACAAATATGAAAATAAGGGGACATCATTTATTAGGAGCCCTTCCTTTCAAATGAGAACATAAAGTCATTTCAAAGCCTCCCTCCTTCTTTGTCTTTTTAGCTTTTTTACCCTTTATAGCCAGCCAACCATCTTCTAGCTTTTCAGCTTCCTTCTGCTACCCCTGCATCTCCTCAGAAGAGAAGCATGACTTTCTATCATGGCTCTGTCATTGTTCCTCTAAGGAAGCAACTGATTTTCCATGTCCACCACTATCATTTGCAACATTCTTAGTCATATTCACCATTTTAGAACTCTTAGCCTAACTATTTATCAACAAATCCCTAGATCTATCCCTTGCAGAGTTTGTAAACACAATCCTAGGATCTGGTTGACAAATCTTTGCTACCAAACCTGCACCATCAATAAAGCCTCTAGAGGCTTGGGGAGCAAGAGAAATATCAGAGCAAGAGGGAACCTCCTTAGAAGCCACCTCAAACTTTTTCCACCTCTTTCCCCACTCAATCAAAAGTATTCGATTCATCTTTTCACCAAGTCGCCTAACTAAAAACTCTCTTCTTTGGGCAACTCTCAGCCATGTGCTTAGTCTGAAAACACCGCCTGCATCTGAAGGGAATACCTTCATAATCCACTTGTTGGATCCACTCATCATTGTCCAACATCAAAGAAAACTCACCAGGAAAAGCTTTCGTAGAATCCATCTCAACCAAAATACGTGCATAAGTTGAGTGTAAGAGGTTCTGAGAATCCTCATCCACACTGATAAAATCGCCTAAGGAATTACCAATAGCTTTCAAACAATGTTTAATCCAGAACTAAACCAGGAGGCAAGGAAATCTTACCCAGATCAAAATTTTATTGAAAGATTCGATAGCAAGATTGAAGGTGTCCAAGGTGTCAGCAGAAGAAAAAATTTGTTCTCCCAACTCCAAACATAGTCACATAAGATTTTCTTCCTATCAACTTCACTATTAAAAGTAACAACAAAAAAACCCTCGACACTTGGAAAGATCTGGACATTGCCTTCCAAAATGTGTTCCCAATGTACTAAGATCCATTTAATCATCTCCTTAAGAGAAGGCCAGAAACCCCAAAATCTTCCAATAAGCCACTTTTTCCATAAAACGCTCTGTAGAATCAATAACCTCTACTTCAACCTCTTACGTAGCTTAACAAAAATCCTCGGGTCCATGCACTTAGAAACAGTAGCACACTTCCCCTTAACCACCTCAACAAAACCAACACCACTCTTCCTAGCATGATCAGAATTAGTGATGGCACCTTGAGGACGCAACTTAGAACCAAGGAAAACAGTCAGTCTATCCCCTACACAAAATGCAGAACCGCTGCCAAAAAATGGATCAGTCGAAGAAGGGCGAACAAGAATTCCATTCTCCAGCACCTTGCAGACTTCCCCCCAATGTTAGGCTAAGGAGAAACCCTAGCCGCCTACGAAGTCAGGAGGTGCGGAAGGAGTGGGAACATTTAAGATTGGAGGATGAGATGGGAAAGCCATTTTTGGCAAAGAGTTGACCCATCGGGATGTGCAAATGATTGAGGAGACTCATTAGGTGGGTTAATGAGGGATTAGAAGTGCAAGTGGGAAAGTTAGGAGGATGTGACTTGAGGAGAGATAATGAGTGCAGGAATGTAAAATCGAGGGAAATGATAAGCACGATTAGAATGGAATTAATTAGGCTAGATGATATGATTAGAAAGAATGATTTGTAGGAATCGTGCCATGATTATCTTAGTCAATTGAAATTAATTAACTAAGTAGGGTTTAGAAGAAATAAATGATATTTGATTTTAGAAGAATGGGGGAATAATTAATTTTGTTAAATTAATTATAAGACTATAGTGATTAAATTAATTAAATTTGATTTTAATTAATTTTAAGAAAAATTGATTGACACAATTAAATTAATTAATTATGTTGACATGCTTAAATTAATTAAATATTAATTTAATTAATTTTAGATGTCTACATTTTGCCCCTCTTTGATATAGTGTCATGAAGTGATGTTATATCAAAGAAGAATAAAACATAGTGGATGGAAAGGATAAGGACTAGTCGTGCGATGCCCCAATCATAGGTGAGATGAGGAATGATGACGAGGAGGTAGTGGTATGCCCCTCGAGAGGACATGCGGGTTCTAAGAACATGGGTGTGCTCTCGAAATGGATTAGAGGACTAGAGGATTGAGGATGGAAGGATGCAAAAGGATAAGGATGATGAAGGGGGAATGAATGAAATGGAGCCTTTAAGATAAAAGGATGAAAATAAGATGAATGAATGAAATGAAGTAAGTGGATGAGATTTCTTGTTGTGTAGATGCGGAGAGCAAACTTGGTTTTGTATATGGTGAAAAGTGATGATGATAAACTATTATAAAACCATACAGATCCAACCACAAACAATCTAGGTCCTACAATGAAACATTCACCAATACCAATACATATACCTAAGATCATGCAAATAAACAAAATAAAGTAATATTACCATTCACATGTCAAGTAGGGTTTCAATCTCCATTGTCAGGACTATCTCCATTGATCTCGTTTGATATATTTGCTCTCAAATTTTATGTGTGCACAAGAGCTGAACAAAGAATGGATTGTGGTTGATAACTTGATCACAAGAAACCTTAATTGCATATGAGTGTTTAGATGCACCGATTAGGGTTGATAATGAAGAGGACATCCTCTTATATAAAAGACACTTTAAGAAATGGAGGGATAAGATTAAGAGGTGTAAAGATAAATAGTCGGCTAGGATTAAAGGATAGGTAGAGGGAATAATTAAATGATAAAGGGGGTAGGTAAGAGAAGAATTAAGAGATGAGTGACATGTATCATGGGTAGAAAATGCTAATAAATTAATTAAATAACTAAGAATTTATTTAATTAATAGAGGAAGTGGGATCAATTAAATAAATAAAATATTCATTTAATTTAGGAAAAAAGACAATTTAAATAAATAAAAGTATTTATTTAAATGAGGAAAGGCTTAGAAGAGGATTAATGAATGAATTAAATAAATAAGAATTTATTGAATTAATAGAAGACTTAGGATAAAATAATTATATAAATAAAAATATTTATTTAATTAGACATGACAATTTTAATTTCCTCGAAAGGATCAAAGTGGGTAGCATTTAAGATTGGAGGATGAGATGGGAAAGCCATTTTTGGCAAAGAGTTGACCCATCCCTAATCAAGGTGATTGGGGATGTGCAAATGATTGAGGAGATTGATTAGGTGGTTTAATGAGGGATTAGAAGTGCAAGTGGTAAAGTTAGGAGGATGTGACTTGAGGAGAGATAATGAGTGGAGGAATGTAAAATTGAGGGAAATGATAAGCACGATTAGAATGGAATTAATTAGGCTAGATAATATGATTAGAAAGAGTGATTTGTAGGAATCATGCCATGATTAACTTAGTTAATTGAAATTAATTAAGTAGGGTTTAGAAGAAATAAATGATATTTTATTTTAGAAGAATGGGGGAATAATTAATTTTGTTAAATTAATTATAAGACTATAGTGATTAAATTAATTAAATTTGATTTTAATTAATTTTAAGAAGAAATTGATCAACACAATTAAATTAATTAATTATGTTGATAGGCTTAAATTAATTAAATATTAATTTAATTAATTTTAGATGTCTACATTTTGCCCCTCTTTGATATAGTGTCATGAAGTGATGTTATATCAAAGAAGAATAAAACATAGTGGATGGAAAGGATAAGGACTAGTCGTGCGATGCCCCAATCATAGGTGAGATGAGGAATGATGACGAGGAGGTAGTGGTATGCCCCTCAAGAGGACATGCAGGTTCTAAGAACATGGGTGTGCTCTCGAAATAGATTAGAGGACTAGAGGATTGAGGATGGAAGGATGCAAAAGGATAAGGATGATAAAGAGGGAATGAATGAAATGGAGTCTTTAAGATAAATGGATGAAAGTGAGATGAATGAACGAAATGAAGTAAGTGGATGATATTTCTTGTTGTGTAAATGTGGAGAGAAAACTTGGTTTTGTATATGGTGAAAAGTGATGATGATAAACTATTGTAAAACCATACAGATCCAACCACAAACAATCTAGATCCTACAATGAAACATTCACCAATACCAATACATATACCTAAGATCATGCAAATAAACAAAATAAAGTAATATTACCATTCACATGTCAAGTAGGGTTTCAATCTCCATTGTCAGGACTATCTTCATTGATCTCATTTGATATATTTGCTCTCAGATTTTATGTGTGCACAAGAGCTCAACAAAGAATGGATTGTGGTTGATAACTTGATCACAAGAAGCCTTGATTGCATATGAATGTTTAGACGCATCGATTAGGGTTGATAATGAAGAGGACATCCTCTTATATAAAAGACACTTTAATAAATGGAGGGATAAGATTAAGAGGTGTAAAGATAAATAGTCGGCTAGGATTAAAGGGTAGGTAGAGGGAATAATTAAATGATAAAGGGGGTAGGTAAGAGAAGAATTAAGAGATGAGTGACATGTGTCATGGGTAGAAAATGCTAATAAATTAATTAAACAACTAAGAATTTATTTAATTAATAGAGGAAGTGGGATCAATTAAATAAATAAAATATTTATTTAATTTAGGAAAAAGGAAAATTTAAATAAATAAAAGTATGTATTTAAATGAGGAAAGACTTAGAAGAGGATTAATGAATTAATTAAATAAATAAGAATTTATTTAATTAAAATAAGACTTAGGATAAAATAATTATATAAATAAAAATATTTATTTAATTAGACATGACATTTTTAATTTCCTCGAAAGGATCAAAGTGGGTAGCATTTAAGATTGGAGGATGAGATGGGAAAGCCATTTTTGGCAAAGAGTTGACCCATTCCTAATCAAGGTGATTAGGGATGTGCAAATGATTGAGGAGATTGATTAGGTGGGTTAATGAGGGATTAGAAGTGCAAGTGGGAAAGTTAGGTATATGTGACTTGAATTAATGGGAGATTCAAAGAATTTTAATGGGAGATCCAAAGAATTTTAATTTCCTCGAAAGGATCAAAGTGGGTAGCATTTAAGATTGGACGAGGAGATGGGAAAACCATTTTTGGCAAAGAGTTGACCCATCCCTAATCAAGGTGATTAGGGATGTGCAAATGATTGAGGAGATTGATTAGGTGGGTTAATGAGGGATTAGAAGTGCAAGTGGGAAAGTTAGGAGGATGTGACTTGAGGAGAGATAATGAGTGGAGGAATGTAAAATTGAGGGAAATTATAAGCACGATTAGAATGGAATTAATTAGGCTAGATGATATGATTAGAAAGAGTGATTTCTTTGTCGGGAAGTTCAAATTATTCATTTTTCTCGGGGAGAAATCAGAAGCTTTTGGGAAATTCAAATTATTCAAGGCATTTGTAGAGAATGAAACCGGTAAGAAAATCAAATGTTTAAGATTAGATCAAGGAGGTGAATTTACATCTAAAGAGTTCAATACATTTTGTGAAGTGAATGGAATTAGAAGACAACTATCAGCACCCCGGACACCTCAGCAAAATGGAGTTGTGGAAAGGAAGAATAGAACTATTCTAGATGCAACTAGAAGCATGATATCAGAAGCAAATCTACCTCATGTGTATTGGAGAGAAGCAATGAATATAGCGGTTTACATTTTCAATAGAGTTCACATCAAAGGTGAAACCGGTAAGACACCCTATGAATTATGGTTTGGTAATATTCCTACTCTTAAGTACTTCAAAATATTTGGAAGCAAATGCTACATATGGAGAGATGAGTATATTGGTAAATTTGATCCTAGAAGTGATGAAGGTATATTTCTTGGTAATTCATCTAAGAGAAAAGCATATAGATGTTTTAATAAAAGATTGTAGAAAATCATTGAGAGTGCAAATGTGAAGATAGATGAACACTTTAGAGGAAATTCAAGGTCTATGGATTATGAACAGGCAGTTGAGATTATCATAAATGAACCTATACATAATGCACCGACACAAAATGTTGATCCAGTCACACCGGCATCATCAGAGAATTCCATAGTGGCTGAAGAACAACAAGAAGTGAACACACCCAGGTATGTAAGATTGAATCACTCTCTAAGTCAGGTAATTGGGAATAAGTATCAAGGAGTTATGACAAGAGAAAAATTGACAAATGAAGAGGTATGCTTAATTTCTCAAATTGAACTAGCATCTGTTATTGAGGTATGTGAAGATAAACATTGGATTAAAGTTATGGAAGATGAATTAGAACAATACATGGGCATTGGTTCCTCGGCCTAAAGATAAAAATGTAATTGAAACTAAATGGGTATTCAGAAATAAACTTAATGAAGATGGTAAGGTAATTAGAAACAAAGCGAGAGTAGTGTGTAAGAGATATTCACAGAAAGGGGGAATTGATTACAATGAAACCTTTGCACTGGTAGCTAGAATTGAGGCAGTCAGATTATTTCTTGCATTTGTAGCACATAAGAACTATAAAGTATATCAAATGGATGTTAAATGTGCATTTCTAAATGGTGATCTTGAAGAGGAAGCTTACATTGAACAACCTGATGGATTTTTATTGTCAAATGATAAAGATATGGTTTGCAGATTAAGGAAAACCTTATATGGATTGAAGCAAGCTCCTAGAGCTTGGTATGCTAGATTGGACAAATATCTTTTGAAGCTTGGTTACACTAAAGGTAATGCTGACAACAACTTATATATCAAAGTGACTAATGAAGACATCTTGGTTATTGAAGTTTTTGTTGATGACATTATATTTGGAGGAGAAGATGGATTGTGTAAAGACTTTTCTAATAAGATGTAGGAAGAATTTGAAATGTCTATGATTGGGGAGATAAAATTCTTTTTAGGATTGCAGATTTCACAAACTGATAAAGGTATATTCATATGTCAAACAACGTACTTGAAGGAACTACTGAAGAAATTTGGTATGGAAAACTCTAAACCGGTAAGTACTCCTATGACTACAACTGATAAACTATCATTGAAGGATGATTCAGCTCATGTTAATCTGACAAGATACAAATCTATGATTGGAGGTTTACTGTATTTGACACAAACAAGACCTGATATAATGAATGTAGTCTGTATTGTTTCAAGATGTTAGAGTAATCCTAGAGAAAATAATGAATCAGTAGTGAAAAGGATTTTCCGGTATTTACAAGGCACAACAAATCTTGGTTTATGGTATCCTAAAGATGAAAATTTTGATTTATGTGCATACACTGATGCAAATTGGGTAGGAGATGTAGATGATAGAAAGAGCTCCACCGGCAAGGCATTCTTTCTTGGTAGGAAATTGATTTGTTGGTTGAGCAAGAAACAGAGTTGTACATCATTATTAATAGTAGAATAAAAATATGTTGCAGTAGCAACTAATTCTACGCAGGTATTATGGATTAAGCAAATGTTGAAGGACATAAAGGTAAAATGCAAAGAACCTATAATCATTTATTGTGATAATTCAACAGCAATTGATATATCTAAGAATCCGGTATTTCACTCTAAAACTAAACATGTTTCTATCAAATACAATTTTCTGAAAGAGAATGTTGAAGAAAAATAAGTGAGATTGGTTTATGTGAATACTAAAGAGCAGATTGCAGATATCTTTACTAAGCCTTTGCTTAAGGAAACTTTTGAATATCTTAGAGAGAAGCTTAGGGTTACACCCTCACTGGTAGAGACCTAAACAGTTGATGCTTAGCATCAAACCGATAGAATTTATAGAGAAACCTTTTTCTGACTTTGATGGAGGAGAGCTACTTCTCAGGGGGAGTAGCTGGTTATAACAATTGGTTATTGTAATTGGTTCTATGAACTGGTTGTATCTAGTATCTATGGAAACATTATCCTTTGGGGAGAGATTATTCATTGGGGGAGAGATTTTTAGTCTCTGCATTTGTATTTTGATTTCTTGTATTGATCTATTCAGGAGATTGTTCCAGTTTTTGGTTTTTGGCATTTCTACTTTGGCACTTAGAAGGTTTTTCCATCTTGAGTTTCCATTAATGCTAAAGGGAAAGATTGTTGGTATTATGGATATGTTGCATTGGTTTTTTTCATTGATGTCAACACTTATCTGCACTTATCCTTCTGGAGATCTGTGGTCATGCCGACACATTATGTTCACCGCAAGTTCAATGACTTATGCACAATCATCGGTATTTGGTTCACCGACAGGTTATATTGTTCATCGACACTAAGGATGACTTGTTATCATCTAGAGATCACTTGGTTATGTCGAAGATATGGTTTGGACACTTGGTTTTGGTATTCTGGTTATTGGTCTAGTCAGGTTGACATATTTGTTGTTATCGGCAAATTGATCTAAGTTATGGACCGACATGCATTATCTATTCCAGATCAGCACGACACATTATGGAGATGATTTAATCAATTGGTATTGTTGTAATTACATTGAGCCGACATGATGCATTGCATCTTGACTTATCTTGTAAATGATTTAATTGTAATATTCTTAGTGAGCCGACCTACATATTTAGTCCTAGGTTTTGGTATATATGTAAGATCTCAATTGTGAGATGTAGGGTAATGGTATGTAAGGTTATGGTATTGTAACATAGTATGTGCCAATATTGAAGATCATATGAGCAGACCATAAAGAAGGCTCAAGGAAGGTTTGAAAGAGATTATCAGAGCTTAACCGGTACCGAATCTAGCATTGGAGATGCTACTTTGAGCAGTATATTATCATTGGATTTAATCATCCAATTGTAGTCAGTGTGACTCTCATCTTGTGATTGAGCAGTGAGCTCTAGGTGGCTGGCCTTTCTGCATGTGCAGACCCCGTTTGTACACACATACTATCTGCAGTAGTATCATCTGGTTGTGGGTAAGGTTTCCCACCATGGTTTTTCCCCTTACAAGGTTTCCACGTACAAATCTTTGTGTAATGTGTTGTGGATGTTGTTTCCTTTTCTATTTCATGCATTAAGTTTCACTGGTATTAATATTAACTGTTAATCTGTTAACCGACATTAAGTTTGGTTTACCAGTATTATGTATCAAATTTGATTAAGTTATATTTGGGTTGAAATTAATAGACAACTGATTCACCCCCCCCCCCCCTCTCAGTTGCCTCTGGGTCCTTACAACTGATTCACAGTTTTTTATGAAAAAAAAAAAAATTAGGTGGGAAGAATTTTTTGAACAGAGACGTCGATTTAGGACTACGAAGACATCGAAACAGAGAGGTAGAGACATTGATCTACAATCGGAGATGTCAATCTACAATTTCTGCACAAAAATGGTTAGATGGGAAAAATATTTGAATAGAGACGTCGATTTAAGGATGTGGAGATGTTATTCTGTTGTCAGAGATACCGATCTAAAGTTGCTGCACAAAATGTTAGTGAGAAAATTTTAATTTAAACAGAGACACCGTTATGGCTATGCGACAATGATGAACCAGTGTTGTGGAAATGTCGAAGTGCAGTCTCGGGCATTGATCCGTCAACCTACGAGAAAAATGTTTAAAAACAACAAAAAAAATTAGCTAAAAGGGACATGGATCCCACCGGGCATGCCAAAATGAAGACGATAAAATGGTTAGGGTGCTCACATGCATGTATTAATCATAAAAACACAAATAAAATCATTAATATGCGAATAACACTTTATATGTTCTTTTCCTCCCTTGGATTAAACCTTACATGAAGTGAAGAATGTGTCCCTTATCCACTTGATTGGATTGGCTCTTTGATAGGAATATGGATTGCTCTCCACTGCACAACAAAATAGGATATGATTCAAAGGATGATTGTAGATAATAAGGATTGGCTATTGAAAGATTTTGGAATTATGAGGGTGTTATTGATGGATTTGGAATTCAAAAGGTCAGCATAAGACTACATGTAAAGTGGATGATTTGTGAGGAGATGAGACTCCAATTTATAGATTAGAAGAGACCAAAATGGAGGGTCAAGATTGATTTGGAAATGAAGGCCTAGGATTGAAAGAAAGAGTGGGGGAGGATTGAGAGGACAAAGGTGGGAGATTTGAGAGATTTGCTATAAAGACATTTCTTGTCTCCACACCTCTCAAGGTACATGGGGAAGAGAAAAGAGATATAAAATTATTTGGGGGAAGAGAGAAGGAATTAAAAATTCCAAACTAAGAGGATGTGTGGGAAGACTAAATGAGAAAAGGAATTAAAAATTCCTTGGGAAGAGGATGCATGTGGGGAGATTCAAAGAATTTGAATTTCCTCAAAAGGATTAAAGTGGGTAGCATATAAGTTTGGAGGGTGAGATGGGAAAGTCATTTATGGCAAAGAGTTGACCCATCCCTAATCAAGGTGATGTGCAAATGATTGAGGATTGATTAGGTGGGTTAATGAGGAATTAGAAGTGCAAGTGAGAAGTTAGGAGGATGTGACATGAGGAGAGATAATAAGTGAAGGAATATAAAATTGAGGGAAATGATAAGCATGATTAGAATGGAATTAATTAGACTAGATGATAGGATTAGAAAGAGTGATTTGTAGTAATCACATGATTAGCTTAGTTAATTGAAATTAATTAACTAAGGTTGGTTTAGAAGAAATAAATGATATTTGATTTTAGAGGAATGGGGGAATAATAATTTTGATAAATTAAATATAGGACTATAGTGATAAAGTTAATTAAAATTGATTTAATTAATTTTAAGAAGAAAGGGACCAATGTAATTAAATTAATTAATTATGTTGACGTGCTTAAATTAATTAAATGTTAATTTAATTAATTTTAGATGTCTACAGTATCTACTAGCAGCCTTAATTTAACAATTTTCATGTTCAAGATCATTTCCTTACATGTAAGGGTAACCTATATATTTGGCCCTTGATATTTCAAAATTCAAATTCATTTTTTTTTTTTGTATATCCTCGCTCACTACTTACTCACCTAGGTTGACTTAACACAAGTCTACATGATTTATTGCTATCTTTGTATATAAATAAATTCAATTACATTAATTTGCACATTCAAGGAGGATATTTGAATTGAAGAGCATTGTAGGCACAATTAGATTGGAACAATGAAATGAACCTATTTCGTCTTCATCCTTTGAGCACTTGCACAACTGAAGATTGTTGTCCTAGATATTAGATACCTAGTTTATCTAAGGGCTGACCTAGGTAAACATGTTCTCTTGTGAAATAACAAAAATATTCTAGAAATATTTATAAATACTTCTACTATTAGATATTAGAAGAAGCAATGGTGAATCCAATGAACATGAGAGCAAAAGGACACATTTAATAAGGTCAAATCACAAAGAATAGATCCATAGTCATGAAAAGACCTTACCGTATGTATTTGAACCTAGAAAGAGCATAGTACTAGTACATATTTAGAGGTGATACATAGAAAGAGATCTTATTTCTTGTGCCTAGAGCATTATAGATTCTCTAAATTCTTTTCCAATTCTTCATTTTTTGGTTATGTATCTATGCAATTTTTTTCATAGAATTTATTTTTCACTTTAGAATTTAATTTTAGAACACATATATATCTACAAATATTATTAATCTTAATTGATTTGTGTTCAATTGTAAGAGCATATTTGATTAACTTGTACTAAACTTAAAAAAAGATTAACTTCACCAAGTTTTTCCCTAAGGTTTTGTCTTCACTTTTGATATTGTTAGATCTATAATTTTATTTTCATATCTTATTTCTAGATCTAACATCTATTTTTCATAATATATCTTAGTGAATACAACCTATTTTAGCAATTCACCTATTATACACTTGATTCTGATGCAAGACGATACCCCTCTTGCTTCCAAAACACAAAAACTCAAACGCTAACATTGTTAACAATCCAAAGATTCTCTGTTCTCAATTCGAATTCACACTTTCAGAATAAGATTGCAACAGACTGGAACACACACATCATTTAATTAAGTTCTCAACACATAATATTACTGTAATAACAATACAAAAATGGCTCTCTCAAAGGCCTCTCACTCACGATGGCTCACAATCACATTCCTTTGTGGCTCTTCATTCATTCTCCACTCTTTTTCTGTATTCACACCTTTTCTCTACACTCACCACGCTCGTAACTTCATTCTGGTCTTTACCTGTGTTTTTCTTCTTTGCTTTATTTGTTTTGTGCAGCCATTTACCTCTCTTTCATGTACCTTCACTATGCTATTTACGATCAGTCTTAAATCATACATTAAGTAACATATTAAGTCTCTAGATAATGTCAATCAATTCTAAATGTTTTAATACTTTTAAACTTAAAAATCAAAATTGTGTGTTTTTTAAATCAGTGGTCTACTCATATCCAGACTTCTTTCTTTGTTATTTACTCATTGCCCTCTAGAAATCTTTGTCAATTTGTGCACGGGTTTTTGTCTCTCCATCTGCTATGCACAGCTATGCATGCATATTTTTTTCTATGCAAGTTTCTACTCACAACCAGTTTTAAATCATTCACATTAAGCAATATATTAAATCTAGAAAATGTCAGTCAACTCTAAATGTTTAACACTTATAAGCCTAAAAATCAAAATTCTATATGATTTAAACCAGGGACCTACTCACACACCCGACTTCTCTCTTTGTTATTTTCTCATGCCCCCTCTGCTGTGCACAGCAACTCCCTTGCGCAACCACACCTCCTCCTTTCATTTCTAGGCAGCCACCGCCACTGTTTTTCTAACTTCTCATTGTATTTATAATCTGTCATTATGTTGTTTAGTGCCTCCTATCAACATTCCATTTGTTTATATTCCTATTTCTGCATCTTTTACCTTTTCTAATTCATTCCTTTCTTTGCCTCGACAGATGACTGTAAGCTGAATCGATTTTGTTTTTTGGGTAAGAAATGGAAGAGTTTCTTGGCTTTAGCACTTGAGTGGAAACTGAATGGTTGCCACCAGTTCCTATTTTGCCACAATATTCTGGCAAGAGAGCTGAATCGATTTGAAGACAATAAAATAGAAGTCTAAAGCTTTTTGAAAAAAATCCATTTTTGTATATATCCTGCAATCATTGCATTCCATGCGACAATGTTCAGCTGAGAACCTTAAGGCCTTGTCTAGAAGATCACTTTATTACATCTTTGTTTCATAGTTCTCATGTTAGCACATGCTAGTCTTAAATTATACACATTAAGTAACATATTAAGGTTAGAGAATATCAGTCAACTCTTAGCGTTTAACACTGTTAAGTTTATAAATCAAACTTTAATGTGTGATTTAAGCCATCCAGTTAGCACGATTAGCACATGCTTGAAGAATGATGGCAATGTTTATTGTATTTGTTTAAAAAAAAGAAGAAAATCTCCAAAGCTTTCTCAATAAAGCTACTTTGTGCAAATATAGCAATGATTGTGTTCTAGGTGACCACATTTAGTTCGCACATTTCCTCAAAAGCTTCTGACCCTCATCAAGGAAACTATTTTGTTCATACAAATCTACCAAGCAGTTAGAGTAGCAGTTATAACTTTATAGCAATTGAAATTTAAGATGTTTAGGCAGTAGGGTTACACGTATTTTAAATATAATATAAAACTGGTATCTTTATCCGCAGTGGATTGTATCTTATTTTTTTTTATCATTCTTCACATATGTTAGCGTTTTATATCCTCTTTGCATAAACTTCATAAAAAAATTTCTATGAAATTTATCATTCAAGATTAGTGAACTTCAATTAAAGCACAAAATAGATCTAATTTGATAGAGTAACCCTATTCTATAAAAGGATCTAAATATATGATGATGATTCAAAAAGGTGTTGAGATCTACATGTAAGTATATATAAGATAAAAGATCAAGAGAAGTCATTGTATAACCAATGTGGAACAAAGGCTATGTAGTCACATGTGTGGATAACATCTCCATCAAAATAAGAAATTACAAGTCACATACTATAAATGCAACAAACTCAAGTAGATACATATTTAAGTGATATTATCTTATGCCAAGTGCATATAATGCAATAAATTAATCAATTAACACAATAAAATATAATAATGCACCAACATACCAATTCTGGACTTGAGTTAAGGCAGGAATAAAATATATTAATGCACCAACACACACCAATTTGTGTCGTAAACTATCTAATATGAGCTTGGCCAAGACTTCATTATATTTCTTTGTCAAGCTATGGTCTGGTAGTACGTTGTGATGCTTATTCCTACATTAATTATTTAATTAAGCTAATTATTCCTCAATAAATTAAATAATATTTATTATTTAATTTATTCACCATTTTCCCTTCCAAAATTAATTAAATAGTTTTATTATTTAATTAATTCCTCCTATACTTAAATAGTTTTAAAAATTATTTAATTAGATGACACTTCTTTCAAAATTAAAAAAAATTCAAATAATTTAATTAGTTTTCTCATCTTACAAAAAAAAACAGTCAATATTTCATTTATTTCCTCTATACATTTACATGTCCTCTTTATCCTTCTGCCTTGTCAATCTATGTGCTAATTTTAGTCCTACCCTCTTTTCAAAATTTCTCATCGATTGATATTTATAATTAATCTCAACCATTGATCAATGTTCAGTGAGCATATAAATAAGACCTCCATTCATTCATTTTTCCTGAAGCATATGATGATCAATCTATCCTAGAACTAACATATGTTACAATCATTTGAGCAAGAGCATAGAGCATATGTTACAATCACTTGACCAAGAGTATACAATATGATTGCATCCTAAAATTTCATGAATATTTTCAAGCAAGTATCAAGCATTCATAGAACATCCACTATCAAACATCAAACATTTTCTGATTATCTTTTCAAATTTTTGGTTGTTTTGGTTTTTTCTTGGCATCTCTTTGTCAACCTTTGTAGAAGTTTATCCCAGGATGATGACATAATCAAATATAAATAAATTAAGTGCCAAACATAGATGAGGATTATTTCATAACGATAATCTTTGCATTAAGAAAATGCAAGTGGGATGTGTTTATTCTCCATGCCAATGAGAAAATGAAAGCTACAAAACAGGTTATGGTCTTCCATCAAGGCATAATAGAGAGAACTTTGTCAAATGTTGTAGATGTGGCTCCTTGGTAGACATGTATAAGCCTGTGAATTGTTTTTGTTGTAGCATGTGTAAAAATGGTTATCAAGGGGTAAGAAAGAAAGCAATACTGAAATTGCCTCTTCTTTTTTTTTCTTTTTCCTTTTTCTTTTTCTTTTTCTTTTTTTTTTTTTGGGCTAAAAAGTGATATAATCAATGTAGAGTCTGTGACATGGAGTGGTGTATGGTCGCCTTTGGTTGTAGTTATATATATGTTTGCAAGATCACAAAGTATTGACAATGTTATGATTGTAGGGCATGTGCAAATGGATTTATTTGGCTTTAGATACTTTCAAGCAAATGATTTGGCAAGTATAAAGATAAATTTAGTTACCTGTGAAAATATCCTTCCAGCATAGAAGTCTTATAAGGTATGAAAATCCACCTGTCAAAATTGTGACTGCCGATTGGGATAGAAGTTTTTGATTAGCAAACAAAGAAAAATGAATAAATTGAAGGAGGGATTTTATGGAAAGTCTGAAAAAAATCCATCGAGTTTCAAACAAATCGATCAGTCTTTATTGGTTGGAATAGTGCAGTAGATAAAATGCTTTAAAAATCAGAATGGCAATCGATTACCATATCCATCAATTTCCAAAGGAGAAGATTCAACCAAATGGAAGAGAAATCGATGAATGTAAAAATGTAATATAAGTGACAAGGTTCCCATTGGTTAAATATGAGGTTCAATTTTAAAAGAAAATACTTACTAAAATTAAGAGAGGAATTCATTGGCCATTGGTTGCAATTTTGAAGGCATAGAAGGGAAGATTAAGAGGCACGGTGAAAACGAAGTGATGGAGTAAGCAAGGCATTATAAAGATGCCTAAGGGTCGTGAGAGTGAGGGAGGTGTGTGGCAGCAACCAAGAAGAGAGTATCGACACAGAGAAGAGGTGTGGGTTGCAATAGTGCTGTGTAGAATTAGGAAAAGGGTTGAGAATACTAATTAGAGTTACTAATTTATTGTCTTCCTCTTTTGATTTGAAATGTGGATGTAATTTGTGAAATTGGGGTAGAACAAGGGACAATTGAAGAGAAATAGTAAAAACAAACTGCTACAGATATCCAACAAAGCCATAAACAAGGATTTGGGTAGAAGAAGAGAATCAAAACCTATTTTCGAAAGTTCGGGCTTATTTTCTACCACCTGGTATTAAAGATTCACCCTGGTCCTTCGAATTTCACTCTGTCAAAAGCTGAACCTATTCATTGTCCTCAACTCTATCGAAATCTCTAAGTACATCTCCTGAATCGATTCCCTACACATAGAAAGAGAGAATAAAGTGTGTGGGTAGGAGTTTGTCTTAGGTCAAACCTCAGTTTATGAATTAACCTTAAATTGAATAATGTAAATAATGAAGTAGATGCTAGGAGATATACCTCAAATCTACAATGGTTGATAGAAAGATTGATGATGCAATTCTCTTTGGATATGATCACAAATGTTGGATGTAATGGCATGACAAACACATGAACATGAAAAACCTAATAAGACACACATGCTTGCATAAAGATTGATGTAACTTTTCTCCACAATGCTTGAAGGATGAAATGTTGCCTTGAATACTAGATGGCGAATGCTTGATGGATGCGTGAATGGGGTATATATGATTGATCAATGTTTTCTAGGTATAAATGAATTGATAAGATTTAATAATTTATAGTGTTCCCTTGGTAAATTTTTTATTAGGCCAACCTACAATGGTCAAGTGTAGCCACATGGACCAAAATCCATTGGGAAGGGAGAAATATCACCCATATTCATATTGGGTCCTCTTTAAGGGGGACTATGGTGTTTTAGGGCATAGTAGTCCAAGACTAGGCACTCCATGCCTTGGTCCTCCAAATACAAGATCAACAAATCAAAAACCAACTCCAGGATGTGGCCCACTCAATGATGTCAATAGGTGACATCAAGGTTGGAGTAAAAGGGACCAAAACAACCCTAGGGGGAATTAAAATAGGACACACTAAAATAGGAGCACAACAAATATCATTCCCCCTTCATATATTCATCTCGTTGGACCTTCAAGGTGTACTTACACAACAAATTTTAATGAATTCCATAGTGAAATTCCTTCCCCTCCACAATTGAAAACATATTATGACATTGGCTACGATATGATTTCTAAACAAGGCTATAGTGGACAAGGTCTTGGAAAAATGGAACAAGGAATCAAAGTCCCTATATATCCTCTTGTACATTACACTAGAGAAGGCGTAGGATACCCTCCCTCATCATAACAAGAGAACATTTATCCTGATATTCTTGGAGATCAATTAATCTCCATTTCTTTGGGAAAATGGAGAAAGAATTATAAACCAAATCAAGATAATACTCCTTTTTGTACATATCATAAAAACTATGGGCATATTACCAGTGAATGTGTTGATTTCCAACATGAAATTCAAAGGCTTATTGATAATGGTACTATTCAAACCACAGTACCTTAGCACTATTTGACCCTATTATGTTTCTCCACAATATGTGACATTAGTATCTTACCTTTTGGAGGCTCTTTATCATGCACGATAGTACAATATAATGTACAATCATACTTCTCTAGCAACAAAATAGCCTAGTTATCCTTGTCTCCATGCTTGGAGGGAAAGGATAATGTTTCAAATCTTTTCTCTATTCAAGGATTCATTTTTCTTTTGTCTTATACGAGTTGCTACATTCTTGAAATTAGACCTAAAGTCTTCAATGAGATATTTCATTCTGAAAACTAGACATTTTCCATCATTTGTCTTATACAGGACGCTACATGCTCAAAATTAAACTTAATATCTTAAACAAGATGTTTCATTCCCAAAACCAAACATGTGTCTTATACATGATGTTGCATTCTCAAAACCAGACTCGATGTCTCATATGAGATGCTTCTTCACTCCTAAAATCAAACACCATCATTATCATAATAGGATGAGTTGACTATCATAACACAACTTGATATACCTTTCAACTTGTAAAGTGGAAAATTGAAACCTAGTGATTCCCCACCTAGGAGAGAGAAAGGAAATAACTAGGATGATTTTCACTGGGGAGAAACTTTACATTCAAAAGAGGGGTTGAATCCACTAGATCCAAATCCAAGGGAAACAAGGGTGTGAATTCTAAGTGGATTGCAAGTGTTGGAATGTAATTTGCCTTATTTTGTAAATAGATATGTTGACTTGTTGACTATGCAGAAAAGAGCTGAAATGGATGAAATGAGGAGCTACCGGTTCAAGATCATGCTATAACTTCGGATCTGAGATATTTAGACTAATATGGATCTACCCTACAAATTTGGGGGAAATTCATCAGGACTGTGTTGAAAGTGCACACGTGATAGGGAGGTAGTGCAAGTGGAATGCTCAAGTGACTTGTATGTTCAATAAGTATAGTTCCTTACTAATTTCAAGGTATTGTTGCTATAATCAGAGTGCAAAAGGTTCATAGACAACCTGAAACTTCCTCTTGATCCACCTCCCTAAGGCAAGACTTTTTGGTTGCTCAAGGGCTTCAACCCCATAATCACTCTGGCTTGGTAAACTAACTCCTTATTCACCCTCTTGGCTTTCATTCCTCTATCCCTAACTACACAAGGTCTCCTTTTATTGGTTTACACATTGATACCAAGTTTTGCTCCCAATGGTGTCTTTTGTCTTCTACGTTTTGAGATGTAGAAGTCCTCCTCAAGTGCTAAAACTAAATTTTTGGAGTCTAACACACAAAAAGTGTCAAATTCATGTGAGGAAAACTTGTTTCAACTAGCATTAATGACTTTTGTGTTTTACATCCACCATTTGTGTACCCGATTTGATAAAAACTCAATTTTGAGGCCTAAAAAGGCTACAAGCAATTAGCCCTCCTTTTGGGTTTTTGTGCTCACCCTGCTCAAGAGATGGACTTCCAAACTGAAAGAATCACATATTTGGATACCCTTTTGGGGGTCCTTGAATATTTACCAAGTTTAGGGGTCTCTTCTCCATGACTGTCCCAAAAACGGGTGCAAAAAGAGGGTTTGCAAGGGTTTTGGTAGCAACAAATGACAAATAAGTTGGAGACCTTCAATATGGACCAAACAAACTTGGTTCTACCATGTGACTTGCTAAATGGGCCATGAAAAGACAAGTTTTACACCTTCCAAAGATTAGGAAATAAAATTTACAAAAGTTGCTCATAAGGCATATGCAACGTTGACAACTTTTCCCATTATTGTTGTCTACAAGCACATTTTTAGTATGAAAACAATTACATTTCAAAACATGAGAACATGTCCATCTTTAAAGACACATAGATAACACATTAGCCCTGCACAAAAGCCATTAGGCAATTACAACCAAAGGTTTGTTCACTATCAAGTCATTTATGACTGCACTTTTCTCTTTTCACTGTTTTTTCCACTTTGGACCTGCACTTTACAATGTCAAAACTCTTATTTGAAGGCTTGTTTTGTGTTTTCTTAGAAATTATCTTCCTTTTTATGCTTTTTGTCCTTCATACCTTCAACTTGGAGAGGAGAAATTCATGTACAACTTCAACAAACATGTAAAAATCAGTCATACTTGACTGTGGCAGCCAAATGGGCATTACAATTTTGCCTCAAAGACCATCAATTGATCTTGGCAACTTTCCAACCCATGGGAAATACTAAACTCACTCCTTGTTCTTGTTTGCAAGCAATTAGAAGGAGGTACAATGCCTTACAAACTCCAATGTATGGTGGAGAGTAAGCAAGTGAAAGGAAATTAACTCTAAAACAGTGACTCACTATTTTTTACATCATTTTCACAACTGAAACATACAATCAACCTCTTAATGGCTTAGGAGGCCTCTTTGCCTTTACATTGAAATCTAAACATTAAAACAGGTCTGATAATCCCATGAGTGCATTTTCTATGGAAAAAGCAAAGCATCAAACTTCTTCCAAGACCCTAGCCAAATGGCAAACTTTCCTAGGGCTTCATGGCCACAAACCTCCTTACACCTACATTTTTGAACTCAAAACAAGTATGTACACATCTTAAAAATTGACCAACTAGTTCTTGAGAATCCATGAGCATTTTAGGGCCTCAAGAAGCCAAGTTGGTCAAACATCCTTGCCAATTTCCTAGACAAGGCAGTGAAACTGTCAAAACCAAATATTTTTGCACAAAACTCAAAACTTGATGAAATAAAATGCCACCAAAGGGAAAAGCTTCAGGAAACATGAGAGAACATGAAAATGCCAAAATAGTATGGACAAGTATAGCATATGTACGGACTGCTGCTCACTTGGAGTCAAAACATAGTGAAAATAAGGTAAAAACTAGTGCAAGTTTGCAAAATTCTTCATAACTTCGAATGATCAACCCTTACAATAGTTAAAATAGGAGATTAAATACCTCTCCAATTTGGTTAACCTCCTGTACAAATAGGTACATGTCCAAGGGCACTTAATTTTGACATTTTGATGCCTAAATGACAACTTTTGGTGCCTAGAAAATGCAAGATTGATCACCAAAACTAACCATCACCTCAAAACACTTCTCATACCTAAAACCCAAACAAGAAACATGTCTAATTCCTTTTCAAAACAAAAACCACAAAAAAAAACTCATTTTTCCATCATTTTGCCAGGCAACACCAAACTGACAACTTTGAGCAAAAAGATGAAAACAAGAAACCAAAACCCCATAATGAGTTCAAAACTCATCAAAACAACCTATAAAAACTTCAAAAACATCCTAAACAACTTTCCAACTTAAAACAACAAAAATCAAACCTGAGATGAAAATGAAGTTGAGAATGAAGCTAGGTTCTCCTGCACCAACATGGTCCTCCGAAAATTTAGTGAAATGAAAAGGGTTTTTTCGTCTTTGCAAATGAAGCTCAAACTTGCAATTACAGCTGCACACTTGCAACCTACACACATAAAAGAAGGGAAGAAGGGTTGTGGATAGGGGTTTGCCTCAATCAAACCCTAGTTGAGGAATCAACCTTGAAAGAAAGTAATTACAAATGCTTAAATGTAAATGATGGAAATGTATACCTTGTATATTTCCAATTTGTTGATGATGTTTGTTTTGCTTCTTGAATGTAATCACAAGTGTTGCATGGAATGGCATGTAACATGACAAAACCCCTACACACATATTCTTGCAAATGAATGTTGTAATTTTTCTCCAATGGATGAATGAGGAAGACACATGAAGAAGAAGACTTGATGGATGCTTGAAGACTTGAATGCTTGATGAAGACCTTCGCTTGAATTTCGCCTATTGTGTATTTCCTGTATATTTCCTGTTTATGCAAATGAGAGGACCAACTCCCCTTTTATACATGCCTCAAAAGATTAATTCATCTCACCAAAGGCCAACATCGAGGGGATTTGGAATCTCGAAATGTAGATAGGACCGGAGGGACCTATCTTGGGTCCACCCCAAGAAGGGGGGACAAGGGCGTCATGCCCCTGTCCTAGGGGGTTAGGGACGCCACGCCCCTGTCCTACCCTATCTTGGGGTCCGAATAGGGTCCCGAGGCTATCTCAAGGCTTAAACAAGGAGAGGTTCAAGGGTGAAGGTGCAGAAAGGGGTCTCGGTTGGAGAAGAAGATACCGCCGCCAAGGTGAGGGCCTCAAATGTGGTTAAAATTACAAGGGCTTCAATTTTATGACACTACACAACCCTTCTTGCATTGCATCTCAAGATGAGTTGACTAGCATATTAAAACTTGCTAGACCTTTCAACTCTCCTAAATCCTTGTTCACACAAAGCACACATCATAGCACAATTTAATATCCCATAGAATATATGCTCTTCCATAGGTCACCTAGAATAACACAACTTATTAGCCTCTGGAATCCATGTTCCTTCCTTCTTCTTCATGAGCCCATAACATAACACACCATGCTAGTTGTTGGATCATAGCTTCTTGTCTCATCACTTGATGCATGCTCTTTCTCTTTTCATGTGAACATTTGTGCTCTTTCAATAACATTCCAAGAACGATATTAGTGGTAGAGGCATTTTTATCATCAAGGTGTCTTCAACTAGTTGACTTGGAGCCTTTTTTTTAGCACTAACCCCCCTTTTTGTGTGTGCTTATGGTTTTTCCTTCATTGTCCTTTTTGTTTTATTTTGTTTTGTGTGTCCTTGTATGTTGATTGTGTGATTTAAGATACTAAGCTTAGACACTTGTTCCATTGAAAGTAGTGATGTCTTATTTCCTCTCTCTCTCTCTCTCTCTCCCCTTTATTATGAGTATGAGTGTAGACTCATACTCTTGCTAAAGTGGGGGCTTAATACATAGTGTTGTAAATTCTAACCTTGTACAATGTTACACTACTTTTTTGTGCCTTTACCTTAGCGTGTTTCCTCCTAGCTCTAATCTAAGTTTATTTTTGGCCTTTGTACTACAAAATTGTTGTCATATGATCACATGGTGATTTGGGTCTTTGTTCTAAGCTTGAGTGCACCGGAGCTATCCTTGATTCACCCCTTTTTGGGTGGACAAGGGAACTAGGCACCCTTGTCTCTCCAAAAGGGGACCATTATTAAATATGTTAGTGCTTGATTCCTGCTAGTTGATCCCCGATCTCGATGCTTTAATATGACCTATTGGAGGTCGACCGAATTTATGAAATACCTTGAGAACACTATATAAGAGCATCCTTTTAATTCATTTTCACATCCAAAAACATCCTCAAGTATCCATTATCATTCAATCATTTCAAGAGAAAACATTGTTGTCAAAATTCCTCTAGATCTAAGCATTATAGAGTAGTAAGTTACATCAATCTTCATGCATGCATGTTTTCATTATTGATCCCTTTATGCCTTGCCACATCATGTTATTGTATCAATATTTGTGATCACATTTGAAGAGCATTGCATCTTTACCATTATCCACTACAACAAGCTTGAGGTATAACAGTGTATTACTTTAGAGCTTTCCATTTTAATTTATCTATTTCATTCAAGGGGTAATTCCAAGTCGAAATTTGACCGAGAATAACCCCTATCAAAACAACACCATTTTTCTTCACTTCTGTGTACAGATGGTAGGATTATGGGACAACAAATAGAGATCTAATTTAAAGAGGAGGTTCAGATGCAGAGGACATGATTTTGAAGAACCTGAAAACCCTAGACAAGGCTGCTTAGCATAATCGGTCAAAACTTTTCCAATGAATTTTTAGGGAGATACTCAAAGTGACATCTTGATTCCAAAAATATCTCATTTGTATGCATTTGACAACTTTGTATAAGGATTCCTAGCATAATTGTCCAATATTTCTAAGTCCAAATTGTGGCCACAAGTTCCTCTCCATTTCCCATTTCTAGATCTATGCTTCATGTCTACATATTTGTTATGAAACTATCTGCATATAATGATCTTTGTCAATTTCACACCATCAACCTTAGTTCTCATATTCAATTTCTTATTTTCAACTCAAGAAAAAGGCAAAATAAAATCCAATTTGTTCAACCCTTTTCATTTACAAATTTGGGGTTCAACCTATTGAATCCTATTCCTTTCATTCCTTGTTTACATCATTAAACTAGTGAATCCTTATTTCCACCAATCATACAAAATCCATCCAAGTGCATTTTTGAAGTCAAAGAAGTGGAGTTCCTAGGTCATATTACTTCAAACAAGGAAGTCAAGATAGAACCTCAAAAGATCAAGGTCATAGTAGAATAAAAACTATGTAAGATCTCAAAGAACCCACAAGGTCTCTCAAAGCTTCTAGGTAACTATCACTAATTTGTAAAGAAGGATTCCTTTTTGAAGGAAGACTCCTTCTAGTTGAATGGGGTAGCTACTAGGATATTTGAGAATTTAAAGGAAGCCATGTGCACATGTCTATTTCTAGATACCTTATTTTTTTAGAAAATACATCGTGGAATGTGATACTTTAAGATGTGTCATTGTAGTACTACTCATTCAAGAAGGAAGGCCCTTAGCATTTGGGAGTTGCCAACTAAAAGGTTAAATTTGTTGAGGATAACTTGCACTTGAAGGAAATGTTGGCCATATTGCAAGAAATAAAATAATTTAGACCTTATCTAATGGGAAGATACTTTTTTTATTTGATTGGTGATGGGAAGATACTTTAATGTAGACATATCATGATATTCTCAAATACTTCTTAGAATAGAGGTTGTTATTTAAAGATAAAAGAATGGGTCACAACTTGATGTTCACATATGACTTTGGTATCATATATAAGAAATGAAAGGAGAAAGTGTTTGATGATATATCTAAGAGGGATGCACCCATATAGTCATTATTGTATTCCATTTTCATATTACAAGCATATTGGATAAACGAGGCATGATAAAAGTGTGTGAAGGTCATGGATACTTAAACTTCATAAAAAAACTACAACAAGCTTCAAGTACGTTAGACAAAATTGCATGAATAGAAAATGTTTTATGGTCCAATGATAAGTTTAAGGTCTTAAAAAAATTGTATGCTTCTCTATTGGGTGGGCACTCTTGACTCTTGAAGACTTATCATAGGATCAAGAAAGCTTTATTTTGGGATGGGATCAAAGGGGGTACTCATAAATTTGTAGTAGAATGCATGGTATACCAAAAAAATAAATAGAGAAAATAAAGATTTGAGTCTTCTATAACTCTTATCTATTTCAAGTCAGAGGTGGGAGGTGTCCATGGATTTCATCATAGGATTGGCAAAGATTTGAAGGAAAACATATCATCATGATTATCGTGGATTATCTCACCAAATAGGTAAACAAATTTTTTATACCATTATGAATATTATTCAAAAACTACGTGGGACTCTAAAATTCATAGTAGCAATCATGATCTTATATATACAATTTATTTTTAGACTTGCTTATTTTCAAGTTGGGGCACTTATCTTGCTTGTACCTCATACTATCATCCCCAATTAGATGGATAGATTGATGTGGTCAACAAATTCTTGAAGGGTTATCTCTAAATTTTTTTGTTAGATAAAAAAGAGAGATGGGTGTTATGGTTGCCACTAGTAGAATGATCTAATATAAAAATCCTTTCCATACTATTCAAAATGTCTCCATTTTGTTACTATATGGGCACCACCATCAATGACCTCTTCATTATAAGAACACCCAAAGGTTCAAACATTGAAAAACACATCCATCATTAGCAATAGATACTTGTTAATCTTAGGGAAAACTTGGAAATGACACAAAATAAAATGGGTCAAGTTGATTAACACCACAATGAAAGGGATTTTGAAGTGGGAGATTTGGTCTTTGTTCAGTTACAATCATATAAGAAAATATCATTGAAACAACAATACTAATCTAAAAGCTTGCACCCACATGCTATGGTCTTTCTATGATTACCGATATTAAGAAAATACATCCAATCTTAATTTCATTCTTGAAGAAGGCTATGAGATAACTATTCATAATATAGACCGAGTTAGTAGTGCTTGATGAAGAGGACATAATAACATTGGAGCCTAAGGGAATCCTTTTAAACTAAGATGCTATAGATTAGGATGATTGTTAAAGCATTTGATCAAATGAAATAAGTCTCTCTAGTATAAGATGTCATATAGACAAAATGAGGATTTTGCACAAAAGAACTGACAATTGATCAACGATAAGGATGAACCTTCTTGAACAAGAGTGAGCATAATTCATTGATTATACTAGGATGAGTAACTTTGGCTCATGGCTACCATAACTTTAAGTTATATTATCACTAATAGTCTTATATAGGTAGTTAAGTTAGCTTGTGAGGCATCCATGACATAAGCAGGGTATAAATAGGAGGTAGAGAATAGATTAATATAATCATATTGTGAATTATGTTCTTATTGGAGACTTTGGATGTTTTCTCCTTAAAGTGGCTTGTTATTCTCAAGCATTATCAAGTATTTGCAATATATTTCTAATTAGATTCCTCTTGTGTAAGTTGTTTCATTATATAGCTACATTACACAAATCCATATTACATTATTGCATCGCATAGAGTTTTTTATATTATTTTTCTTACAAACAAAATTATATATATCCTTTCTCTCTTCTTGGTTTTCATCAATAATTGAAAGTTCATGCTTATTTTGATTATGTTGTAAACATTGTTCATTGCATACTTTTTATTTTCAAGTTTTGACAGGACACTCATGACACAAAGATTCAAGAATGATATGTTACTTTATATGGATCAATATCCTTTTATGAGTGTTTGAATATGTAGCATCCTAAAATTGCAACACTTGCAATTTCGACTGCATTTCGGTCTTCACGATGGCGACGCAACACTGAACCTGAATGGAGACCCCGAAACCTGTTTATGACACCAAAAACTGCATTTTCTTGCACCCTGGCCTGATCCTCCTTTGCACCCTGTTGTCCCGGGAGGTGGGACCAGAGCGCCCAGCGCCCTGGTCCCCCAGGACCATGGCGCCCAGCGCCCTGGTCCCTGGCCCTATTTTGGGCCCGGTCTCCTATGGGGCTTCGGGTCTTTTTGTTTGCAATTTGGAAAATATCATTTCCTGGTCGGCCTAAGGTCGGGAAAATCAGTCTATCAGCCCTAATTGACAAGTATATAAACTACATTTTCCTCTCCCATTTGGATGGATGGAAAAAAGGTGAAAGCGATACTCAAACATTCAAGCATTCAAGCATTCAAGAATTCCTTCAAGCAATTGATCATTCTAAGTCTCCATTCAAGGCTAGGTGTTGCATTCAAGACAAGGATTCAACCATTGAAGAGGAGATCACATATTACATACTACATACAACATACAACATACAACAACATCTATACCTTCGCACATAAGGATACAAACATCCTTACAACAAGGTACTAGTACTTGTTTTACATTACAAACATTTACAGCATTTCTCATTTCTTGGTTAATTCCAAAACCGGGGTTTGACCTAAGGGCAAACCCCTAATCCCTAACCCCCCAATCGTCTTTGCTTTTCTGTGTGTAGGTTGCAGGCACGTGGCTGTAATTGAAGATCTGGAATCCTTGTGCAGAGACGAACAGATCCCCCTTCGTTTCGCGGATTTTTCGGAGGACCGTGTGCACGCCGGACGCCATCGTCCTATCAAATTTCGCTCAAATTTGCAGGACAGTGCCGTATCGACATTTTACTGCTAATTCCAGGTCCGCAGCTTCATCCTATATCCCTATCTCAGTTTATAAGCGAATCTTTCTCACTTTCTATGCATTACTAGCTTAATTCTTCTATCAACATTCTTTACAAAAGAGGGTAGCCTTGCTGTCTTAACCCTTGAAACTCATTTAGAATCCAATATTGCATTGTGTGGGATTGGATCTTGTGGGTTTCAACCCCTCTTTTGAATGTAAAGTCTCCCCTAAGTGAAAACCGCCAACCCTAGTGGCCTCCCTTCTCTCTCCTTGGAGTTGGAAGAAGGGAGAGCAACTAGGGTTCGATTTTTCCGCTTTACAGAATATTTACTTTTATTTTAGTTGAGAATGTCTATATACTTTGAAATAAACACTCATGTTAGATTCTAACACACATCAAAATGGGGATAAAATGTAATGGAGAAATTAGCATGCCCATGCCATTCCCATTTAGTTTTGTGCCTACCTTGATGGGAATGTTTTAGTGCAATAACATATTAACAAGTACTATACTCTTGTGCTTCATTTGGCTCAAAACCCTCTATCTATGTCTATCTCATTGCTATTTGCACTAATTATGATACATTTATCATTGACTGATCATTATTATACCACCATTCACACTTATTTCAATATATTCTCTCCTTGACTCAAAATCATCACTTAACTTTACGATTGGCTCATGATTGAACTAGTGTGTGGGAATGAACCCAAAATTTAAATTAAATTAAAAAAAAAAATGTGCTTCTTTTCACTAGGCATTATAAGTTGACTTAATACATGTTTGTGTGATGCATTATTATGTCATGTGACATTTAAGGACATTCAATATGCACTTAAAACATGTTTGTGTGACACATTATTATGTCATGGCATTTAAAGACATTCAATATGCACTTTATTTCATAAGGGGGATCATATATGATTACAAGGATAAAATCATTAGAGCACATTTTGATTTCTAGACAAAAAAGTTTTATCATCATATAGACCACATGTCTACATATGTTATCTTCAATGCTACCCACTGCTCTTGACTTGAGTCACCAAAAAGGTCTGATCTAGGAGAATCCATTCTCTTATTGAGTTGACAAACTCCTAAATAGTGTCCTTAGATAGCACCTTGATAAGCACAATATTAAGAATGCAAACATAAATGAGCTTTTAAACACACATTTAGATTGATTATTTCTATGCAATATAGATTAGATCTACAAAAGAGATCAAATTCATGACACCCGAGATCAAACCTATGACAAATAAATTTAAATCTTAATTTTTTTTGAGATAACACATATTTTGAGGTAATTATTGAAATCAAGGCATTAATATCTATACGAGGACACTCAACTCAATACTTCACTAACACTTCTTCAATTTATTTTTTTGAAAAAGGGGTAAAGATTTATTCAAAAATCACAAAAATACAAAGATCAGGCCTTAGGCCCATCAAGACAACAACAAAAACTAAAAGGATCCTAAAAGAACCACCAACACCACCACTACAAAGTCCAGTGACCATAGCATTAGATCTGATCATCGAATTTCCAATGATAATATCTTTTTGGAAAGTCCTCAAAAAGATGATGTGGCACAAAGTTACTTTGTAATTACATAAAAAACCAGGCTCATCTGAAGCCTCAAAGGGCCTCAAAAATGACAATGAAAAGGAAACAAACATAAAAGGGAAATTGATCCTACACCACTGGGTGCTCTTGCATCATCCTGTCTTATAGCAATAACCTGTCTAAAGTTTCAAGATAATTAGGAGGTAGACCATCCCTTCCACTAAAATCCCAACCATCAACATGTTCTGAAGCCCACTTGGCCAAACAATCAGCCACTCTATTCCACTCCCTAGGAATACGACAAAAGGACACAAATTCCAATGTATTACACAATTGTAAAATCTGTCTGACCACAAAAGCTAATTGCCAACTCACATCATTCAAATTTTGTTTGTTCAATATGTCCACAACAATCTAAGAATCTAACTCACAAATAATCTTCCTCCATCCTAAAGAACATCCTCACTCAACAACAATCTTAATAGCTAGGGCCTCCATAAGATTGTTAGAGTGCTGCCCAATATAAATAGAGAAGAAAAAAACTACACAACCATCATCACCTCTACCTATACCTCCAATACCTACATGTCGAGGATTCCCACGAGAAGAGCCATCTGTATTAATTTTTAAGATTCCCATAGGAGGGGGAATCCTCCTTCCATCTCTACTTATCCACTGCTTCGCATGTCAAGATATATTTCCAGCAGCATAGTCCATTTTAATGTTTTCCAATTGCAAATTCCTAACAATAGAATAATCACCCAGATCAACATTTTCAGACAAATTGCACTTACCCGAGATTGTCTCCCGAAGCCTATTAACTATCTTTTGCCACAATTGAGGACTCCCTATATGCGAATCACAAAAGACCCTCCGATTCCTTTCCAGCCACAAATTTCATATAATAAGGGCTGGCCCAATAGCTCGAGCCACTTGAAGAAAAAAGGTCTTTGTTGGGGGTCTCTCCAAGCTATCCCAAAAGTCAATTAAGGAGGTAGCATGAAAACAAGCATGTTGCCAAGCCTCCCACCACTTGTGCCAAATCTCCCTAGAGAAAGGGCATAGAAAAAACAAGTGGGAGCAGTCTTCCTCCTTATGTATTCAAAGATAACAGATAGATGGTCCCTGGAAGCCTCTCTTATGAAGATTCTCCCATGCGAGACATTTCCTCTAAGCATCCAGCCATAGGAAAAAATTACATTTCGGCCAAGAGAAGCTATTCCAAACCTTCTTCCACCAGGGAACATCCATCAGGCCATGCAATTGCATATCAAGCTGAGCATAACCTTCAACAACAGAAAATTTGCCTTTTAGGTTAGGACCCCAAGCCAAAATATCTCTCTCCTTGAGGGAACTACATAACCTACCCTCCAAGATATTAACCAACACCACACGATCTTCATCTGAGCCACCCAAGGGCCATTTAAGAGGATCCTTCCAGCAAGTCACCTCAACCAGTCAAATGCGCCTAACCGTTTTAAAATTCTCCACCTTAACCCATCCAACATCACTGAAAATATTGCAAAGAGGCCGATGTTGTGGATAACTAGACAAAATAGGAGGGTGACCATCCCAAGAAACTTGCCAAAAAAGAGCTTCAAAGCCTCTATTACAAATCCAGAAAGGCCATCTTTAATAAGTTGGGCACCTTTTTTAAGAGTATCCCAGATACAAGAGCCCCTGTCCACTAAACTAAGACGAGGCACCTCATGATCATTAGCAACAAGGAGATACTTGTGGGTTAAAATCTTGGCCTAGCCCTGATCCTGACTGTTACACCACCTCCACTACAACTTAGTCGCCAAGGCCTTGTTAATCAAAGCAATAGATTCGAGGCCAAGACCCCCAACATGTCTCGGTCTATAAACAAAGTCCCATTTTACTAAACTCCACTTAGAAGAAAGAAAAATACCAAACCAAAGAAATTGACGGGAAAGAGCATTGGACTCTCTCACAAAGATGGAGGGGGGAGCCTGCACAAAACACTTATAAATGGGAAGCGTTTGCACCCCAGTTTTCAAAAGAATCACTCTTCCAGCAGAGGATAACCACTTGTAAGTCCAATGATTAACCTTGCAACGAAATTTATCCAAAATTCTTTACCAAAAATCTCCGCGTTGAACCCCCAAATCTAAAGGAATCCTGAGGTACAACAAAAGAAGGGACCTCATCTGAAATCTCAGGATTCTGGCAATCCTATTCTGAATAAGCCGTGGAGTATTAAAGAAATATATAATAACACTTCTTCAATTAAGCTATATAACATAATGCAATTATTTTCATTAGAATACTATTTAATTAAAAAATTAACCATGCTTGTGAAAAGACCTTTGGAAACACATTGTAATGCAATTATTTGTCGCCTTATCCTCCCTACGTGTTGCCGCCTCTCATCCTTATCTGTTTACAAACGTGCAAGAACAACAAAAAAAAAATACAAAATGTATTTGTCTCCAACGCATATATACATATAAAATGATGTATATTCTCATGCGTCTTATATATTCACAGAATTAAAATGAAGGATAGGTATTCTCAGTACTATCGAAGGTCGATGTGACACAGGAAACGGTTCACATCAAAAAATTTATACACTTCCAAGAAATCATATTCATCATTTAAACAGCTCAGAGGTCTGTGATAAGGAAAAATCCTTCATAAACTGAGGATCAAGCTACTGACAGATTTATTTTTTTCACTTCAATCTGTACTAAATTCATTTTTTCTCAAAGAGAGACGGCCTAGGGTTTAGGGTTTACAGTACAAAATCCCTCCTTGCTTGTTTTTGTTGCTCACAAGAACACAGAAACATCAGCATTGTACAAATAATTTCCATATAAATTCGTCGACACCAAAGGGCTGTGAATTTACAAACACATTCACATACTTCTCCAAGTCATCAAAACTCAAAAGCTCCAACTGGGTATTCCGAAAACAAACTGCAGTGTTATGGGCTTAATACCACAGCAACTCAATTCTTAGAATCATTAAAATAATAAAATACCTAAAGTGGGTTGTCCTCAACCGATCTTTAGGTTAAGGGTGTAAGAGTGTGTTGAAGATTTGGGTTTAGGGTTTTGGGATTATTTATGGCTAAAAATCCTATTGACGGCGTTTTGAAAGCCGGTTCAGATGCTATTTTGCAGAGGCGAATTTTGTTCCATCCCGCCAGGAATAAGAGGGATAGTGGTCGCGGAACAAGCACTGGGTTTTATCTGGAGCCGCTGAACCCCCAATTGGAATGTTCCCCGACCTCTAGAATTGAAAACCCTTCCGCTCAAGAGACTGCAAAACCGCCGGAGAAGGAAGACCTGATGGATTTGGAGGTCATCGAAGAAATTGGATTTCGAAGAATTGTGAGGAATCCAATTTAACCTTACACCACAACCCCTTTGACAATTTAAATATTTTCTAATTCGATTCCTATTCTACATTTTTCCTTTTCTTATATTTCTGTTAGTTTTCTGAATCGGAGAAAAAATTGTCAAGCAAGCAACGGTTTGAGCAATTTTATCTGTAATTCCATTCATTTCAATCTTGTATGTGTTGTAATGGTATTGATCGAAGTAACTTGTAGATTGTTTCATTTACAAAAGGATAAATCGCAGAGTAAAAATGGGTTTTTGGTTTTGAGCAGGGTGCCGGGCTTGCGAACCTTGGCAATACCTGTTTTTTGAATTCGGTTTTGCAGTGTCTTACATACACGCAACCCCTCGCAGCCTACTTCCAGGGTGGGCGACACAAGTTAACTTGTAAGTTTCAAAATCGAAATCTTCTTAACGCCTCTAAAAACTCTCCTAAACCTATTTTAAACCTTTTTGTGCTTTTGTAGGCATAAATTTTTGAAGTCTCGAAAGCCTTTAAAGATGTACCTCAACCCTTCAAGATCCTCTCTAGCTATGTGAATAATACTAGCCTGTAGTACATGTTCTTGCACATTGTCTGTGTTTTAATATATTTCTTTTAATGAATGTTGGTAGAAAGTTTATTCCTTCCGGAGGATGTAGGCTTCATTATATTTGTTTGCCGAGCTATGGTCTGGTAGTAAGTTGTGATGCTTATTCCTGCATTAACTTAAGTCGAGAATTTGGTTGACTTATTCTCCTGTGATATCCTGGCCATTTTTATTTATAAAACCTGAAGGAGTTTGGAGTCTTTTGTAAATGCTGGAGTTTAGAACTCTCGAATGTGTTACCTAAAAGGGATTTGTCAAATCAAACAAAAATTAAAAAGGTGAGTGAATTTAAAAATAAGAAGTAAAAGACTTTATAATATATGCTGCCCATATTTATTGTTGAGCTTGTGTATAAGATCAGCGACATATTGTAATTGTGGATTGCTTTGAATGCATGGAATGCCATTAGTTTGTAGTTAGCATTCTGTGTACTAATATGCCATTTCATGCTCCTTACTAATGCTTGTTCCTTCGTTTACCTAGGTCGTGTAGCTGGATTTTGTGCCATGTGTGCTGTTCAGGATCATGCCATTAATGCTGCAGGATCGTCTGGCAAGATTTTGTCACCTACCATTCTTGTCAGGAACTTGCGATGTATCCAAACTCTATGTTTTTACTTAGCTTCATTATTATGAATTTTTTGATGTAACTTAATTAGCATGATTGTTTAATTTTCTGTGATTTTATCATTTGTAATGCAAGTCTTGTACAACATTAGATTCTTGACTTGTTGGAAGGTATATCTCGCAACTTCCGAATATCAAGGCAAGAGGATGCTCATGAATACATGATGAATTTGATGGAATCCATGCATAAATGTTGTTTACCAGCGGGGGTAACAAGTGAATCGCCTGTTGCCTATGAGAAGAGTCTAGTACATAAAATTTTTGGTGGCCGACTCATAAGTCAGGTATTGATTTTTAGTTGTTTAGTTTTTCAAAATTTCTTCATTTTTTGTTAACAAGGCTGAGTGAATGTAAGAAGATAACAGAAGAAATTATTTATATTTAAACATTATCTTTCTAGTTTTTTGCAAAGAGAATAGAGATGGGATTATGGACACCTGCAGGATTTACATTTCATTTCATAAATGGGATTTCTTGAGTCACTTAAACCTTTCATGAATTTTTTCCAGCTGGAAACTCTAGGTTGTAGCCTTAGATAGAAGAGTATTTATTCATCTACAATTGCTTCAACCTGGCTTGTAGGTGAAGTGCACACAATGTTCTTATTGTTCCGATAAATTCGATCCTTTCTTAGATTTGAGCCTAGAGATCATTCGAGCAGATTCTTTGTTGAAAGCATTATCCCATTACACGGCAGTGGAGCAGTTAGATGGGGGCATGAAAAGATATCAATGTGATCGATGCAAAGTAAAAGTGAAGGCTCTGAAGCAACTTAAAATTGATAAAGCACCACATGTTCTTGCAATTCATCTCAAGCGCTTCAGTGTAGGGGGATCTGGAGGAAAAATAGACAAAAAAGTAGACTTTGGTTGTACTTTGGATCTGAAACCTTTTGTTAGCAGTTCACATGTAAGTAGGCCTTACCATATTGTATTTGCCATTTAATGACATTTCTAATGGAATCTGGTAATTTCATCTTTGTAATATCTATTGGTTTTTTGGTAATATTTTGTATTTTCTTATGATATTCTAGTTTCTCTCTATTGATCTATCACAGGAAGGCAATTTTAAGTATACTCTTTATGGTGTTCTTGTTCATGATGGCTGGAGCACACATTCTGGTCATTATTTCTGCTTTATTCGTTCATCCACAGGCATCTGGCATGCTTTAGATGATAATCGGGTATTCGTTTATTACATTGTTGTGAAGACATGCTACCTTTTGCAATTATATTTTATTTTTTGCTTTTGTTTAGCAGATTCAATCCAATAGCATTTACTATATCATTTGTGTGTAACAGAATACGCTAAAGATCTACAGTTTTAAGCAGAACCTTTTTTAAATGGTAACACCTATGTGATACCTTGATACTGAAGTTGCTTATACTGATTGAAGATATTCTTGTGACATCTTATACTCCAGGTGTATTCAGTCAGTGAGAAATCTGTGCTTAGCCAGAAAGCTTACATGCTATTCTATATACGAGATAAGAACATGAGCATTAAAACAGCAGGTGGGTCTCAATCTCAGGATAATGGTTCTAAACTAAAGAAGATTGTGCCATTGAACATTGGGCGTCCAAAGGAAAACCAATTACAAGATTCCTGTGCCTCCCAGGCGACAGCAAACGTGCCTTCTTTCCAAATGACAGCAATCTCTTCTATTATTGCAGGTGTAAACAAGAAAAGTAAGGTATCGCAACAGGTAGGAAATGTTTCAAATGTCAATTTCAATTCAGAAAGTCTAGAAAAGAACACAAGTTCTGGTCAGTTATGCAGTAAATCTGGATCACCAGCAGATCATGATGCTACATTACAGATTGTGCCTCCAAGAACCGATGGTATCCAAACAAATGATGTTTTCTCAAGTCATACCATAAGTAATGGGTGCACATCCAATGATGCTGGCAATAATATTAAGAAACATGAATCTGAAATAAAGGGTGCTGATTCCATGGATAATTTTAATGAGATTCTGGTTGTTAGACATTCTCGGAACCATGAAGTGAGCAATGGCAATGGGAACTATATTAGTAGAAATTCTGGAGTTGATTCAAAAATTAATGGTAATAGTCATGAGAATTTCAAACATTCCATGAATGATTTGACAGGTATTATTACTGGGCATCATACTGCTAAAGTTCCACAAAATAATTCAAATGGTAAACTTGTAGCTGGTGAACATCTAGAGAATTGTAGTGTGGTCCACAATTCTATAGATAATGAGAGCGAGGCTGCTAAACTCTTATTGCTGGAAGATGGTTCCTTATTTCAGGTACTTGATTTTTGTATCAAAGCTACATCGTATATGTTTGTCTTTGAGAAAATTGCTTTTGGCCCTAATGAGTCTTTCTACATTTATCACTCTGATAGGGTAAATGTTTACTTTTAGCAGGGAGCTGAAAATGGTACTTTTCTCTGCAAGGAAAGGGAAAAGAATGGGTCATCTGTAAAATCTATTCATCAAGATAGGTTTTCCAAATGTATACAAGAAACTAAATGTGTTTCTAACCATAAGTACAAAAAATCCCACAAGGACAACCACTATCTTATTAGTAGAAACAGATTGAAGCTTATGAAGCATCTTCCATGTCCTCAGTTTTTACGAACATTATCTTTCAGGAGACATTTTCTTCTAAGAGCAATGCATATTTTGAGGAAGAAACGATCCAATGAAAGGAAGAATTGCAAGAAATTACGGCTTAAGAAGGCTGGCGTTTTTCTTAAGCAGAAACACTCTGCAAACATGCCTAGTGCAAAAGACCATGCCGTTGCAAAAAGTTCTGGATGTTCAGTTGCTTCTAAGTCTCCACAACAATTCCGTGGAAAGGGTCTGTCAAACAAAGTAAATGGTTGTGTTTCTGTGCAGCATGCTGAGACATCTGAAATTACAGTTGGTGTGGCTCAGAATGGGTGTAACATTGCTAAATTTGGTGATACTTCCATGCCTCTTGGAAACGGACAGCTTTCTAGTGGAAATAATACTAAGCTAAAGAAACAAAGAGAAGTTGCTGATGGACAGGGTTTAATTAAAGCTAGACATAAATATTCTGATGTTGAGCCGGACTCTAAATTTAACAAGGATAAAAACTTGTCTGCTCTCCGTCAGTCAAATAATAGCTTTAGAGATGGAGTAGAATCATGTCAACAAGATGGGGCACTGTCTATGGAAAATTGTGAATCATCTGTTCATCTGAGGAGTGCAGTGGATGTATTCTCAGTTGGTTCTGGACTGAGCAAGGAGAAAAACATATCTGCTTTTCGTCAGCCAAATAGTAGCTTTACAGATGGAGGAGAAACATGTCAACAAGATCCTCCTCAATCCGCAAAAAAATCTGAATCGTCTTTCCTAGAGGCTAGATTAGATGGGCCAGCAGGTATAGTCACAATTTTATTTTCTTATATGCAGTGTAACTCAATTAAGCTCAAGGTTCATCCTTTGTTTATGTATTAGATATTTAACGCTTTTTGATGATTGTGTATTGTGGCTATTCTGCAGTTCCATGTTGGGATGTTATCGATGATGGCTTGGTAAAAAGTAGCAGAGCTTCAGACAAACAAGCAAACCATGTTGGTTATGTATTAGATGAATGGTAGGGTATCTTAAACACATATAATTTCACCTTGGGACTTGACATATCAGTTCATCTCTACATAAGTGTTTCTATAGACAGTAATCATATATCTATGTCTATGCCTTTGTGTTTGCCATAATCTTGTGTGATTTATGCAGGGATGAAGAATATGACCGTGGCAGAAGGAAAAAGGTTAAGCAAGCACAGTATGAAGATGGCATAGGTGACTCTTATGGAAAATATTCCAATGGACAGAGGAATCCTTTTCAATCACTTTCAAATAGAAAAGCCAAGATTGCTGGTAAAGGGAATTCTTTCATGAAAACAAATCAAGGGAAACTACAACACAATGGAAGCTAGAGTTTTTTGTCGAGCTCAATGCCAAAGCAATGTGTTGGGGACAACCTAAAACAGGGGAGGGGGGTGGAAATCACATTGCTGGCAAGTATTCAGAAAAGATGCCATACACTGCAGAAAGTTGTTAATGAAGTTAAATATCATGAAAAGGTTTATTATTTCAAACCTTTCCGATGATTCAGCTATAGGTCTCTGGAGCCAATATTTCCTGTCACTTTTGAAATTCATCAATTAAATGTGAGAAATGGAGATATATTTCTATTTGTCAAACTTGCAAAGAGGTTTGCTGTTGGATTGTTGGCTGAAGCAGGAGGAGGAAAGCAAAACTGTCAAAGAACAAAATGTAGTCTACAGGCTATACATTGAGTGGAATTCTTTGGGATCAGTGTCTTCAGCTAACCATTCCAAGTTTGACTTTCAGTATTTGCCATTTGGCTATATATACACCAAGTGGTTAGTAATGAAAGTAACAATGGATATTTTCTGAAAACTCATTGTTAGAGGTGGAACATCATATAAAGGATGTTGCCTTTATATAATAACTGTACATCTTATGGATTGAACAGAAATTAAACTGTCGAAATTTCAAATTTGCCTAAGTGATAAAAAACCAATAACAATAATTGTCAAGATCTTATTCCCTTTGCATTGCTTTTAAAATTTTGAGATGTTGAAAATTTTGTTTGCACTTATGAATAGAAATGCAAGGTTAATATAAGTTTATGGGGCAAACACGGTAAGTAGGATTTTAGGTTTGTACTTATGAATAGAAATGTAAGGTTGATAGAAATTTTTTGAGCTAAAACAATATTTTTCTCTGGAATTAATATATTTAACAGGAGTTTGCTGGCTATGTTCTCTTTGGTGGATGCTCATTGAAACCATTTTGCATCCATGGTTAAATGCACTTGCTATAGCTGGCAAGGTAAAGAACCATCTTATATTGCTTACAACATTATGACAAAAGCAGCTTCAAAAATCCTGCATGACCTTTGATCTTTATCAATGTATTTTTATCACGTTAAGTTCATAGAAAGTATAATTCCCTCGGATGACTGATTGGACTATCTATTAAGAGGTAGCTGCATGTTAGCATACATAAATTATTATTCATTTCTATGGTTGATCAAGATTAGCAAAGAATTTACACTGATCACATTGAGTAATGAGGTTGCATGGATGGCTATGTTTGAGTTGGTGTACACGGCTCCTATATATGGAAAAAAAATTTATATGGTTTCTGGATAACTGTAGTTTTGGTAACATTTTGAGTAGTAAAAGTGTCATCATCCACAAACCATATCTTTATCGCTTTCATTTTGACTGGACTTTGGAATTGTAAATGTTTTTGACTCGTATTTGCTTGAAGATACATATTTAGTTAATTCTCGGATGAAGTTGCTTATTTAATTGATTTTGGTTGTCAATCAAATTGCTAACTGCAATGTGCATTGTATTTTAAGTACTTGTTTTCAATTGAAAGATAAAAGTAAATTATATGAACAAATAAGTAGTAATTGTGGCATATATGACACTTTATAGATGTATAACTACCCAAGCTTGCCTAATCTATAACCAGTTACACCATGCCAAATAACTAAGTTTTTTATACTCATAAACTGAGTGATAAGAATTAACAGGGATATAATAAACATAAGACTGAAGTAACAGTCACGGAGGTCTAGAGAGGATGCAGACCTGGCCTTTGTATCAACCACATCCATACAAAAACACAGGTCCGCTAGTTTCTGTTTGTATATAATCAGGGTCGAAGATTCATGATGGAGTATCCTATTCTGTTTCTTGATACATCTGAATATTTGTCTGAGTAAAAAGAGGAGGCATGAGCAGGGGGCCAGGACCATAGTCGATCCAAGATGTGTACAAGGACATGTAAACATGAATGTGTATTTCATGACCATGTGTTGTATAGCTACACATTCCTCTAGTTTCTCTACCTTAAGGTGGACATAACATTACATTGCCTTTTTTAACCATTGCTTTCTTCAGTTTCTCTATCTTAAGAATAAGATGGTTGAGTTAATCAAAGATCATTGGAACAATATGGTTTCAAACTATGTTGACTTTGGGTTGGTCATTTGTAAGGTATTATATTGTCCCTTTGTTAGCTGATTTTTGTTTTGGTTAACTGTTATGTTGCTGAAACAAGTTGTTTTTTGTTGTTTTGATGAGCTTTATTGCTTTATCTCCCTTTTTGTACAAGGTTTTGGGCCTTCTCAAATCACATTTTACCCTAATCTAAAACATTACATTATTTTTTATTTTTCATACTCGCAAATTTGATTTCATGCAAATTTTACTAAATTCTTGAGTTTATGATCCAAGTCTGGAACATCAGGCTCTGTATCTGAATTTTAAAATGAACTATAATTGGTTCTCTACTATAAGCTCTACTATCTGGATTCTGGATCTTGCTCACAAGTAACACGTAATTCGGAAAAAAATAATTAAATCCACCCCTGGTAACTAGTAACGGTTACACACTAGCAAGAAGCACTGAGAACTGTTACTACAGCCAGTCAAATTTTCATATCCATCTTGCTCGGGAGCTCTTCCATTCTGAGTGTCAGAGCCTCTAGCTTCAAAACCATCATCTTGCCTCACATTCCTTATAATTTGAAAGCCACAGTTCCCCCGGATAAAGTCAAATGATCACTACCAGGGGCAGAGCTAGTAGCAGAAGTAAGGGTAGCTGGAATAGAGACAGGGACGGGTGCATCATATAATAAATATTGAGACCCGGCTTATGAAGATGAATATCAACACCCATAAACAGTAGCAAAGTTGGAGTCTGCAGAGTCAGCACAAACAGCAGTAGATTAAGGAGCAGAAGATCCAACTCCCAGTTTGCCAGTGGCAGATCCTGCAGAACCAGTTGCTATGACAGTTCCAGATCCACCAGCATTGGAACTTACTCATTATGCCTGCAGCATGGAGCCTTCGTCCGGCTGGAGTGTTCTGAAAACAAAACTTCCAATTTTGTTTCTTTGTAAACAAAATGTGACTCCAGGGATCTGATTATCCACTTCTTGAGGCTAAGAGCTAACAAATTTCTTGTAAATGTTTATTTCATTTATAAAATGATTATATTGAATGCCTCTGAACTAACATTGAAAAGCCATCTAATGTACCATTCTCGGTTGATTGGTCTGCTACTGTTTGTCCAACACGTATCTGTAAGACATTGACAATATCCCAGGGGTTGTCCAGAGCATTCAGACAAGCCAAACGTTGCAAAATTGCAGATCCACAGGGGAGTAGATGACCCAACAACTATTCCAGTGGCTGTCCATCATCTGAAGGCATATTGAGAAAGTTCCAAATCTGAAGCCAGAAATTCGGCGAATGCAAGACTTAGTGTTGAAGGCATATTTAAGAAAAGGGGTAGCAAGACTTCTTCTTTAAATCACATAGACAAATTAAAAATCTGATCCTTTCTCTGCAGGATCAAAGAGAACCACTTCGAGACTCTTATGTTCTATGGGATTGATTGGTCATGCGGAATCCTGTACACTGGTGAAACTGGTGGTTGTATTATCATGAGGATCAAGAATGATGGTGTGGACGTTAGGAATGGACACATTAACAAGTTAGCAAGTTGCTGTTTTTGTCACTCTTGCTTGTAGTTTACATTGTTACATACATCGTTGCCTCGTTCTATGCTCTATGCAAGTGTTGTGATTGTTTTTCCTTATTTCTGCATTAGGGAAAATTATCCAATCAAATTATATTAAGAAATGATGGGATCCCTGATAGTGAATCAAGGAGTGGAATTTCCACCCTGATTATGGACAATCAAATCCAAGGAGGTTAGGGTACCTGTTAATGAATCAAGTGTTGGAATATACATCCAAATTATAGATCTGTAACTTCCAACTTTAAGGTATGCGTGCTTGTTCCAGACTTGGTAATTTCCAAAGAAAACTATATAAACAAAAAATATTGTTGTCCCAGATTTGACAAAGAGTGGGAAAGAGCGGGAGTGGAAGCCGGAAAGGGGATTCTAATCAGGTGCAGAGTGGGAGTGAGGTTGAATTGGATGAAGGAATGAGGAAGATGGTTAGAGTGAGCCTCTCTTTTATGAATGGTCTGGCCTATTTGTGGACGACAATGGAAAATTCCTCATGGCGATATGCTGGAGGTGCAGCAGAGTGTTGCAGGTGCGGTCGTTTTCTGGGAGGCCAGCTTTGCCTTAGCCTATGGCAGGGGGGACCTTGGGAGTGCTTTCACGTGGGGCTTTTTGCTTCACTTGCGTAGTTTTCCTTTTGAGCTGGGTTGGGTAGCCAAACCTCGTTCTTTGTTGCTATTCCAACTGGTGCTTCTAGAGTGTTGGAGGTTTATCTCTTTGCTCTGGAGGCTAGGGTGTCCTTGGCTTCAAATGGACTGTGTTTGCAGGATGTGTTTTCCTATGAAATGGTTGTGGTTGGTTACGCTGAGGGCTATTGCCCCGAAATGGTTGGTTCGTTGGCTTTTGTTAACACTCCTGAGTGTGGGCATGATGCTCAGGTTGCTGTGGAGGTTTCCCTTAAATGCTATTCTTCTTGATGCTGCTCCCGAGGACTTGCCTAGTGTTGTTGCTGTTCCTTCTCCGGTTGTGGGAGGGGTTGATTCTTCAAATTAAGATTTTGGACACTCGCTGAAAGTTCTAGTGCTTGGCTTAAGACCTTGCTTCTTGTTGTTAGGATAACCGGTGAACCACTGAGAGGGGGGTGAATAAGTTGTTGACAAATTATATCAATTAATCCACTTAATAACATTTAACCGGATCATATAAACATTAAGTATCTGAATATCAGAAACAGATACCGGTAAGCAATAAAACTCAACAATGAAACATATAATCAACACAATGCAACCATACCACATAACACCATGATTTGTACGTGGAAAACAAGGAAAGAGAAAAACCACAGTGGGAAGCCTACCCACAGTTAGATGATACTTCTGCAAAAAGTATGTGATATAATGAGGGGCCTGCACATGTAGTAAGACACACTGCCTAGAGCGTACGACTCATTACAAAAAGAGTCTCACTAACTACAAATAAGTTATAACCACCTCAAGATAAATGGACAACAATTCAGAATAATGAACTGCAAGAGATAACATCTACCATACTTGATTACAGTCCCGGTTAAGCTCAATACCAGAGGCCTTTTACTTCTTCCTTAATCCCTATTCGTTCACCTATGATCGACCAAATCTCCTTCGCATATGATATTGCATTCCAAGACCACGACACATAATCTATAATGAGATCTTACATCATTTTATACCAATCCTAAGGTCTAAACCAATTAGGTTGGCCACCAAAAAGATATTACAATAAGATCATTACATATATCCATTTAAAAAGATATGCCATGTTAGTTTAAGACCAAAACAACAATAACCAATCCATAAATCATCCCGATAACGTGTAGGGAACTCGTTAACTTGATACCGGTCCATAACCTAGATAGGCACCAGACCTAATTTGGGTCCACCACATTAAACAATGTTTTCACTCAGTTGAGACACGATCAAAGAACATCTTCAGCGTCCTGAAATCCATCTAGAAGCCACACCAACACCACTTAAGCATCATGTCAAGATGTCTCAGTGAAAGCTCTGCAGGTTAAACCTTAAACCAATGCCGGTACGGATTTACAAGAGTGTATGATTACCACGTCAATACCAACTAACCAAAACATGCTCTAGAAACATGTAACACATAAAACCAAACATACTCCATTGATCCAAACATGTCGGAAGTGTCCAACAGATAGTCTTTTCTGCCGGTAACACTAGATCGTCTGCTGGTAACCAAAACATGTATGTCGGTAACCAACAATAACATCTAGTGTTGACATCAATGACAAAACATCAATGCAACACATAATCAATTCATCCATAATGCCACCAATCTCCCCCTTGGCATTGATGGCAACACTAGATGTGAAAAACATCTAAGTATCAAGAAATGCCGAAAAAGTCTCCCCTTGTGGAAGACAACCAACAATCTCTTGAATATCAATAACTCTCCCACTATGAATGATATCTCTGAATTTATTTTTCACATCACTATCTCTCCCCCTTTGACATCAATGCCAAAAATTTGACAAAAATATCAAAGCAAGAATATAAACCACTGAATCTCAAAGCTGACTACTCCCCCTGAGTAGTAGCACCACTCATCAGTGCCGGAATGAATAATATCTCTGATAATGCATGTCGGACTGATGACAAACTGCATCAATCAAGTCTCTGCCGGAGGAGCAGAAGCCCCCAACCTGTCTCTCAAATACCCAAATTATTTCATAGACAACGGTTTAGTGAATATATTTGCAATGTATTCTTTAGTGTTCACATAAACCAATTTGACTTCCTTTCCTTCTACCTTGTCCTTCAGAAAGTTATGCTTTATTGATATATGCTTAGTCTTAGAGTGAAATACCGGATTCTTAGACATGTAAATATCTACAGAGTTATCACAGAAGATAACTACAAGTTCACTACAATTTACCTTGATATCCTTCAACATTTGCTTCATCCACAAGACTTGAGTGCAATTAGTTGCTGCTACAACATACTCAGCTTCTGCATTAGATAAAGAAATGCATGACTATTTTTTGTTGATCCATGAAACCAGTTTCTTTCCAACAAAGAAACCTCCACCAGAAGTGCTCTTCCTTTCATCAGTATCTCCTGCCCAATCTGAATTAGTATATGCACATAAAGTGAAATCATCATCTCTAGAATACCATAAGCCATATTATGTTGTTCCTTGCAAATACCAAAATATCCTCTTTCCTGCACATTCATGATTTTCTTTAGGATTACTTTGATATCTTGAAACAATACTTACCCATTCATAATATCCGGTCTAGTCTGAGTTAGATATAACAAACCACCAATCATAGACTTTTACCTTGTGGGATTTACCGGTGTAGAAGTATCCTTGATAGATAATTTCTCACTTGTCACCATAGGAGTACTTACCGGTTTGGAATTATCTATACCAAACCAGTCATGGACATTTCAAATTCCCTCATATACTTAGTTTGATAGATAAAAATGCCTTTGTCAGTTTGAGTAATCTGCAAACCTAAGAAAAATCTTATTTCACCAATCATGGACATTTCAAATTCATTCTTCATATTATTAGAGAATTTCATGCACAATTTATCTTCTCCTCCAAAAATAATATCATCAACAGATACTTCAATAATCAGAATATCATCATCAGTGATCTTATAATATAAACTACTATCAACACTGCCTTTAGTAAAACCAAACTTCAAAAGGTATTTATCCAATCTTGCATACCAAGCTCTAGTAGCTTGTTTCAATCCAGATAAAGTTTTCTTCAATCTGTATAAAGTTTTCTTCAATTTGCAAATCATATCTTTATCATCTATTAGTGAAATCCATCATGTTGCTCAATGTATACTTCTTCTTCAAGTTCATAATTCAAGAATGCACATTTAACATCCATTTGAAAAACCTTATAGTTCTTATAAGCTGCATAGGCAAGAAATAGTCTAACAGCTTCAATTCTAGCTACAGGTGCAAATGTCTCACCATAATCAATTCCTTCCATTTGGAAATATCCTTTACAAACCAATCTAGCCTTGTTTTTTACAACTTGACCATCCTCATTCTGTTTATTCTTAAAATCCCATTTAGTTCCAATAACATTCTTATTTTTAGGCCGGGGAACTAAAGTCCAAGTTTCATTCTTCTCTATTTGATCTAATTCATCTTCCATAGCCTTTAACCAATGTTTATCTTTACAGGCTTCAATAATAGATGCCAGTTCAATTTGAGAAACAAGACATGCCTCTTCATTTGTTAGTCTTTTGCTTGTCATAACTCCCTTGTTCCTATCTCCAATGATTTGATCTTCAAAATGATTTAATCTTACATACCTTGGTGTCTTCTGAACTTGAGGTTCACTGCTCTGATCAGCAGTCATAGTTGAATTTTATGATTGTGTTAGTGTAACTATCTTAGTTTCCTGTACCGGTTGAGGCATTGCCGGTTCAGTTATGATCATTTCCACTACTGGTACCCTGTCATATGATATAGATTGATTTTTGTACTGCTCATCCACTTTCACATTAGCGCTCTCCACAATTTTCTGTAATCTTTTGTTATAACATCTATATGCTTTGTTTTGAATTGAATAACCAAAAAATATCCCTTCATCACATCTAGGATCAAACTTTCCAATTGAATCATCTTTTTTGATATAGCATTTACTTCTAAAAATTCTGAAAGATTTAAGAGTAGGTGTATGTCCAAACCATAATTCATAAGGGGTCTTACCGGTTTCACCTTTGATGTGAACTCTGTTGAATTTGTAGATTGTTATACTTACTGCTTCTCTCCAGTAGATGTGAGGCAATTTGGCTTCCATCATCATAGATCTTGCTGCATCCAAAATAGTTCTGTTTTTTCTTTCCACTACTCCATTCTGCTGAGGAGTTCGAGGTGCAGTAACTATCTCCTAATTCCATTTGTCTCACAATAACTGTTAAATTCATGAGAAGTGAACTCACCACTTTGATATGATCTTAGACATTTGATTTTCGATCCAGTTTTTGTTTCAAACTTTGCTTTAAAGATCTTGAATTTCTTAAAGGCTTCAGACTTCTCCCTTAGAAAAGCCACCTACATTATTCTAGAATAGTTATCAATAATCAACATGAAATACCTATCACCTTGAAAACTTCTAGTCCTTGCTGGACCACATAAGCCAGTGTGAATCAAATCAAATACATCATTAAATTTATCATGTATGCTCTTAAAAGAAGTTCTAAGTCATGTTAATTTTGATTGCATTGTTAAGATTAGTTCAACTAAGGCAGTTAGAGATATACCTAAGATTATGAATCTTAGGTATATCTCTAACTGCCTTAGTTGAACTAATCTTAACAATGCAATCAAAATTAACGTGACACAACCTCTTATGCCATAACCAACTCTCATCAATATGAGCAATCAAACATGTCTTATTACTAGTGTTCAAGTGGAAAATATTACCTCGAGTCCGAGTATCGGTTGCAATCTCCAAACCAATTTTGTTAATGATTTTGCATTTTCTATCTTTAAACTGAAGTTGGAAACCCTTATCTACCAATTGACCAACACTCAAAAGATTATGCTTTAAACCTTCTACATAATAGATATTATCAACATTATGTTTGCCATCTAGAGAAATAATACCTCTACCTTTGATCATACATACTTTGTCATCTCCAAATCTGACTTGACCACCATTGTATTCTTGCAGGGACAAAATTTTTCTTTTATCTCCAGGCATATGATGTGAGCATCCACTATCAATTACCCATTCATCCTTATCTTCAACTTTTGCTGCCAGGGCCTTTTCTTCATTCATGATAGCCGATTCCAGTTTATCTTCCTTTAAAGCAAAGAACACCCATTCCTTTCCATTGTCGGATCCACTAGCAGAGTTTGCAGCCGGTTCATCCTCAGAGTCATCACTTACTCCTTCCTCATCCGCTATGTAGCATTGTTTACTTTTCTTTAATCTATATCCGTTCTGATTAGGCTTAAATGATTTCTTAACTCTCTCTTCAAATCTTGCAGTCCTTTCAGGACATTTAGATGCAAAATGGCCAATTTTATTACACACAAAATATTTAAAAGGTGTTTTTCCTTCATAGTTACTTCCTGTCGGTCCTTTAGGTAGTCTTCTAGTAAATAAGGCTTCAAGTTGCTCAAATTCTTCATCTTCTTTCCTCATATGTTCCAATTCTTTTGCATATAAGGCTTTCCAATCACTTTTGCCGGTAGATGATGATGATGATGCATGAAAAGCAGGTTTAGACTTTACAGCTCTAGAAGATCCAAGTTCGTCACGCTCAAAAGCAGATAATTTCTCAATCAGAATATCTCTGTTAACTGAAGTGTTTGCTATTGTTCTTAGCTTATTAATTGCAATTGCCTTCATCTTGTAAGCCGGTGGGAAAGCTCTCAAGAGTCAAGACTTTGGAAACTATATCATCTTCACCTAGAGATCCTCCACAACATTGAATTCCCATAACAATCTCATTTACTCTTTCCATAAATACAACAAGTATTTCATTATCTTCCATCTTCAAGTTTTCATACCTTACCCAGTAACCATCAAGTTTAGCAATTTTGACAGTAGGGTCACCTTCATTCAGAGTTTGCAATTCATCCCACTTAACCTTTGCCGATGATTTATCAGTCAATCCCATGATTTGCCGATCAGTAAGTGCACACAAGAGGGCTTCTCTAGCTCTGCAATCATTTTCAATATTCTTGTCTAGGTTTGCAAGAGCAGGATTGCCAGATGCCAGATCATAAGGTGTGTATCATTTCTCAGCGATCTCCCAAATATCCTTACTAAGACATCTATAAGATGAGTCTCCATTCGGATTTTCCATATCCCATAATTTGTACCATCAAGCTTTGGGATTTCTCTTCTGAAAATAGTTGCCGGTGGATTTGAAGTGTTAGCTGCCATAAGATCTACCTCAAGCGGTTAAGCTTTTGCAAAAGAGGACCAAATATCTGATACCAATTGTTACGATAACCGGTGAACAACTGAGATGGGGGGGGGGGTGTTAATCAATTGTTGACAAATTATATCAATTAATCCACTTAATAACCTTTAATTGGATCACATAAACATTAAGTACCGGAATATCAGAAACAGATACCGGTAAGCAATAAAACTTAACAATGAAACAAATAATCAACACAATGCAACCATACCACATAACACCAACACAATGCAACCATACCACATAACACCATGATTTGTATGTGGAAAAATTGGAAAGGGAAAAACCGCGGTGGGAAGCCTACCCACAGTTAGATGATACTTCTGCAGAAAGTATGTGATACAATGAGGGGTCTACACATGCAAGAAGGCACACTGCCTAGAGCGTACTGATCATTACAAAAAGAGTCTCACTGTCTATAGGGAGGTTATAACCACCTCAAGATAAATGGACAACAATCCAAAATAATGAACTGCTAGAGATAGCATCTACCATGCTTGATTATAGTCCCGATTAAGCTCAATACCGGAGGCCTTTGACCTCTTCCTTAATCCCAATTCGATCACTTATGATCGACCAAATCTCCTTCGCATATGATATTGCATTCCAAGACCACAACACATAATCTATAATGAAATCTTACATCATTTTATACCAACTATAAGGCCTAAACCAATTAGGTCGGCCACCTAAAAGATATTACAATAAGATCATTACATACATCCATTTTACAATGATATGCCATGTCGTCTTAAGACCAAAAGAACAATAACCAATCCATAAATCATCCCGATAACGTGTAGAGAACATGTTAACATGATACTGATCCATAACCTAGATAGACACCAGACCTAATCTGGGTCCACCATGCTAAAGCAATGTCTTCACTCAGTTGAGGCACGATCAAAGAACATCTTTAGCATCCTGAAATCCATCTAGAAGCCGCACCAACACCACTTATGCATCCTGTCAAGATTTCTCAGTGAAAGCTCTGCCGGTTAAACCTTAAACCAATGCTGGTATGGGCTTACAAGGGTGTCTGATTACCAAGTCAATACCAACTAACCAAAACAAGCCCCAAAAGCATGTAACACATAAAATCAAACATACTCCATTAATTCAAACATGCCGGAAGTGTCCAACAGATAGTCTCTTCTGCTGGTAACACTAGATCTTCTACCGGTAACCAAAACCTGTCTGCTGGTAGCCAACCATAACAGCTAGTGTTGACATCAATGACAAAACATTAATGCAACACATAATCAATTCATCCAAAATGCCAACAGTTGTGAGATTCTATGGTGTTATTATCCAAACAATGATGTAGTCAAAAGATGGGTGCTTTGGAAATGGAATCTAGGGGATTGGTTGAGGTGATTGCTTTGTTGAATAACTTTTTCTTGTTTTCCGTTCCCAACATAGATGTGCTCTAGGATCTGCTTGGAAGGCCCTTGGTTTCTTGGGCGAAATGGTCTGTCTTAAAAATTGGTCTCTGGGTTTTAATCTAATGATAGATAGCATCAACAAATTTTTGATTTGGGTTAGATTCCTAGAGCTACCATTGGAATAGTGAGATGAAGAGATATATATGGGTATTTTGAAAACTTTTGGGCAGTACATTGTGAGGAGTGCAGTCACAAAACTCAAGAAATGTTTGTTATTTGCAAGATTTTGTATTCTTGTGAAGGATGACAAGTTGCTCCCTTCATGGTTTACCTTATTATCCAAGTCGGGGAACTGGGTGCAGCCGATTGAATTTCAAAACTCTTTGGTGGTTTGCCATTGTTGTCCAAAGTGGGTCATGCCGATGCTGATTGCCCAAACGAGAAGAAACACTACATTGTTTGGTAGAGAAAGGAACAAAAGGCAATCAACAGGAAACACTACATTGTTTGGCAGAGAAAGGAACAAGCGCCATTTGTTGATAATGGTTGTAACAACACCACTGAGGTTGTGCAGGTAGGATGTAACAGGGGTGCTCGTGCTCCTGAAGCTGGGATGGAGACCCCTTTGATGAAGGTTCATGGTGGGGCTTTGGGGTTGAGAGTCAGAGCGGCATGTCTCCCTCTAGATCTTATTTATTCTTCTAAAAAGATGAGACATGTGTGGAAGGATATTAGCATTAAGGAAAAGATATTGTGATTAATTAAAAAATCTTTAGAACAATTTGGCTTCAAACTATCTTGAATTTGGGTTGGTAGCTTGTTGTTATTGTTTTGCCCTTTATTAGTTTTTTTTAGTTGTGTTGTTGTTTTGCTGCTGGTTCCTGGTGGTTGTCCTTTGTTGTTTTGTTGAACTTCATTGTCTCCCTTGTACAAGGGTCTAGGCCCTTTCAAAATCCCAGTTTACCTTAATCAAAAACATAAAATACTGTTTTAATTGACATAAAAAGACTACAAATTGTAAGATGAGCATATTATTCAATTGAAACTGAGTAGAAAGAGCCTCAAATTGCAAGAGAGCCTACTGCTTGTAAAGGGGAAGGAAATTTAAGTGAAATAATCTAACAACAAATGTATGAAACATCATTAAAGAAGACAAAAATTGAAAAATAGGAGAATATCAAAGAGTTGTAGTTCAGTTGGTTGAGCACAACTGGTGAAGATGATGGTATGCTACTTGATTACAACATCCACTCAGAGTCAAACCCCTGGATGTACAAAATGAAGGATGGCGTTAGGATGGTGTCCTGACGACTTTGGTAGAATAGATACACTTCGATCCTTGACTCTTAATTGAAGAGGTAAGACTTGTGCTCTTAAATTGAGTAGCAAAATGAATTCACAAATGTTGTAAAATCCTCTATAAAAAAGAAAAAGAGAATGCATCACTTTATCATTTTCTATTGTTTACATCTGCATAAATATGTAGCCTATGATGGCACTATAACTTGATGGTCAGAGTGCCCAGTACTTTTCAAGCTTAAAAAGAAGTCCACAAACAAGGCAGGTCCTGGTACCTTATAACTTACTCTCCATTGTTGAGAATGTACCGATTCATGCTCAGAGTTCTCTGGAATTCTAGTTTAATTTTTGAATTTGGAAGCGTTTCCTAGTTTCTCTTCTTTTCACTGTCCCATCACAGGATCCTGTAAAAAGACTTGGAAAGTTCTATAGCACGCAGACATTGAAAAATTCTTTCTGGAATTAGATTGTTCAGAGGACTAGATGTGCATTCCCATAAAAAGTACTTTCAATTGGGACTTTAAGAATGTTTTTATGCATTTCTATGGGGTGAGGGACTCTTAACGAAAGTTCATGGTCATGCATAGATTCGGAATGTTATTCTGCAAGCACGGGCAGGAAACTATAGTATTTTTCTAATGGATCCTTACCAATATTTTGTCCATAAATTTGAGGAGAGGAGTAAACATAGAAGTAACCTAATAGGCATAAATCAACATGCCAATGTTGTGAATCCTGCGATAGTATTGTAACATTCAAACAAACAATTGAACTCGAGGGAACAATAGCAAACAACAAAGAATAGAAGCCACAAGGGTTACCCTTAACAAATCACTAAATTTGGAGGGAGTTTCCTTACCCGAAGATGCTCAAAGCATGAACATTGAAGATCTCTAGCTGGGCTAGGTATTTTTTTAAACAAGTGAGATCTCACTGGAGCTTCTAAAGTCAAGGTAGAGTTTTTCCAACCGAGAATAGCTTGAGAAAATAAAAATGGTTTCTATTTCACGTGTCTTTGGGAAAAAAGAATGTGTGATAAACATATCAAATTTTAAAATTATTAGATTTTCATAATTCATAATGATATCTATTGCTATTTTTGAATTTGATTGTGTGACTTCTTTTTACATCAACGTTTGAGATCATACTCTGGAATGTTTAGCCAAAATTCACATCAAATTTTGTGAAAGAAAAATGTGAAAGAAAAATGTGAAAGAAAAATGAAGAAAAATGAGCCACCCCAATTCCATATTGTGATTAATTTTAGAAGTCATAGTTTGGTACTAGATGTGGGAAAATCATGAATCCAAATTGTTGTAGATGTGGGCCTGGTCTTTAAATCGATACTAAAATCCTCTACCAAATCAAGTCGATTGTTCTATTTTTGGCTTTTAATATCTAAATCAAAGACTTCTAAATTCCTAATTATTAGGCATAGAGGCATATTATTCCATGTGTTTCGAATTGAAGTCCATCTTTTTATATATAAATAATTTTAGTCATTTATTTATTTTAAATTAAATTAATATTTTTTTAAATATAAATATTCTATCAATATTAAAAAATTATCTTATATTATCTTATCAATATTAAACAAACTATGTTATATTAAAAAAAAAAAGAATCTCATACTGTTGTTTCCGGATTCAATTGTGTGTAAATTTTTGCATCAACGTTTCGAATCACACTCCGTGATCCATCATCAGGATGAAAGCTAGAGAGCATGCATAGATGAAAAATGAACAAGCAACAGACCAAGGAATGATATGAATAAAGATATCCTTAAAAAAAAGATTTAAAAAAAAATTAAATAATAAATTGTATTCAATGGATAAAGATATATGTGATTTAATTTGATTCTTGTCTATTTTTTATGTATAAATTTTTTTAGTCATCTATTTATTTTAAATTAATTTTTTTTTTTTAAATTATAAATATTTTATCAATATTAAATATTTTTCTCTTGGTGAGCTTGTAAATGGAATTACAAGATCACCAAAAGAAAAAATGAGAGAATTCATACAATTGAGATGCATGATCAATAGTCCCAATTATAATAATGTCTCTACTATGTAGGTTTTTGATATCTACTAAATCAGGTTTGAAATCTATGTTGAACACACCCCAAGATTGAGAGGGGGTGAATTAGTCTTGAATAAAATTTAATTTTTTTGAGCACAATTCAACAAAGTCCTTAATCTAATCAACAACAATAAAAGATAATACAATGAACACAATGCACAAGAGAAAACGTTTTTAGATTAGGATAATGTTAATTAAGATGAGAGGGGGAGGGGGGGTGAATCATAAAACTCCACTTTACAATATATTTACTAGATTCAACCTCGGTAGCCTTTACTGATATGCAACTATGACTGTAAATCATTAAATACTCATAAACAGATACACTTTAAAACATCATGACACATTTAACACCAAATTTAACGTGGAAACCCAAATAGGGAAAAACCACTGTGGGATTTCGGACCCACTAAGAAAAATACCCTTCTAGAGCTCGGTTAAAAGCTTAATTCAGTTACAAATTACAAACACATTGCTAGATGTGACTCGGTTAAGGGATTTCCCTTAGACTTGTTAGAGTCTTGCACTTTGTTAGAAGTGACCTTGTCAAAGGATTTCAAACACTCATTTAGAATGTTACATTGTTAGAGGGTTTACAAATAAGACTGTTAAGTCCACTCGGTTAAGAGATTTCCCGTCACTTACAAAATAAATAACAGTAATAAAATATATCTGCAACTTCACATCTGAAATGCTAAAGCAGATTCTATGTGCTCAAACCAATTCTGTCATAAGACTTATCTTGTCCCTTGTTGGGCTTGCTGGGCTTCTCAATCTGTTCTTCAATCAGATCTTCAAGCTTCTATGCTTGGTAAACATTACTGTAGCATCATTGTGCATACATTTGCCCGCATACCTTGTTCATCAACAATTCCTTACTTATAAACATTTTCTAACCACTTAATCTCGTTGATCACATTTCCCATGATCAATCTTAGCCATCAGATCATCAATCTTGACTAGGTTCAATGTATCCTTCGATCTGAAAAACGTTTTACCTCGCCTTGGGACTTGCATTTCTTCCTTGGAACTTGTGCTAGGTTATTGCGGTTCAATCTGTGCTGTAGATCTTCCTCTTGATTTTCGATTGCCGTAGATCCTTAACAAACTTCATGTGCGACATACCAATCATCTAATCAACTCCAGCTCATCAGCATCCTTCATTAAATAATGCTTTTATTCATCCAATGCATTTTGTTATTACTCAGTTGTTACTCGGTTAATACTGAACTTCACTCTGTAGACATTCTGCCTTCTTTAACCGATATCGATAACCTTAGGGTTTACCGACTAGGTTCTTTGCTCGGTGACATAGTACAGTATTAAACTTATAATCAACGACATATGTAGGATATCAAAACAATCAAAACAATATGATCTCATCATTGTCTAACTCAGTAATAGTTGCCCATTGAATAACTTATTTCTCCCCTTCATTATCACATTTTTTCTGTGTTACTTACCGACCTCTTAATACTCAATAAAACACACTTCTCAAGATATGGAAACATCATACTGAATCAGAAAATCAATTTCTTGACATCAATGACAAAATAATATTATTAAGACAGTAATCATCCTTCTTCAGTTATATCAATAATCTCCAACAACCTTCTCAATATCCTTATTGAAATGTCAACAATCTCCTTTCTATTGTAATGCCAACAGATAATAGTAGCACAAGTTTTCTTATTGCATATGATTTGAACAATTGTCACTACCTAATTTAATCTTTCTCTAGATTTTAGATCTAGGGTTGCTTTAGCCTTTCTATAAGGATTCATCTTTCATTGTAATCATTAATATTGTGCATCAATACTATTCTCAAGTTGTTGAGAAAATCTATCTTGTTCGATCTCCATTTGTGATTGATCAAACCTATCTTGCTTAATCTCCATTTGTGATAGGTATTTTGCCTGCAGGTGATAGTTGGGACTTGTGGGGTAGAATGAATAAATCCAACAAAATGAACAATAAATATGAACATGGAAACTTTCAAGTGATTGAATACCTCTAATATAATCACATGCATAAAAAAATATAACCACATGCATAAAAATGAGGAGAAAGATTTAGGGTTTGTTTGAGGATTTGTCTAAGTCAAATATTTGCCTTGGTGTTTCCACCATCATAACAACCGATATAAATAGAGAGAAAATAAAATATGTGTGAATACTCATATACCAAGTGTATCTAGGAATGGTTGGAGCTATGAATAAATATACAATATTGAAAGTAAAATAGAAGAGAGAGGGATGTGATAGTACCAAGGTACTTAAAGGCACAAGATAATAACAATAATATTACCTACAATTCTTGATAAAGACAAAGAAGTTTGTATGTCTCCTTTGATGGCATCGAATGGGGTTTAGGTCAAGACCACCAATTTTTTTAATTTTTTTTGTTTTGTTTTTGTTTTACCCTTTTAAGGTTTCGAAGAAGATTTTTAAAATGTAGGGGTGGTGGGTTCACCAAAATGTAGTGAACCACAACAACAAAGTGTTGGGGTCAATACAATATTTTACTTAACTAGCTCACTAGTAGGTCTTATCGACATGTTAAGTTTACTTAGGTCCTAGGAATATTTCTAGAAGTCTCAACTAACTAAATCTTATCTTATCTTATCTTATGTTATTTAATTCTTGTGTCCTAGGTCATTTAATATTTGTCATGTTAGTTGTATCATTGTATAGGGTTAATATACTTGTCACGATCTTGTATAATCTTATCTCTCAATTTTGCCTATATAAGCAAGGCATAATATGTACATTTAGTAAGTACAACATTCAATCCAATCTATTGTACCCATAATTAGGTAATTTATTTCTCTTGCTACTCTCTTGTGGAAGACATCTATTAGTTTTGCAAGTGATCTAAAAGCCCGAGTCCATTAGTAACTCTAACACAAAGTAGTGGTGTAAAATGTTGGGTTCACCAAAATATAATGTAATAAATTTGATTTTGACAAAAAAATGTTTCTTTGAGAGTAAATTTCATTGATGACTTTCAAATAAAACTAGCGAATATACTCAAAGGGAAACAAATTGGTGTAAATTACTAAAAACAAAGAAAGAAAAATAACCCTGTGATATTGAAAATAGAAAATACAAGTGATAGAGAACTTGGGATTGAAATCTAAGAGTCTCATCCAAGAACACTAGCGCATTGCATGAACATTCACACATAATGTTTTCCTATATGAACCACAAACAAAAAGATGATTGAAAAGTGTGAAAACCTAACTTAGTGATTCAACAAACCTACATGACCAAAAATAAAGTAACACACTAATGAATATTGTACAACAAAAATATAAAGGAATACACTAAAAGTAGGATGTAAATTATTTAAATAAGAGAAATGAACAATAAACAAGCATGCATGAAGATGAGGGAAAACACTTTGGGGTTGTTTGGAGATTTACCGCAATCAAATCTCTGCTTTGGTGTTTCCATCTCCACAACAACCAAGATAGATAGATAAAAAAATAAAATGTGTGAGAATTCTCTTATCTCAAGTGTGTCTAGGAATGATTAGAGCTATGAATGTGCAATATTGAAACTAAAATGAAATAGAGAGGGGTGTGATAATCCCATTGTAATAAGCTATAACAAGTTGTAAGGACTTGTGTGAGAGCTTGAGAGTGAAAGAGAGCCAAGAGAGAGAGATAATTGTCAACATAAAAGTTATATTTTAGAAATGAGAAGAGGAGAGAAAAGAAAGTGGAAAACAATATATTTTGAATTGTTTCAAGATATTTTCACTGACTAGGGAAGGCGACAAGTGAAAAATCGCTTAGAAACAACCTTCAAATAATAAATTATCATAAAACACTAGCGTTACACATTGAGGTCCATGCTAAGAACTAGTGCCCAGATAATTTGTGCATATAAAATTACAAGAAATAAGAAAAACATAAGGCTAATGCAAAATTAACACAAAAAAGTGACCACTAGAAAGGGGTTCTAAGCACCTTGAGAAGAAAAAAGGTCAGTGTAAGGACTCAAATGAGCCTACAAAACACTAAGGGGATGGGCATCAAAGTAGACACAAAACATAGATAAAATTACAAGGCTATGCAATTTACGACACTACAAAATGTACCCTTCTACCAATGATTTTTTAATAATATAATACTTTTTTTTTAATGTATTATATAAATATTACTCATCTAAAAAAAGATGATGATAAAATCAAAGTCATAAATTATTCCACTTAGAATTGTTCTATTATTGACCTTGTTTATTTCCATGTGCTTAAGGGAATCAACTCTTGTTGCAAGGTTTTTAAAATAATTTCACAGAATTAAAAATTGTTCCTACTAATTATATACGTAGAGTTGAGAACACAAAATATTCTCCTATCAACAAAATTTGAATATAGAGAGATGTGATAATCCTAATGTGCTTAAGGAACAAGATAATAACAATAATATTATCCTGCAAGGATTGATAAAGATAAAGAGAAAGAGAGACATGAGAGTACTGTAGTAAGCTATAACAAGTTGTAAGGACTTGTGTGTGAGCTTTAGAGTGCAAGAGAGCCAAGAGAGTGATAATTGTCAAAATAAAAGTTATATTTTAGAAATGAGAAGAGAGAAAAGAAAGAGGCAAACAAAATATTTTGAATTATTTCAAGATATTTTCACTGACTAGGGAAGGCGACAAGTGAAAAATCGCCTAGAAACAACCTTCAAATGATAAATCATCATAGAACACTAGCGTTACACATTGAGGTCCATACAAAGAACTAGTGCCTAGACAATTTATACTAAAAATGACAAGAAATAAGAAAAACATAAGGCTAATGCAAAATTGACATAAAAAAGTGATCGCTAGAAAGGAGTCCTAGGCACCTTGAGAAGAGAAAAGGCTGGTGTAAAGACTCAAATGAGCCTACAAAACACTAAGGGGATGGACAACAAAGCAGACATAAAACATATATGACATTACAAGGCTATGCAATTTACAACACTACAAAAATGTACCCTTCTACCAATTATGTTTTAATAGTATAATATTTTTATTTTATAAATTATATAACTATTATTCATCTAAAAAATTATGGCGGTAAAAAAAAAGTCATGAATTCTTCTTCTTAGAATTGTTCTATTATTGATCCTATTGATTTCCATTTGCTTAAGGAAATCAAATCTCGTTGCAAGGTGGTTTGGAGAAAAATGGATTCAAAATTGCTCCCGCCTGCTACTTCTGCCCGATCCCCTGCATCTGCTCTCCCCGACGGAAACTCGGACCTAGTTGCCGCTGATGCTCTTGGTCGTGCATGACTCTCATGGGCATCAATGGCTGCTGAGGGCCCTCGCCCCAACTCTACTCGGGTGTCGCGGGATCCTACCTCAAATTTACGCAAAGGGGGAGGCAGGGGGTTTATCCCTGTCTCTTGTGCCGCCTCTGTCAATGTGAATAAGGATTCTGATTGGGAAATAGAGAACAATGTGAAGGCTTTTACAGAGCATAGTGTTATCTATAGATTCAAGGGTATTTGAACCAGCCTCTCGAAGTTGCATAAATGGATCTCTCATCACTAGGATCCTCTCATTTCTGGTACAGTTCACATATACCCTAAGGCTAAAGGTTTCTTTCTTGCTAAATTTGAGAATGCTAAGTGTAGACACCCAAATCTGTCCACTTAATTGAATGAATATTTAGTATTTATTTGATTATTTAAACCATCGATCAACTCTTCTTCTATTAATTAAATGAATTATTCAATTTATTTAATTTAATTCATTAAACCATATTCTAACAATTAATTAAATGAATAAAGCATATTTTGTTTAATTAACCCCTCTCCACATTTAAATAAATAAATCAATATTTATTTAAATCTCTAAAACCCTCCCACTTGCATTCTCCTACAAATGCAAGTTGCGCAATTTTAGTTGAAATAAATGAATTTTATTTTAATTAAAATCCCCTTTTATCCTCACCCACATGCTCACTAACTCCCTTCTAGACTCTTCAAACCCCTTCTAATTAGCCTAATCCCCCTCTTTAATCATTTGCACATTCCCAAACAAAGGTCACTTCTCAAAAATGGCTCAAAGTCTTTGAAATGCATTAAAGGCTTTTATTTTTCAACAAGTTAACCCCCAAAGTCTTTCAAAGCCTTTATGGCTCTTACATAACCATTAATGGTTAACTCAACTTCCCCACATGGTTAGAGACTTTCCCTCTAGCCAACCCTCATTTACCTCATGAGTCTCTTCAAGCATTTATTGCTTTGACCATGGTTATCTCCATTAACTCTTGCACAAGAGTTTATACATTGGATAAAAGCATTATCCACTAACCCAAGCCTAAGCAAACCCTCCTAGGGTAACCCTCATGTCATCTCAATAATTTAATGCTTCTTCCCTTTCCTCTCAAGTCATCTCATGTTGACACTTGTCATCATGGGATTGGGTTGAAAGTCATCACATGGATCTCAAACCCATCAATCTTGACCCTTCACAAGCCCACTCAATCTTGGCCATTCAATCAACATTTTTCCCTATAAAAGGACCTCATTCCTCAAGCAAAAAAAAGGAGAAGAAAAAGAGGAAAACTTTTGAGCATTGTTATTATAGTAAAATTCACATAGACATCAATTAGGAGCTTTCTCATATCAAATCTTTTACATTTGCATAAGCATTTGTTTTCATTTACAACCATCTTGAATCTTCATATGACATCCATGGATAGTCCTAAAAGATGAGAGCTACACTGATTTGGGACTTGTAGAGGAGAGGAACAAGGAAGACCCAACATCATCAAGCATAGGGAGGGAGTATTAGAGTTGTCTAGTTCTTTATTTTCCTCTTTGCTTTGTTATTAATCTTTCTTGATATGCTTTGAAATGGATTCATTTTCATGTTATGCTTATGGTTGAAATTTTACTAACATCATTTCTTTATTGTCCACTAATCCCATTTTTATGGCATCATTTGGTGAACCTGACGTGAATCGAACACACAACCTTCTGATCATTTGTTTCTAAACATTTTTTTAAAATTGCAGGATTTTCACGCACATGATAGCGTTTTAGCGCTTTCATCGCGCGTAGTAGCACTTTTAGTTTATTTTGGTGCTTGTGTTGTTATTTATATCACTTTTAAATTCTGTTAGCGCTTCTGTCTTCTAGCATATTAGTGCTTTTGTATTAGGCAAAGAGCTGATAATTGTCAAAAAATGAAAATTTTAGGCTTGTCAAGCCCACCATCTTGTCTAACCTTTTGAGTGATTTTTTTTCCAGGCCTAACAATTTGTTGCAGGTTTTGGAGGAGTTAAATTAGAAACACTTTTTAGTCTTTGAGTTTAAAATTAATCTTTCATTTTTTGTTTTCAAACAAAAGGATTAAAATGAACCTCATGGTCTTTTTGGTGCATCTAAAATAAATTTCACTTTTACTTTGGTGCTTAAAACAAACTTAATCTTTCATATTTTTCAAAACAAAGGGATTAAAATAAACCTCATGGTCTTTTGGTGCAACTAAAATAAATCTCACTTTCACTTTTGGTGCTTAAAACAAATTTCATCTTTTTTGATTTCAGGCAAAGGGATTAAAAATAAAATTCATTCTTTTGGTGCACTTAAAATCCACTTCATTTTCAGTTTGGTGCATAAAAAGAACCTCACATCTACATTTTTGCTACAAAGGCTACACAAGTTTATTTTGTTGACCAGGTTTATTTTTGCTTTTCAAAAAGTTTGTAAAGTGTCCAAAACAATTTTTATCTTGTCTACAAAGAACACCATATCTGTTGGGGCAACATCTCTAAATAGCAAATAGATCACATTGCAATAAAAAGGTTAAAAAGAATAAGTGTCTTTTGTGTTTGGCACATTTGTGCAAATCTATAGAGTGGTCCCAATTCTAACACACACTATCCTCTCCCTTGGCTCTCGTGGTCCTAGGTGCAAGAGAAAAGTGTTAGTAATGCTCTAAATTTTCTATTTTTAAGAGAGGCTTGCCAAGAGACATATCATTCTTGGGATGACCTTGCACGGTAAATCCTTCGAGCCGCTATAGAAATCAAGTGAGAGCGAAAGTTGTAGACTTGGGTGTAGCTGTTCCTATAGTGTAACTTGCCGAAAGGACATATGGGCCCCACCGTGAGTTACAATGCTCTTAAGTGAGTCACTGCATAATGAACTTACGTCCAAAGACATCGAACATTACTAGACACCTCTTATTTTAGAAGCCCACCCATTCTATTGATTGAGGATATTTGTGAAAAGTTCAGTGCAAGAGCATAGATGGTTTTGCTCCCAAGATACTCACCATACATATTTCCTTGAGTAGAAATACGGCTTTTTGAAAGGCTACTTGTATCTTGATGAAAGTGGTGACTCCCCCATCATAGGGATCACCTATTTGTTATGCTCATGCAAGACTTAGTATATCACATCCTTACCTGCCACGACGAGATACATAAGGTATGTAATACCAAAGTCAAAGAAATATCAAGTTGTGGACTGAAAATATCGCAACTAGCCAATACCTTAGGGATAAAAAGTGTTTGAGTTATCTCTGTCTCATTTCATACCATTGAAAATTTGGGCCAACTTTAGGCCTAAGAACATACATACATTTATAAGGGTAAAAATTTTCATGATTGGGTTGATTTAGACCCACACCTGTTGTGCCTTTATTGAAAAAGGGCAAGAATATGTGCTTGTGTGCTTGACGTATTTTCTTGTCAAAAGATTCAAACAATTGAAACAAGTTCCACCCTAACAACAATCTCAACAAAATAACTTCACACATTTTTGCAAAAAGCTACCCATGCTTCGTGTTTGGAAATCTCTCCAATACGTCAAAAAGTCAATTTATAGAAAAACCAAAAAGAAGCAAAGTGAAAAGAAAACCCAAAAAAGGATAAGTTTCTTATACAAAAACTGTAAGTTGTTGTTGAAACATCGCAATTTCATCCATCGATATCATGATTTTAGTCACGGTTTTACCAACGATATCATATCATCACAATCATGTTCAACGCATTCCTCCATCATACATTCCACAACCCGCAATCATTTACTAGAGATTCCTAGATTCACATAATCCTCATACATTTTCTTCCATCTTTCTCACTTCAAAATCATTTCCAAACAAATTCATAGTCCCTTACTAGAAAATTCCAAAGTTCACACTCATTCCAAAATACATCACAAATTCACTCCTCTCAAACACAAAGAGGTCTTGTCCTTCGTTCTTGCAAATATTGCTTATCATACCAACAAAATTACTTTCTAGTGTGTCTCTACATCTAGGATCAAACATCCTAAAAGAGACATTACTAAACGTTTAGATAGGTTAAAACTAGTCCATGAGTGCATCCTCTCATTACTAGGTAGCTTACGTTTGTCACATCACAAACATTGCTACACCTCATCTTACAAATATTAAAACATCAAAACAAGCAATTCTAAAGAGGACTTTGTTGATACCCAACCTTTAGTGTAGGAGATCAAACATCCACAAAAACTTCAACTCATCATCATCATCATAAAAAATCTTGAAACTATAAGAAGGGATCACACATACACTTTTTCATTCATCCCATTCTCAACCACACACTTTTCACCCACAAAAATTTTCTTCAAACAAGGCTCGGACTAGGTCTCAGAGTCATCAACAAAATCAAAATGAAATATGGGAAGAAGAAGAAGTGACCGTTAACCCCTTTACCAGAAGAGGACACCCAAAGACCCCTACACAAGCATAAATAGAAGACGTACTTAGCAATCCGAGATTTAACAGACTTTTTGAAGAATTTCTTAAAGGAAGTGCTGGTGCCCATTTTGTGAAACTTGCTCAAGAAGGAGCCAAACTTCCCACTGACTTTGATGTATCACAACTTAAAGATATACCAGAACAAGCTCAACATAGCCATAAAAAAGAACCAAATCACAGTGAAAGAGAGGCAAGGAATACACGAAACTATGATGATAACTACCAATACGACAACATTCCCCCTTCTCTTACTGAAATGGATATGTTAAGACAACAGATACAAGATCTCGCCCAACAAGTGCATTCAGGAAAGACACACAAGCAATATGCTCTCGAAGATATCTACCCCTATCCGTTTGATAGAAATATATACATGCCTCCTTTCCCACGCACCTTCGAAACTCCAAAATTTGATAAATACAAGGGAAAGGGAGACCCTAGAGATCATGTGCGAGAATTTTTCTCTGCCTACTTAGAGGTTGCATACAAAGACACATATTTAATGCGCCTCTTTCCCCAAAGTTTGGGAGGCTCAGCTATGCAATGATTCTCACGCCTACCCGGTGGGATCAGGACCTTTAAGGACCTTGTACAGAAATTTATCACTCATCATGCGCATAACATGGACAGACTCTCTACTAGAGGAAGTGGGGGAGGCTTTAGGCGATTTCCTAATGATTGATAAGGATTCTTTCCAAATTTATCATTCTACTTATGCTTGGATTTTGGTTAACATTGATGTTTCTAAAGGGCTTCTAGTTGAGATAGAGATTGAATCTTCCTTGGGATCTTGGGTCCAACCGCTTGACTTTGAGGGTATCCCCTTTAGATGTCGAAAGTGCTTCCAGACTGGACATGTTGCTGCACGGTGTGAAATCGATAAAAAGAAAAAAAAATCTACTTCTTGGTGGAAGGGTGCCTCCTCTTAAGACTATTTTGTTAAAAAGAAAAGCTTCTCCCAAGTGGCCGCATAGGTTCCTTAGGCTGATGCTATTGCACCTCTAGTTGCTACCTCTGTTTTTGGTGTAGCTTTGTGTAGCGTCCTAAAATTGCGACACTTGCAATTTCGACTGCATTTCGGTCTTCACGATGGCGACGCAACACGCAACCTGAATGGAGACCCCGAAACCTGTTTTTGACACAAAAAAACTGCATTTTTCAAGCACCCTGGCCTGAACCTCCCTTGCACCTTGCTGTCCCAGGAGGTGGGACCAGAGCGCCCAGCGCCCTGGTCCCTGGGTCCTATTTTGGGCCCGGTCTCTTTTGGACTTCGGGTCTTTATGTTTGCAAATTGGAAATTATTGTTTCCTGGTCGGCCTAAGGTCAGGAAAATCAGTCTATCAGCCCTAATTGACAAGTATATAAACTACATTTTCCTCTCTCATTTGAACATGACACATACATGATGGAAAAAAGCGTGGAAACTATATTCAAGCATTCAAGCATTCAAGCAATTGATCATTTCAAGTCTCCATTCAAGGCTAAGTGTTGCATTCAAGACAAGGATTCAACCATTGAAGAGGAGATCACTTACTACATGCAACAACATACAACAAACAACAACATCTATACCTTCGCACATAAGGATACAAACATCCTTACAACAAGGTATTAGTACTTGTTTTACATTACATACATTTACATTTACAGCATTTCTCATTTCTTGGTTAATTCCAAAACCGGGGTTTGACCTAAAGGCAAACCCCTAATCCCTAACCCCCTAATCGTCTTCGTTTTTCTGTGTGTAGGTTGCAGGTACGCGGCTGAAATTGAAGATCTGGAATCCTTGTGCAGAGACGAACAGATCCCCCTTCGTTTCGCGGATTTTTCGGAGGACCGTGGCGCCGGGCGCCATCGTCCCGACAACTTTTGCTCAAATTTGCAGGACAGCGCCGTATCGACATTTTACTGCTAATTCCAGGTCCGCAGCTTCATCCTATATCCCTATCTCAGTTTATAAGCGAATCTTTGTCACTTTCTATGCATTCCTAGCTTAATTCTTCTATCAACATTCTTTACAAAAGAGGGTAGCCTTGCTTTCTTAACCCTTGAAACACATTTAGCATCCAATCTTGCCTTGTGTGGGATTGGATCTTGTGGGTTTCAACCCCTCTTTTGAATGTAAAGTATCTCCCTTAAGTGAAAACCATCAACCCTAGCGACCTCCCTTCTCTCTCCTCGGAGTTGGAAGAGGGGAGAGCAACTAGGGTTCGATCGCGATTTTCCGCTTTACACTTTGCCTCAGGAGTGTGTGGATGCTTGCAGTGGCATCCCGACTGAGAAAAATGTTGGATCTTCCTCTTCGGTGGATAGCCTTCCCGCTTCCCAGATTGCTGCTGGACCTTTGTCTGATTCTCTGATTTCTGTTGTCCCTGCCTCTTTGGATGTTGGCTCTGTTCCTCCTGGTGATGGGAGGTCCTCTATTATGGACCCATCCTTTTGTAAAAAGGCTTTTGCTAGGGTTGAGGAGGGATGGATTACTATTAAAAGTAAAAAAATCTAAATTGTCCCAGTCCTCTTTTGATATGACCCTTCGATCCGACAAGGGTAGGTCAAATTCTTGATCCGTCCTGGTTGGGTTGGGGCTCCTAGTCTTTTGTAGACTGCTGGTTTTTGTTGGGGGTCCTTCTTGTGTTGTTCCCCATTTTTTGTTTGGCTGTGCTGTGTCTCATTTGTGTTCTGTTTCTTTGAGTGGTCTTTCAAGTTTATCTTTCGATCTGGGTTGCAGGTCCTTCTAAAACCTGTCTTGTATAGAGTTTCTGGTCCCTTAAAAACTTGTTTTCCTTAATCAAAAACATAGAATGAGATGTCTCCATGGTTGATCTATGTAATACCAAACAAAAGAATGGTGATTTATTCTCAGCATTCTTACAATGATGGAGAGACCTTTCTAGTAGACATTCCTTTCCCATTCCCGAAGAGCAATTAGTTAAAATTTTTATTTCAAACTTAAACGAGGAAATGGAATTTTACTTAGACATAAAATGTGTTGACACTTTCAAAGATGTCATAGCTCAAGGACTTAAAATAGAGAAATCCCTTATCAAAAAGGGACTTGTCAAAATATACAATGACAACAAGGAGGGTCCAAGACCAGCCTACAACAGTGACAAACCAAAGTTTTGGGCTAAAAACAAAAACATTGTTAATGATGGTGTTGTAGACACACCAACTGTCAAAATCGCTCAACCCATAGTCAAAATTATAGGGGTTGCAGATAATCGCAACAACCCCACTGCCAATCAAGGTAATCCTCAAACCAATCTAGGAAATCAACCTTCAAACACACAACAAGAGGAACCTAAAAACAAATATCCGCCTTACAAATCCAATCGCACCTACACACCCTTGGGGGAATCTTTGGAAAAGATTTTACGCCATCTCATCTCTTCTGATCTTATCACATTACCTAAAACATCACACTATGAATCACAATTCAAACCTTCTCGGTGGAGGGATAATGATTATTGTGAATTTCATAAAGGAAGAGGACACAAAACAAACAAATGTCACTGATTAAAGGATACCGTTCAAGACCTCATTGATTGAGGTGACATAAAAGTGGATGGTCACAATGCAAAAACTTCTAATACTAATCATACTATGTTAAAAAATCCACTCCCATCATATGAGAAATGAGGTCCCTCCCATAAAGGTAAGAATCAAGATAACATGACAAATTATACACATGCAACCCATACCTATACTGTCAATAACCTTTATGATGCCAATAAACAAGTTGCTACCCTTACCATCCAAGGCAAGGATCCAACATGCAATGTTGTTACCCGCCGTAGCAAGCTTGTCTTACCAGGTGCACCCTCAAAAGTGACATATGTGCCCAAATGTTATAACCGTATGGACCAATTAAATAAGATGCCAACACTTATCTCCATATTAGAGCTTTTGCGTATATCCCCCTCATATAAAACCATCTTAGATCAAGCTCTCCAAGAAGCGTCAGTTCCACCTGACCTTAATATAGATTAATTTCAAGCCATGGTTGGTAGTCTCAAATCATCACCATGTCTCACTTTTGCAGAGAATGATGATGCATCATTTCAACAACCTCATAACACCCCTCTCCGCATTGAGGGATTCATACATAAACATAGAATCAAGTGAGTCTTGATTGGAAATGGAGCTGGACTTAAAATTTTCACATTATAGTTAATCACAACATTGGGATATGCAGAAGATGCAGTAGATGCCAGAAAGAGGATTACCATCAAGGCCTATGATGATGCAGAACGCTCCTCTAAAGGGTGTGTCACTCTACTAGTCAGGGTAGGACCCATAGTGAAGAATGTGGTTTGTCAAGTCCTAGATCTCTCTCTTCCATACAATCTCCTATTAGGTAGACCATGGATTAACGCCACGCAAGTAGTACCCTCTACTTACCATCAATGCATCAAGTTTCCATATAACGGAGTAGAGATGACTATCCTTGGTGATGCCAACCCATTCGCTTTTTGCAACCATGTAAGACATCAACCTGATATCACAGTTCCTAGCAATAGAGAAGCCACCGCCTCATCATCTTACATTCACCCAACAAACCTCACCAATCCTCCAATCCCTACACCCAAACAAGAAAATCTGAAAATGAAAATACAAGATGAAGGCCTAGGAGAGTATAATATTAGTCATCTTTTCTATGTTGGCCAACTACCCCTCTCACCTAGGACTTATGAAAAACCACAATAGTCACTCAAACCACTTATTGTATCCCATACTACTACACTTGATGGCTTCATCCCCGAGAGATCACAGGAACAAGAAACTCTTGATGAATATTTGGTGGAGTGGATCTACAAGGACCCTTCCGACATAGCTAGACAGCAGGTCAGGATCTTCACATAAAAGTATGGTAAAGGTTTTACCCTAATGCAAAAGATGGGCTATGACAACCATAGTGCATTGGGATTCCACAAGCAAGGTGTACAGGAGCCATTACAACCATTGTTACAACCCAGGGATACATCTAGACTTGGATTCAACCCTAGTTTAGGTAACTCTTCTAAACTTAGGATTCTAGGCAAACATAAGAAGACCACTTCAAAGATCACCCCTTCGAGAAACAGGACAATATCTATTGCCAATCAACCTCCTAGGTCTAAATTTTATAGTTACGAAGATACTCCTCAATTTGTTGCAAGTAAGAAAAGGAGTTATATTGCCCGCCAAACTTGTCACATCAGCAGACATCCCTATAACACATAGTGACAGAGTTGTACAGAGTGATTTCGAGATGGATTTGCATGAATACGAGTGGGATTCTTCATTTTTACAATCATATGATGGAGACACTTTTGAGGTTAAGAAAACTGAAGGAGATGCATTTATTAAGGCCTTTTGGGACCCAGTTGATGAGGACACTTCAAATAGGTCACCTCCCGAGCCTGGTTACAAAGAGGAGAGTACTAACGATGACCTTTGTTCCTTCGTATTTACCATAACCGACGCATCCTATGAACTTAGCCTGATCGATGAAGTAATGCCAATTATTTACCCTGGACTCATTGAGTGGAACCCGCAAGACCCTCCACACCTTGACACCTTCCAAAACGATGACGCGATCATAGACTTTCTGGAATTATAGGATGACATACCAAGCATGGATCACAAAGTTGGGTATGCTATTGAACTTAACAACAAGACTTACTTTGGAGAGAATGCCACACCTTTCAGTCGCAAAAATATTACAATCAAAACAGGATCCTCAAGTGAAAACCACACTATGGCACTTGTGGAAACAAAAAGAGTAAAAACAAAGGACGTATCCAATGGTGAAAACCTCTTTGAGGCACTTGAGGATGGAAGGCGTGACATTCTCCCCTTTAGCACTAGTCATGAGAGATCGTCTATTATCATCAAAGAAACAAAGGAGGTTAATCTGGGGACATTTGAAAATTCACACACACTACATCTAGCAAAATCACTGACTCTAACAAAAGATCGTGATTTCATAGAGTTCTTTCACAAGAAACAAATCAATTTTGTGTGGTCCTATGCAGACATGCCAGGAATCAATCCCGAGCTAGTGATGCATCACTTAACAGTAGTAGAGGGAGCCAGACCAGTAAAACAAAAGCTTAGAAAGATGCATCCTCAGATTGCACTATTAGTAAAAGTTGAACTCAAAAAGCTCTTAGATGTGGGTTTCATAAGACCCATTGACTATGCAAAATGGATCTCCAACTTGGCACCAATGGCAAATTGACTGGGGGCATTTATATCTGTACATATTTTAGAGATCTAAACAAAGCATGTCCTAAGGAAGACTTCCCTCTTCCAAACATTGATATGATCGTGGACCTCATAGAAAGACATGCAATGCTCTCACTCATGATGGATTTTTAGGATACAACCAGATAAAGATTGCTCCAGAGGATCAACACAAAACAACTTTTACATGCCAATGGGGTCTCAAGAATGCTGGCGCCACATATCAAAGGGAAATGACTACTATCTTCCATGATATGATGCATACATTGATGGAAGACTATGTGGATGATTTACTAGCTAAATCATTAACCAGAGAGGGTCACTTCGCTATACTGGACAAAATCTTCAACATGCTAAAGCAATATAATGTATGCTTAAATCCAAAGAAGTATGTGTTTGTGGTAACCTCCGAGAAGCTCCTGGGATATATTGTTTCAAACGAAGGAATTGAGGTTGATCCCGCACAAGTCAAAGCAATTATGGAGATGTCACCTCCTAGGAACATCAATCAACTAAGAACATTACAAGGAAGGCTACAATCAATTCAACGGTTCATTGCACAATTGGCCAACAAATGTCATCCCTTCACACATTTTCTTCACAAGAATGTTTGTTTCAAATGGGAAGAGAATTGCCAGCAAGCATTCCAGCAATTAAAGACTACCTAATGACGCTACCATTACTGATGCCACCATCTCCAGACATACCCTTATTGTTATACATATCAGCTACAACTACAACCTTAGGTGTCTTACTCGCACAATATAATACATAAGGCAAAGAATATGCAGTATACTACATTTCCAGAACACTGGTAGGGTATGCACTCAATTATACCCCTATTGAACGAGCTTGTCTAGCAGTAATTTTGATAGCTACCAAATTGAGGCACTACATGTTGACACACAAGATACAACTCATTGCCAAGATAGATCCACTCAAGTATCTACTCAGTAAAGCAACACTAACAGGTCATTTGGCAAAGTGGGTTATGCTCCTCAGTGAATTTGACATAGAATATGTGGAACGCAAAGCCATCAAATGATAAGTTATTGCAGATCAGCTAGTTGAAGCACCACTCACAGGTGACCATCCTCTCATTTCCAATTTTCTAGATGAGGATATTTTCACAGTTATGCTAGCACAACAATGGAAGTTATATTTTGATGTCTCATACACCAAACATGGTTCAGGAGCCAACATTCTCTTCATCACACCTCAAGGTGATAGCATTCCAAAATCATATCGGCTTACATTACCATGCACCAACAACATAGCATAATATGAAGCCTTGATCAGAGGACTATGCATGGCCGTGTAGAGGAACTTAAAAGAGCTACAGGTCTATGGCGATTCACAACTGGTCATTCGATAGGTCACTGATGAATATCAAACTAAGGATGATAAACTCATGCCTTACAAGAAAATGGTTGATAGCTTCAAAGAACTATTTATAGCTATCACTTTTGAGCAGATTCCTCGAGACCATAACAAAGCTGCAGATACAATGGCTACAATAGCCTCTCTCCTTGTTCTTCCACAGAACTCCACACGCTACGAGTTCTTAGTTGAACAAATTTGGATGCCCGCTTATGATATCCCAAAATCCGAGATGGTCTGTCAACTCATCGGTCCCGAATCCCCATGGTATGGTGAATTTAATGCCTATTTACGTGATCAAATCCTTCCTCCTAACCAATCCAACAATCAATGAAAAACCTTCATACACCAATCCTCTTGATACACCATCATTGTTGAAACCCTATACCGACGAGGTCTCGATGGTACCCTCCTCCGATCTCTACATAAAGGTGAGGTGACCACAATGCTAGAGGAAGTACATGAAGGTATATGCGGAGCTCATTCAAGTGGCCCTTCATTGGCTAAAAAGATCATGCGGGCAAGATACAATTGGCCCTCTATGAAAAAAGACTCCTACTACTTTGTCAGAAAGTGCAAGAAGTGCCATTTTCACAGAGATGTGATACATGCCCCAACGCAAGATTTACAACCTATAACAACACCATGGCCCTTTTGTCGGTGGGGACCTGACCTTGTGGGTAAAATCCATCCATCTTGATCCAATGGTCATAAATTTATCATTACCACCATAGAGTACTTCACCAAGTGGATCAAAGTCGTTCCACTCACCCAAGTCACCGACAAGCATATCGCCTCATTCATCCTCAATTACATCATTTGTCGGTATGGTGTACCTATGTCCATCATCACAGATAATAGGCTCCCTTTCAAAAATCAAGATGTCTGTGAGCTTTGTGAGAATTTTCATATCCAACACCGTTTTTCCACCCCATATTACCCACAAGGCAATGGTCAAGTAGAAGCATCCAATAATAATATATTGAGGATTGTCAAAAAGACAGTCAATGATGTTGGCCATGATTGGTACATTCGTTTGAATCCAACACTATGGGCATATCGAACTAGCATTCGAACCCCTACAAGCGCAACCCCCTACTCACTGGTTTATGGAGCAGAAGCCATTTTGCCTATTGAGGTTGAATTACCATCTCTACGGGTCTCCTTGCACAATCTAATAAATGATGAAGAATACCAAGTCTCACATCTTCAGGACTTTGAACTGCTTGATGAAAAGTGACAAGCTACCTACAATCACCTAAAAGCCTATCAGCAACGCATGAGCAGAAGCTACAATCATAAGGTCAAACCTCACACATTTGAAGCAGGAGATCTTGTTTCTAGGGAGAATCCTCGCAATCGACTGAACAGAGAACACCGGGGCAAATTTGAATCCAATTGGCTGGGTCCATATGTCATCACTGCCGTCTTTGGGTTTGAGGCATATCAGTTAGCAACTTCAGAAGGAGAACCACTAGCAGATTCAGTTAACAACATGCATCTCAAAAAGTTCTATACATAAGCTGTGCAGAGAATCAGGCTCATCCAATATCAGAAAATACCAAAAATATTCAGAAAAAGTCTTGAACAAAATACAAAAAAATAAAAAACAATCAAGAAAATAGTCAAGAAAAATCATTCATCCAAATGGTGAAAATCACTCCAGTGACGCCTTGGGTAAGTACAGTGGTGAAAACCTGATATACATGTGCCATTCGTAAAGGCTATGGCTCCATTGTCTTTCTGACTTGTTGCGATTACATCCATTGCATCCATTCACCCATCATTTATACGATGGCTTGTTATTGATATACAATCAAGGTTATTGCCTCATGTGTCCCATGTCACGCTTTCATACCAACACTTAACTGGGGGCAATGTTCTTAACCTACTGATGGGAGTGGATTCTCCATGCTTGTGATTCATTAAGTTGCTCATTCAAAAATGTCCTGAAATAATACCAAAAACATTCATAAAATCTCAGAAAATACCAAAAACATTTGCAAAATGTCCTAAAGATAATACCAAAAACATTCACAACATTTTAAAAATCCAAAAACATAACAAAAGCATCAAAATCAATCAAAAACATCTCAAAGTATATTATTCCTTATACATACACATCGCAACAGTCACCAAATCAACATTTTGAAACTCCTTAAACACTGACCACCTATCAAAATCAACCAACAAATCACACATCTACGCAAAACCGTCTTCACAAGGATGCATACTTCCTCACAAACAAGACATGGTAACATTTACTTTGACAAGAAAATTTTATTTGGCTGATAAGCACTTGGTAATTTTTTTTGTATTTATATCAGATTCCTACGCTACTCCAGGATATCCACAAGTGATTAGAGTAGCCGAGATGGTTCTTGATATCTTTTTCTTTATTTTGCTGTCTGCAGATTGTTCCAATGAAGTTCTGGGGCATATACTAATGGTGTCTACGTGGGAAGTTCACTGAGCTACGCAATCCTATGCAAAAATACAATTATGGATCACCATGGCTTACTGACTACAGCGTATACCTCGGCCATTTGTACATGAACCAAGACGGAGGGGAATTTTCCTTGTCTACAATGTTTGCTTGCAGGTGAAACGCTCAACCTTGGTTTCTGATACCTTGTCCAAGATCGATACTACCATGCTCGATGATGAAAATTAAGCATTGCGAATAAGCCATGGATCGCTAGTTTCATCTCATCTATATATATTGCATTCTGTTGCATTTCATCCATCCATAAATCCATATCGATGCATATCATTCATACATAGTTATGACAATGGATACTCTATTTTGATCCTCTTCCATAGGAATGAGTCTGAAGTCCTCCATACCTTCTATCTAACATTGAATCACCCCCCTCACCCTCCCTATCTAGGTCATCATCATAATTGCATACCTTGCATCATTTCCCATCCTAGGTCATCCTATAAGCAAAGCAAGTTACTCTGTCTACACAGGTACATCGACTCACACACACCTAGACTACAACAGGCATTTACATCAATTGCCTAGTCTCAATAGGTGCGCTAAGTCCAACAAACGCCACAAACAACCTAGAACACAAACACTATCAATTGACCAACCAATCAAACACAATCAAAATAGACAATTACATCAATTATCTAAGTCTCAACGAGTATTTTGCTTTAGATACCTTGACTTCGTCAAGCAATTACATCAATTGTCTAAGTCTCATCAGGTCAATTTGACTCACTTACTCAAACTTTATCCTGTTCAAGCGAACAATTGACATCAACTATCACACTTTGACTCAACCGAGGCAATTCAATCGATTGCACCAGATTGTCCAACCAATTTTGATCAATTGTACAACATCAATCAAAAGAACACACTGCATTTGCACTGTATCTCCAACATGACCTAAGGGTACTCACTGGCTTACCCTTCTCCTCCTTCATTCCCAAATCCTCCATTCTATCTATGCCTAATTTTCTTAAAATTTTCGAGAGATCATCCAATTTTTTTGAAATTTTGTCTCATCTCTCGAGGGGGCATACCTAACCACTACCTTGGTGCATGTTGGGGCATGCACTATGCTTCCTTGTTTTTCTTTGAAACAATGTGATAAACCACACCATCTCAAAGAGGGGCAAATGTAGACACCCAAATCTGTCCACTTAATTGAATGAATATTTAATATTTATTTAATTATTTAAACCATCGATCAACGGTTAATTAAATTGATATTTAATTAACTCATCTTAAACCTCTTCTTCTATTAATTAAACAAATTATTCAATTTATTTAATTTAATTCATTAAACCATATTCTAACAATTAATTAAATGATTAAAACATATTTGTTTAATTAACCCCTCTCCACATTTAAATAAATAAATCAACATTTATTTAAATCTCTAAAACCCTCCCACTTGCATTCTCCTACAAATGCAAGTTGCACAATTTTAGTTGAAATAAATGAATTTTATTTCAATTAAAATCCCATTTTATCCTCACCCACTTGCTCACTAACTCCCTTCTAGACTCTTCTAACCTCCTTCTAGACTCTTTTAACCCCTTTTAATTAGCCTAATCCCTCTCTCTAATCATTTGCACATTCCCAAACAAAGGTCACTTCTAAAAAATGTCTCAAAGTCTTTGAAATGCATTAAAGGCTTTTATTTTTCAACAAGTTAACCCCCAAAGTCTTTCAAAGCCTTTATGGCTCTTACATAACCATTAATGGTTAACTCAACTTCCCCACATGGTTAGAGACTTTCCCTCTAACTCAACCCTCATTTAACTCGTCTCTTCAAGCATTTATTGCTTTGACCATGGTTATCTCCATTAACACTTGCACAAGAGTTCATCCATTGGATAAAAGCTTTATCCACTAACTCAAGCCTAACCAAACCCTCCTAGGATAATCCTCATGTCATCTCAAGTATTTAATGTTTCTTCCCTCCCCTCTCAAACCATCTCATGTTGACACTTGTCATCATGGGATTGGGTTGAAAGCCATCACATGGATCCCAAACACATCAATCTTGACCCTTCACAAGCCCACTCAATCTTGGCCATTCAATCAACAATTTTCCCTATAAAAAGACGTCATTGCTCAAACAAAAAAAAGAAGAAAATGAGGAAAGCATTTGAGCATTGTTATTATAGTAAAATTCACATAGACATTAATTAAGAGCTTTCATTAATTAGGAGCTTTCTCATAGCAAATCTTTTACATTTGCATAAGCATTTGTTTTCATTTACAACCATCTTGAATCTTCATATGACATCCATGGATAGTGCTAAAAGCTGAGAGCTATACTCATTTGGGGCTTGGAGAGGAGAGGAACAAAGAAGAGCCAACATCATCAAGCATAGAGAGGGAGTATTAGAGTTGTCTAGTTCTTTATTTTCCTCTTTGCTTTGTTATTAATCTTTCTTGATATGTTTTGAAATGGATTCATTTTTATGTTATGCTTATGGTTGAAAGTTTACTAACATGATTTCTTTATTGTCCACTAATCCCGTTTTCATGGCATAACTAAGGATAGAAGAATTTTTTTTTGTGTGCAAGCTTTTTCTATGAGAAAGATAATATGCTGCTTTTGGCCAAACCGTAGCACTCTGATTTTAACCCCCTTTCTGAGAAATTCAACAAAATTCTGGTTTAGGTTCGGCTTGCTTACCTTCCTCTCCATTTGTGGGCCGATTCTCTCTTTGAGGAAATAGGTGATACTATTGGGAGTTTCATTATGGTGGATAATGAATCATTTGGGCTTTATCATACTACTTTTGCTTGCATTCTAGTGGAGCTAGATGTGTCTAAGGGACTACCAGATGAGATTGTCATTAATTCCTCTTTTGGCAGTTGGGTCCAAACTATGGATTACAAAGGTATTCCTTTCAGGGGTTGTAGATGCTTTAAAACTGGTCATTCAGTTGGGAATCGTGGGCTTGAGAAGAAAAATTGAGTGGCTTCATGGTGGTCGGGGCCTCATACCAGCATTACACGGTAAATAAATCTTTGGACTCTTCTAAAGAGTCGCTAGATGCTGGGGTTTCTACTATGGTTGGTTCGGTTTCTTTAATGGCGATGAAAGATTCTTCGGATGCCACAAAGGATGTTTCTGTGATTAAAGATGCTTTGATACAGGATGCTACTATCTCTTCTGCTGAAATTGGTTTGCTGTCTCTCACCCTGCCGACTACTTCACCGTGTGTTGATACTTCTGTTGCCCCATCTGTTGGATGTGGTCCTGTGTCTGCGACAGTTGTTGCTCCCTATATTGTTGCTCTTTCTCCCAATCCGGATAGATCGGTGTTGGGCTCTTTGGATTGGTTTGTTGCGGCAGCTAAAGTTGAAGAATGATGGATTACTATAAAGGGGAAGCATTCAAAGACGTCCAAGCCTTCTTTTGATATGACTCTTCGTTCCCACAAGGCTAACTATAAATCTTGAGGGTCCTTGTAGTTGGTTGTTTAAGATGGTTTTTTTGACCCTGTTTTTGGTTGGGTTGCCTGCTATCTTTTAGGGCAGACTCTGTTTTTTGGTTGTGGCTCTCTCCTCTTTGTTGAGCAGTCAAGTTCTATCCCTTGTTTGATTTGTAAAGGGTTTCAGGTCCCTTCAAAACTTGTTCTTCACATAATCAAAAACTCTCATTGCAAGCTTTTTGAAATAATTTCACGAGAGTAAAAATTGTTCCTATTGATTATATACGTAGAATTGCAAATACAAAATATTCTCCTTTCAACAAAATTTGACTTGAATTACATCCGTTAGTAATTCACATCAAATTTTATTTCAAATTCCATCCATTAATAATTTTAGTTGCAAATAAAATATGGAATCTACATTCCTATTATGTTTCCCAAAAATGTGACTGGAAAGCTTAATGATGTATCACATAAGAGTTATTGATGCTGCTCGTAAGGATGATCATGTCAAAGAAGGTGAAATGAAATACCAAATAAAATATAAAGAGTGACGCAATTAGCACTTGGATTTGGATTAAGGTAAGAGTCGTAGTGAGTGGCTTAATGAACCCAAGCATGTCATGGGAACAAATGAAAGCTATTTTAAATATTATACATTGCAAAATTATTGATATACTTATTATTTAAACACAATGAAAATTAAAGCTGTGAGTACGCCTGATAGGATTTGAACCTACGACTTTCTGTTTCGGAAACAGACGCTCCATCCGCTGAGCTACAAGCGCCTTTAGTCAATTTACATTGATAACGTTATTTCTTAACCCGTTTACACGTAAAATTTAGGAGGGAGGTTATTATGATATTTACGATTAAATTATAGCGCGTTTTATATATTAAAGATTAAATTTTGAGGACGAAAAATGTAGCGGCGGCATTCTCCAAATATATTAGAAGTTCTGAAAAATATGAGGTGATATTTATAATTTTATAATATTAATTGTTGCAAAAATATTTATGAGATCACTCTCTTGTTAAAAATATATTTGAAGCTCTGAAAAATATGAGGTGATATTTATAATTTTATAATATTAATTGTTGCAAAAATATTTATGAGATCACTCTCTTGTTAAAAATTATGAATTTAAATTTTTATGAAGTGTCTATTGTCAAATATTCTTCGAAAAATGTCAATGGATTCTTATTGATGAAGTTGAATGGTTATTAACACGCATCTATATTCTTATCTAAAAATCCAATGTACTTATTAACAATGTATATGCTAATACATCTTTATTATTCAATGATTCTTTTATATGAGCTTTCAGGTTTAGGAATTCATCAATCACATGAGAAAAAGATAAACCTATACAATGTTTGTCAAGTGTAGAGTCATAAATTGCACTCTCTATAATTTCTATTTTATAATTTGCATTCATTTTAGTGTTTTCTCTCATGACATGCTTAGGTCTCATATACCCACTTGACATAGCCTTTTACCTTAATCGATGTACCAATTGTGTTATTCTTTGTATTTTCCAAATTCTACGTTCTATCCAAAATCCCATTTTAATGTTTCCCTCCATCATATGTTTAAGTCACTTTGAGCCACTTGGCATAGACATTTACCTTAATCTATTTGCTAATTGTGTCACTCTTATATTTTTTCAAATTTTATGTTGTATGTGACATCTCACTCCACTTTCTTTAATATGACCATCCTTTGTGTTTTTGAACCATTTCAAATACCAATATACGTTGTAAAAAATATATACAATACAATCTTGTTTGCATTAATGATTTTTTAAAATGAAACTAAAAAAATTATTAATAGTTATAGTTTTTTGGAAGATGCTAAAATTGCATCAGCATTTGTTTCCTCCCATCATATACTAAATCACATTTAGTCATTTGACATAGATTTTTACCTTAATCCAAGTACCCATTGTGTCATTCTTTATATTTTTTCAAATTTTATGTTTTATCACTCTATTTTCTCTAATATGACCATCCTTTGTGTTTTTGAGCCATTTCAAATACCAACATAAGTTGCAAAAATATATACACTACAATATTGTTTGCATGAATAATTTTTTAAGATAAAACTCGAAAATTTATTAATAGTTGTAGTTTTTTCAAAGATGCTAGAATTGCATAAGTATCCTTGAGTAGCTAAACTCCTTGAATGTTTTTTTCCCTTTTCCTTTCTTTATAAAAAGAGGTTCGGAACACTATAGAAAGATTTTATAGTAGTTTTCAAAGTTACATTATTAGTAATATTTGAGATAGAGAGAATTTTTCGATAATAAAATTGATTCTTAGTGTAGAATCTTGTTGGGTTGTCCAAATCATAATTTTTTTTATGAAAATTTCTTTTCTAAAGTTTGTCTTCTTTAACATGTTGAATTACACTACCTTTAATTTTGTATTTTTTTTTAATTTCAAAAAAAATCATGTCCATTAATGAAAATCTTTTAATCAAGTTAATGAAGTAGTATATTAGATATGTGTATGCAATATAGTGGTTTGACATATTTATATATTCTTCTCTAATTTATTCTTTAAATCCCACATCTATATTATTGTTAATTTTGGATTTAAATTGATCATAGGGTGGTTGCAAGAAGTTGAGTCTCACTTTTGGGCAAAAAGTGAAAGTGTTTTCTCTGTTTTTCAAATTTTCTATCGATTGATGTCAAAATTTGATGCACTTAGAGATTGAATCTCAAAAAACTTCAGTACTAGAAAATGTAGTGCTAGGAGTCTACTTTTCAAATATGTAATTTATTTTAAAACCCACATGGTAGAAATCACTTTTTAGTAGGCATGTTTAAAAACCACTTTTTTAAAATGCTTGTTTCAGGACCATACCACACATGTGTACTACCACCCTTTTTTGATGCAAATAAATGAATTTTTGCAAATCCTTCTGGGAAACGATACCTAAGACACCAAATATTGATGAGAATATTTTTGCTTATTTTTTATTTAATATATTTTTTAAATTAATTTTTAACTGACAATAAAGTATATTTTCAAAACATCGGGTGTACGACCACCATAATTTGATGAAAATTTCATATTTTTCAATTTTATTTTTTTTAATATTCAAAATAATTGTATGTAGATCGATGTCATATAATTTATTTTTCTAAAATCCTAAAAACAAAAAAGTTATTAAAGTTTTAGCGAACCTTGGTATTTTAGGTTTAGGTTCCACTTTTGATTAATAAATAATACAAAAATAGTAAAAATAATCTTATCATTATGAAATTTACATTTATAAAATTAGGACGCTGAAAAATCTAATGGGTTTTCGTTTCATCAAAAAATTCAATCAGAAAGGCCCTTAAAAAATTAGGCCAAGATATAAATCTAATGTTGTTTTATCTTAGTCTTTTTTTTGGAGGTCCAAGCATAGGCTTGGTGGGACCAAGCCTATCTCGAAGAAAAAAACAATGCTAAGGGTTGTTTCCTGCCCCTAATTTTAACAAACAGGTGCCTGTTTTTTAAATTCAAAAAACGGGTGTCCGTTTCGCTTTGTACCGTTGAAAGTGAAACGAGCACCCATTTTTGAAAAGATCTGTTGAGCCAAAATTTGGCCCACAAGCACAAATCCCAATGATTGAATGATTTTTCAATCATTGCCTGACATGTACGATCTGCAAAGAGAATTTTTTGATTAATTATTCTCTTTTTTTTATCTTATTGTCGATTTGGTAAGGAGATCGATTTGAATTCAAAATTTGGTACAGTCATGGGATCAAATCAATGCATGAAGAGGCAAAGGAAGGTTCTAACAACTGAGGAGATTGCAACAAATAGGGAGAAGAAGACAATACGTCAACGAGAGAGAAGATCAAGTATGAGCCAAGGAGCTTCAAGTTCCATAATCATTTTAGAAGAGGAGAACATCAATGAGACCATAAATGCTGACAAAGGAAACACAATAGAACCATTTAATTCAAGTGCATCTTCTAATCCATTATTGGATACATGTATGTCTTCACAACCCTATGTTTTTTCTCATGAAGAAATTGGTGATTTAGTAGAAGCAGGTTACTTATTAAATCAAACGCCAATTGAAAATCAAACCCCAAATGAAATTAGAACTCAAGTTGAAACTGAAATTGAAATCCAAATTGAAACCCCAAATGAAACTAGATCTCAACTTGAAACTGAAATTGAAACCGAATTTGAAACTCCAAATGAAATTGAAAATCCACCTGCAACTAAAACCAATAATGTGGATGTAGACTTGGAAACACCAATTGAAAATGAAACATGTTTGAATGATAATCAAATGAATGAAAATTTTGAAATTAAAAGTGATGTACTAGACAACCTTCCTGGCTTGGTTTCATGGAAACAAATTAGGATACATGCAAATAGATTGTTTAGACATTTTTTTTATAATAAGAAATTTGGGTTTCAATGTCAATTAATGGTACAACTAATTAAATTGACTAAAATGCGAAAAAGTGATGAAGAAGTTAGGCTTTTATGTCAAACCCAAGAAGAAGGATGATTCTTTAAAACAAGTTGTATCGACTATTGCTAGCTCCTTTGATACAATCGGAAAGAAAAGTCGTTCTAAAGATAAAAATGCGACACGACAGGCAATAACAACAACTTTAGTAAGCCAAACAACTTCTAATAAAATAATGATGAGTAACATAAGTGGATATCTTAATATTCATCTAAAAAATTGTCAAGAGCTGTAAAAAGAAGAGTTAATTTTGAAAGTGATCTGACAAACAAAATGTGGACTTCTAGTGGTAGACTACCAAGGTCTGATATGAAACTTACTGGTGAAGTAAAAAATTTGATTGAAAAATTCTAGCACGATAATACGAGAGTATCACCTAATGTTAGAGATTTTCTTAAATTAAGAGTTGGGTCAAAAATTCGTGATCCACATCCAAAACACCTATTGGACATGACTCAAACTGAATTGTACAATTTTTTTTTGGATGATAAGGTGTTGACTATTAGCATTTGTCAAAGGTCTTTTGAAAAGTGTAAACCTTGGTATGTTCGAATTAACAAGGAAAGAGTCACATGTTGTTGCAAAACTCATGTTCAATTTCACTACCATTATGATGTATTTTGATATATACGTGTTAACATGCATAGTAATGGAATGTTCCAAGAATGTGGTATAAATTTACCACCTGAAATTATAAAGGAGTTTATATCAAGTTTGTTTTGCAACCCACCAAATGAGCAAAATTTTCTTTTCAATGCATGTGTTTCCGATGTATGTGATATATGTGGCAATCTTGCATTGTTGGATGAATGTTTGCATGAAAATATTTCAAATGCTTTTGGACAACAATTAGTTTATGTTAAAAGATTTAAAACTGTTGATTATCCACTGAAGGATGGAAAGGTTGGAAGATGGTGCAATCTAATCACTGAAAAAGTTAGCGTTCATGCATTTATGAATGAATTTAAGAGTAACATCATACCTAAATATGTTAAACACACTCAAAATGCTAGATGGCTCGATGGTCAGTTTCAAATATGTAAGGATACATTTCCTGTTGGCATACTTTCGGCTGTTGACTTTGCAGAGAACTACACGCTTGCACCACAAGATGAGGTCCAATCACAATACTACAATTCAATGCAAGTATCATTTTTTGTCCATATTGTCTGTAGGCATGCACCATATAGCACATAAGAGGATCACAACATTTTGAGAGAGTACCATTTCTATATGAGTGATAATAAATTACACTCATCTGAGTTTGTCCAGTATTGCTTCAAGACCTTTTTTCAAAATTTGAGGGAGAGAGAAATTCATATGACACAACATCTAATATGGTCTGATAATTGCATAAGGCAATTCAAGAATGCTAGAATGTTTTATTGGTTGAGTAGGATTCATAAGAAAACTAATATCGAACACATGTGGAGTTTTTTTGAGGCTGGACACAGGAAAGGAGAACATGATGGTACCGGTGCATGTGTTAAGAGAGCCCTTTGCAGAGAGCAACTCAAATTTGAGGAAAAGGCTAAATTTAAAAATGCAAGTGCAATTGTGGATTGGTGTAGTGCAACTTTATCCACAGGATCAAGTCTTAACTCTACAATTAGACGTTTCTTCTGGCTAGTTAAAGAGGAGAATATCCTTCCAAGATATGATTCTGATACAATCAATGGGTCAGCTAGATGAAATTCATTTAAGAGTTCTGATTCTAACACTTGGACTATATGGACTAGAGAGCTTGCATGTTTTTGTCAATTCTGTGTTGCAGGTGAATGGGAAGAATGCGAGAATACAGAATGGGTCAAAGAATGGCAACACAAATCTTTAATACCTAGTGAGACACAATATCAAGATGTTAGAAGAAATGAAGACCCAAATCATGCATTTGCATTGGAAGATTATGATCATGTTTCAAACCTCATACAACCTGGTAATTTAATTCAATTTCTTGTTTATAACTTTAAATTATATATTTTTATGTATTGTCATATAATTTATGATTGTATTTGAATTATAAATTCTAACAACTTTTATTTCTACATGTACTTAAATTTGTTTTCTAGGACATGTGTATGCTATTGTTGCACCTAAGGATAATGATGAGCAGGTTGAGTATTGGCTAGCTAGATGTGTAGAACCTAAGAAAAAGTTGATATGTGATCAAGTAGATGATGATGGTTTTCAGTATCCAGTTGGGTCTGTTGTGGTAGTTGGCACATGGCTACGCAAATACTTAACATGAAGGAATGGCTTACCAACTTATGAAGACTACCAATCAGAAAAGAAGATTATACACTATTCTCATTTGGTGGTGGCAACAAACATCAAACTAGAAAGATACAAAGGTAGAACTGCTAATAAGGTATTGTGGACACTTTCAGTAGAAGAGCATGAGACAATCATAGACGCATTGCAGAAGAGAGAGGATGCAGATGGTACATTAGGTTGAATCAAATTTATATGCATGTAAGTTTGTGTTAATTGTGTGCACTCTTTTATATTTAATTATGATAATTGTTTTTCTTTGTCCCTTTAACATTGTATTTGTCTACATTTGATACAATTTTGGTTTCATAAACAACATTGTATTAGTTATCTTCTTCTTAATGTTATTTTGTGCACATTGTAATTGTGTTACAATCATTCTAATTTTTTATGATATATTTATTTTATCGTAATCTCTTCATAGATTAATTGTAAGTTCTTGATTTTATTATTATTTTAAGAATAGGATGTTATTGTAAATTGGGATAATTATTTTATTGAATTATAAACTGTTGCACTATAAGATGATCAATCACAATGTTAAAATATAAAGTCATAAATAGATCATATATAATCACTAGAGGGCACCAAATCACAAAACAACATCACATATATATAATCACTAGAGGGCGCCAAATCACATAGACCTAATATCATAATAGCAATGAAATGACATAATAAAAATTCCTATATATAATCACATAACAATTCCTAATGACATAATAACAAGTCTTGAAAAAATAATAATAAGGAAATGACATTAAAACAAGTCCAAATAACATAATAACAAAACAACATCACATACATAATCACTAGAGTGCGCCAAATCACATAACACGACCTGATATCATAATAGCAACGAAATGACATAATAAAAAGTCCTATATATAATCACATAACAATTCCCGATGACATAATAACAAGTCCTGAAAAAATAATAAGAAGGAAATGACATTAAAACAAGTCCAAATAACATAATAACAAGTCCCAAGATAACATAACAAGTGTCATCATAAAAAGTCCATAATACAATAACATGACATGATCTAAAATATATAATCTAAGAACTCGTGTGCATCTCATCTGCAGTCCTCTTCACTCCATGTGAAGGTGGCTGAGATGAATCATCCTGCTGCACGTGGTCCTGAGATGCACCATCCTGTGTGTGTGCAGTATCAGTGTCTCCACCCTTCTATACATTATTAAAATAATTTACATGAGAAGAAGATTTAACATGAGAAGAAGTTACTTGCATAATTCACTTATAAAGTAATTAAATACTAAAAATTTAAAATAAATTACCATACGATCGTGCTCTACAATGCCCCCACTAGAACGTGGAGGTCCACTATCATGAATAGGAAAAGTGGTTGTAGTCAAGTCTTGCAAAAAAAACATTGTACATCAATTTTGATAATCCCTATAAAAGCCAGGCACACATTTAAACAAATTAGAAATTATTTTTCTAATCATCACTGCAAATGACAATGTCGACAGTTGCATCTGGCTCAATCTCATAGCCATACCAATGTTGGTAGTGGTATTAATCTAAACAACATATATAAAGCATGAATCAAACTTGTATATATAGGGTAAGTGCACAAAGATGGTGGTAAAAAAGGGGGGGTATAAGTGGACACTTTTTTTTTGAAATCGGGTGAACCTGAACTTGGAGGCAAAATTTGAAAGTCATCCACTCAAGATATGAAGATAATCAAAGAACAAATATTGTAGTACTCTGAATCTAGTTTCCAAACTACTAAACTTTTTCAAAATTGGATAAGATTAAGGGGGTCAAATCTTTCGTGCACAAAAAACTGACCCTGATTTTTTCTGAAAAACATAACATAGTGTCCTGACGTGCGCATCAAAAAAGTCATAGTTAGATTTAGTATTTTGACAAATCCTTTGGCAAAAAGATAGCTAAGAGGTGAGCACTAGAAGATGTGTATTTTTTGTAACTTTTTGTTGAGTATTTTTTTTTATGATTTTTCCAATCGAGCACATCCTGAAAATTAGGTACCTATTCGTGTGTGAAGCATAAGTTGCACTAAACAAATCGAAAATACAATTTTTTTTTTAAATTGTAAAAAATCAATTGAACTACAATAATATATAAAGTTTTTTAAATTTGGATAAGTATATCAAAAGTTATTCAAAAAATGGTGCACCTATGTCTGTGAGAACTATGGAGACACTGGTAAAAGAAATTCAATAATAATATGTTATTGTTGTTCAAATTGAAAAAACATTATATGGTTAGAAAGTTCAAAAGATGGGTGAAAATATGGTGGCAATTTTAGAAATAGCCACTTGATGAAGTGTAAACTTGATGATGACAAAGTCGATAAACCAAGTTGATAAAATAAAAACACGTCAAAAATGAGAGAAATGGAGGAAATCAAACTTTCAAACTGTAGCTTTGTCATCCAAGCCTATTTCCAAGCCTAAACAGTCAAAAGAATGTACGGGGTACTACAAGTTTAAAAAGCGCGTATGGGGGTACTTATGGTGTAAGCAGCGCGTACGCGCTATTGTATAATATGATATTCTATATATAATATATGTATATACATATAATATATAATATATTAAACATATATATACACATGTAAGTGTATTGTCTCCCCCTCTCAAATGCATACAAGGTGTCTCTCTCTCTCTCTCTCTCTCTCTCTCTCTCTCTCTCTCTCTCTCTCTCCCCTTCTCCCTTCCTCCATACCCCATCCCTCTCTCTCTCCCTCGTGCTCTCCCCTTCTCCCTTCCTCCATACCCCATCCCTCCCTCTCTCCCCTTGTCCCTTCCTCCATACCCCATCCCTCTCTCTCTCGCTCTCTCCCCTTGTCCCTTCCTCCATACCCCATCCCTCTTTCTCTTCTTTTCTCCCTCCCTCCCTCCATACCCCACTACAACTCCACTTCTATAGAAGTAAGTGAATTTATTTCTTGTCTGCAACTTCCTCTTTGATTTTGATCATGTATGCTCTCCTAAGAAAATTGACTGATGGATTTGTGTGTGTATATTGAATAGGAGGAATAGGGTTTAAAATTGAACCACAGGTGTATTACCATGACAAACAAGGAAACCTGTAGCAATATTCTTCTTGAATGTGTTTTTAATGAGTAGAGTAGATGTGGAAAATAGTGTCAACAAAGCAAAATGATGAGTTAGAGTACCTGCAATATGTTTTTCAGAAGGAAACAACAGGTAGGAAGAAAAAGAGGGAGAGTAACACAGATGGTGTCTTGTAGAATGATAGTGGTGGGTATGTGAGAGTTCCCATGTTGTTACACAACACCTATCACCTAAAGAAATTAA